>NC_051075.1:33884448-34195130 GCF_004664715.2 Peromyscus leucopus | reverse complement strand
TTATTACATATGTATGTGCTAGAGTTTTAATAAGGCTCTTTAAAATCAGACATGGTCAAAAGTATTACAAATGTGAGATGCATATATTTTTACAAAGAGACAGTGTTGAACACTGACTTATATGTACATACTATCAATATATTTTTATATACAGAAAGTCTACAAAATGACCTATTGCAAATTTTGTATGTGAAAATAAACATCATTACTAAAACACTGCAACTGTTTGGAGATTTAAAAAAATATATGATCTTGCCTCCGAGCCATCCTTGAAGAGAGATTTTGCACATTTAATAGGGAACCTATCACTGTTCCCTGTGTCTTTCAGGGTGTCAACTATGTGTTCTCAGAGGCCATGGGACAGCACCTCTCCTGTCACCAGTGGATCTCAAAAGCTAAGGCTACAGCTCCACAGTCACTCAATAGAAAAGAGTTTATAACACACTGAAGAGTGATTTTCTTCTTTGGTCCTAGCTCTTCTATGGAATTTAGTGACAATGTCTGCTGTCTTTGGTGTACTTGTTGATGGTTTAGGGTTATTTAGAGCCCAACCACTGTCAGCAGCTCAACCCACTGCCCTCTAAATTGCTGCTCATAATTTTCCCTGTCATACAAATCCCTTCAGTGTCGTGCTTGCTAGAATGTTAGCACCTACGGTAGATGTTTTTCTTAGATTATAACAAAGAATCCGTTCTGCAGAATAATTAATCATCTCCTATGTATGAGCAGTTCCTGAGAAATTTTTTATTCAGTTTTTATCTTGGTTAGAATAGGGGAAAGACCACATTAACATTAACAGCAAGTGGTAACCATATTATGACATAATTATACTGATATTAAAATTAGAATCATTTGGCATTGTATCCTTGCTTTGTTTTGCTTATTTTTTTTCCTGTGGGAAGTTTTACAAATAAATACAAAATGTGTGAAGGATGCTTTCATATTCAAAGAAAATAAAACATGGTATTGCTAAATAGAAAACACTCCAAAGAAAGCCATAAACTATGAGCACAAGAATAAAAAAAAAAAAAATCCCAGAATATCTACTTTCCCCCGGGACATATAATCTGTTAGTTGTTACTCCTAATCACTGAGCTGAAACAACATCTGACGCTCTGGCTTAAGATATGATATTGTAATGCTGTCACTAAGTTCTTAATAACAATTTTGATGATTTCCCAATATTTCTCCCAATTTCTAGAGACTTAAGGGGGGGAAAAACTTTATTTCTTAAGTGCCAACTAAGATAAATGTAAATGGTCTGTCTTGTCTGCATGTGCTTTGTAATGGGTGTATAGACTTAGATGACATTTGCCTAACAAAGAATCTATTTTCTAAATTAAATAGTTATTTTGTTAGACTCATCAACATATGGAATGGTGAATTATAATTGACTTTAAGGCATAAGGGTAGTTATTTCAGCTACATTTTTCTTACGCTAACATTTTCCAAATTGAAGTTATTATCAAATTACCACCTCATTTTCTAGCATAGAAATGCAATAGATTGTCTAATTTTGACTATTGTGAACAGAAACAAATTAATTGTTTTGTGTATTAAGATTTTCCTATCTTTTAAAAATAAAACCACTCTCATAATGAAGTCACAAATAAAATTTTTGGACATTTATACTAAGGTAGTCAATCAGGTGAACCTCTGCCTTGTCTCACAGTACATGTTTCTCGGTGAAATTTTATACAGTTAGAAAAACAAAGCCATGGAGCTTTGCTTAAGGTTTTATGCTTTCACTGTCAATTATATTTTAATACATTTATCTACCATACAAATAGAAAAACCTATGACAGAGTTGAAAAGCAGATAGTTTTATATATTCTTCCATAACTCACACCTCATTTTGCCTGCATTCTGTCCTTCTTGTTTAATATTACCCCTTCTTGGTTTCCTACACCAATAGTTACAGCTGTAGATAGATAGATAGATAGATAGATAGATAGATAGATAGATAGATAGATAGATAGATAGAGATACATAGATAGATAGAAAAAATACATACATACATACATACATAATAGATAGGAGGCCAGTATCTTCAAATAATACCATAATTTTCTTCTCCAGTCCTAGAAATTCTCTAGGGTGCTGCAAATTTCCACAAGATGGACAATTTGATAGCAGTAAGCATGCAGCCACTGTGGCATCACACAGATTATTTTTTATTGACCTAAAAGTCTTCTGTGTTTCACCTGTTCATAACTCCTTCCTCTCTTAATCCCTAGCAGCAGCTAATTTTTTTACTGTTTTTATGGGTTTTATCTTTTTCAGAATGCCATATATATATATATATATATATATATATATATATATATATATATAAAATAAAGAAAGCAAACTCCATATGGAGTTTCTTCGATGCCCTTTATCTTCTCTGAAGTAAATTGTCACTGCCAGGAGCAGACATGTCTCACTGTCATGAAAAGCCTTAGGTTTTTAAACATATTAAATGCTGTATTCTGTCGGTCTTTGAAGTGTTTGAAGACCATCTATCAAGCTAAATATATCTGCATATGACCTTGAAAACATACCTAACATGATGTTTGACTATTATAAATGACTATTAATCTGTATTTAATTACACATTACATTTTTAAATGAGCTGCATAAAAACAATATCTTAAACAAGAGTAGGAATATACTTACAGTTACAAAATTAACTTTAAATCTGTACCAATAAACTAAAATCCATACCAATGTGAAATATTTAAGATTAATAATTGTTTTTTGGATTAAAGTAAATTCAATAATCTACCCTTTCATTCTATCATTTCTATATCCCCCTTTTCTTTCTAAAATGAGATCCTTGTATCTCATCTCCTTTGTTCAAATTTTTTCCTGACTATTCCCATTAACAACTTGTAATACCCCCCCTTAAATGATAATAAATATCCATAACCCAGTTTTAGGAATGTGGGTGTGATTTTCTAGACTACTTCCTGTTGATTAGGGGCACTGGTAATCTTTGGGGGACCCTAGGAAAATTTAAGATTATGGTCAAGTCCTGACTAGAGTATTCTGTGAGACTAGATCATCTCAGCCAGCACCCTTGAAGCTGTTCTGGATGCAGAATACTGAAGAGACCATAACAGAGGCATTTTGAGATACTGGATCACCTGAGTCATCCATTTGCATTGGTGTCTGGTCCCTTGCTCTGAAAATACATAAACTTTTAAAGGTAAAGGTAACATACATACATATCTGCATTAATACAAGTATAGATTCTGCGTTGTATGTAAGTCAGCCAAAGATGATTTTTTTTGTTGTTTTATGTTTAAGCAGGTAAAATATATATCATGTGTCTTGTAGTTCTTTTAGGTTTATTTTTATAAGTCTACAGTCAGAATTTCAAGGGGTCTTCTTTGATTAAACATGATTTTCTTTAACCCAGAATAAATCCACAGCCTCTCATTTCCAAAATAAATGAAAGCGTAATCTCTACCCCAAAGTAACACATCTTTGACTTAAATTTTGAAGTCAAGATAACTTTAAAACATATAGGTTGGTTGAATAACCCAGTGTCTCCTATCAGTCAGAAAATGCAAAGACAACACAATAACATACAAGATCTAGACTCTCTGTGAATTTTCCATCTTTATGTGGCTTATTTCTTTTATATTACTTTATTCCCTTTTTATTATATATATATATATATTTAACATATAACACATACACACATATTGATTTTTTTTTGAGATAGGGTCTCTCTGTGTAATAGCCTTAGCTGTCCTAGAACTAGCTCTATAGCCCAGGCTGACCTCAAACTCAAAGAGATCCATCTACCTGTGGTGATATATTGTGTTCTCTAATAAAATTTGCCTGAAGATCAGGGAACAGAACAAGCTACTAGATTAAACATAGAGGCCAGGCAATGGTGGCACATAACTTTGATACTAGCATTTAGGAGGCAGAGATCCATCTGGATCTCTGTGAGTTCAAGGCCACCTTGGACTATATGAGATTGGCTTAGTCTAGGAGAAAAACAGAGCCAGGCAGTGGTGGCACATGCCTTTAATCCCAGTACTTGAGAATCACATGCCTTCAGTCCTAGTACTTGGGATCTCACACTTTTAATCTCAGTATTTGGGAAACACACAGGCCATTAAATCCCAGGGAAGGAAGTGATGGCTGAACAGAGAAAGGTATATAAACCATGAGGGGACAGGAACTAAAGTCTTTTCAGCTAGAGAGCTTTTGTCTGAGGACTCAGAGACATTCAGTCAGAGGATTCGTGGAGGTGTCGAGGTGAGACATGGCAGTGGCTTATTCCTTTGTCTCTCTGATCTTTCAGCATTTACCCCAATATCTGGTTCCAACATCTACTTCTGTCTCTTGAGTGCTGGAATTAGAGGTGTGCCCCACTACCACCTGGCATTAGAACTATACATACTCTTTCTCTTCTCTCTCCCAAGCCAACACATATCTTCAAGCATATTGTGACCCTTTTAGAGGCTCTTTTTGTTTGAATCTGTCCCTACTTTGCATCTGTAACCTCTTCTGTCTGTATAAGCAAAAGTATTGCTGTGTAACTTAAACCATGGCATGCTGGCCCCTGGCCCCTCCTCCTTGGTTCCCTGAGAGTTTAGTCTTATGGCAGAGGTACATTTACTGCCAGCTCTGAAGCCATGTTTACCAGCCCATCTCAAGGAAGTTTCTAGGTCCATACCAACACCAAGTAGCATGCCTCCCACTGCTCATAAATACCATTTAAGTGTTTGGTAGCAGGGCCTCTTAAAAGTGCCACCCATTTTTGTCACTAGCTTGGAGCCAGGGAACTGTCTCTTAAAGGAGTTGTACCTCTGGTCACTGCCAGCAAACAGCCCACCCGAGAAAATACAGCTACTAAGAAGCCATGCTTAACTTTGCTCTTGCGTGTCTAGAATCCCTCTTTAAGCTGTCAGGTTTTACATGGAAATTCCAGTCCCATGTTGGAATGCCATATGCAGACAGGGGTTTCTCTCCTGCCTGCCAGTTCCCAAATAACCACTCAGAGGGTTAATATTACTTATAAATGCTCAGCCAATAGCTCAGACTTATTATTAGCTAACTCTTATATCTAAGTTAACCCATATTGCTTATCTATGCTTTGCTGTGTGGCTCATGGCTTGTTAGCTCATTTTTCTACACTTCCTGCTTCCTCAGTGGCTGGCTGGCATCCCCTCTGACTCTGCCCTTCCTCCTCCCAGGGTCTTCAGCATCTGGCTCTCCCACCTATACTTCATGTCTGGCTACCGGCCTGTCAGCTTTTTGTTAACCAATGAGAATAATACAAATTCATAGTGTACAGAAGGATTATTCCACAGCAAACAGTGACTTTATGAAACAGATTTCAATTTTAATAAAGACTAACTTATTATTTATTCTATAGAACATGCCTTTGATATAATATCCAGATGCCACCACAATGAACCAGTCTATCTACTTGTTCTCATATGATATTTTCTAAAAATTATTTAGCTATAGATTTTGAAATTGTATACCTTGTATTTGAACCTAAAATCTGTAACCTGAAATATGTGTGAGGTGCTTGAGAATATACATACTTGAGGGATTGTCTTCAGATGTCAGGCAGAGAAGCAAACCATGAAGAGATGATAATGGAAATCTGGTTCAGATTGACTTTATCAACCTGGATAAAGATTTCTAAAGAGTCTGATGTTAGGTGGTTTACTCCCAACATATTTAAGCCCAGTATAATTTGAAAAATGTTTCCTGGTGTAATACAATCCCCATTGCACAAGGAATGTATAATTACATTGACACTTGACTCAGGGTACATGTCATTTCTTCCAAGAAAATGGGTTCTGGAGAGATGCTGCCTGTACTAGCTCAAGGGTCTAAGGTCTGACTTGATATCAGTCACACAGATAGGGTAGAGATCAATTGGACTATTAGTCATCTCTGGTCCTGATTGTGGGAGCTTTCGGGAACCTCTGGCTATAAGGATCGTTTAGACTACAAGCCTCTGGTCTTGGTTGTAAAAGCTTGATAAGTCCTGGACCAACAGATAATACAGATCACCAGGCAGTTTATCACCACCAATCCTCAGCTTTTTAGATGGAACAGCAGGTTCTTCATGTTTCTCATTGGAAAGACAATCCTGTGTGCTGAACATTCCTGGTTTCTCTAGAGATCTGTAGGCATAAGGACCTTCTTACATGCTCCCAACACTTACTTAAGAGAATTCTCTTTACCTATTGAAATGAGAGATCATGATGATATTTCACAAAGTTGTTGTTGGGACTAAATAAATATAATGTGAAATGTACAAACATATTAATATAGAAACTAACCACAAAACATTGTAGTTTTATTTTTCTTCTATCTTCAGCTAGAAAGATCCTACAAACTTACTGATAATTATTTAAAATAGAATGTTCCTACTCCCTTTAAACCAAGAAAAGAACAGATAACAGATGGTTCATTGGGGAAGTCTTTTGTTTTTAAGAATTAACTCTAATGTAGGTCTCTTTAGTAGTGAACATTAATACCTAAGTCCTTAGTACTGTTTCCTGTTTCTGCATTGAAGTGCTCCATGTGATAACCATTCTTCATCTCTAAAGTGTTAAGTGACTAAAGACAGTCCAACACATGTTCAATCTCCATCCCACACCCCATTAAAAGTTTTAAGAATAGGTTCTATTAATGTTATCAATATTGTTTTAAAGTTTTTTGTGATTGATTATTTATTGGATAAAACTATTTTCGGTAACTAATACAAAGTTAAACAGAATCACCTCATTTTATTTTCATGCCTTTTTAAAATTTAAATGCTCTCATCATACAATATATAAAAATATAAAAGCTTCATGGTTTTGTGCATTGCCCTTGCACAGGAGTCATACCAATCTGTGTATCATTTGAATTTTAGAATATGTGCTGCCGAAGAGAACACAAGATTTTCATGATTCTTTAAATAGATATTTTTTATAAAATGAAAGTACACGTTGCTTTCATCCCTGGTACTCATTTAAAATTGGCAATTGTTGCCCAGAAGTCATTGCAAAAGTTGATTATTTATGTGGTGTCAAAAGAATTTGCAAAATAGTTTCTGATCCCTCTGTTAAGACATAAAAGCTAATAGAGAGTTTTCCCTATAGTATTCTACATCCTCAGAAATTGGACCACTTATATGCATTTGACCCATTAGCACTGACTTCCATTCTGAACACTTGACCAGACATCTTGAGCCAGTAATTACATAAAGAAAAATGTCAAAACTCACAACTATTTATTTAATGGGTTTATTACAATTAAATTCTTAATGGTTTTCAAAAGTTATACTTTTACCTTTAGACATATACACTGGTATATGAGAAATGCATGCATTCATATGCACAGAGTGATACACAAATTGCAAGTTGATTCTGGTTTGAAATCCTTCAACATTTGTTTTCTTTAACCTATAAGCTTTGCCTCAAAGCTTATATGCTTCCTTGAAGATTTTCTGTTTCTTAGTTGGTATTGGTGTGATTGGGTCAACTTCTATTCATGGTCCTCTTTGAGTGAAATAATTAAATCATAGCAAAATGGTATCTCTTTTCAAAATAGCAAAGCGCAAGTTACAATGGAGAGAAAACATTCTGAAATAAAATTGCTTTGCTTGATCCCATATTCTGCCATTTTTAGATGAGTAATATTTCTTAACTCTTCTGTGCTTGAGGCTCTTCTAAAAAATGTGTTACTGTCTGTCATAAGGGCATAATCTTTGTGAGTATCTATCTTAATACCTAGGATTGAGTGAATACTCTATGGCAGCAAATGTAGTTTATTTTAAGAGCATTTAGAATGACTTTGAAATAGACACTAATGTGAATGGATATACCTTGTGTACTTTAAACATCATTTTGGCTCAACTGAAAGAAACATGAGTAACTTATTTACTTATCTTAAGTAACCCTACTTTTGGCATTGCATATACTTACATAATTTTGTATAGTATTTTTACCTATAATTTCATTAGTATTAAATATTTTTAATAAATATACTGAAGAACTCTGTGCAGCATGAAAAACTGGTTCTATTCAGTTAACTGGACATTTTTAGCACCTTCAGATTCTTTCATGTTTTCTGTCTTCTCACCATACATTTCATCATGACCACAGAGGTTGAGCCTTCTAACTAGGTGTACCAAAGAGGGAAATGTGCAGCTCATTAATATCTAGTATGCTGAAGGTGAGCCTTTCATGAAGAGTTCCCATAGGCGGATTTCATCGGACTGTAGTGAGTGAACTTCCAGTTCCACATCCGCTGGCTATCTGAGATTAAAAACATCCTGGAAGCCAAGTCCCTCCTGGCAGCCTTTTAAATAGAAGGAACGATCACAGCAATTTAGGGATGCTTTCCAACTCAGTCTATTAGACTTTATAAAATCATACTGTATTTGAAAATTTTTAAACCAAATTACCAGATATTTTTACAAGCCATTAATAGACTACCCTGGGTGATTTATGTGAGAAAAATGACACTCACATATAGAGATGGTACCAGAAAGTCATAATTTGAAATAATCTAAGATGTCAGATAGATAAAAGTATTCTCAAAGTAGCCAAAAATAAGTGTGTATTTTAGGATACATCCCTGCTAGGTAACCTTAATTACCTTATTACTTTAAAATGAATTTTTAACATGAAACATAATCAACTGCAAACACTTCAATTTTTTTTAAAATACAATTTGAGAGTGTCTATATATTCCCTTAACTTGTGTTTGACTTCCGTATTATCAACCTTCTCTGAATTTATCCTTCATTTCAGTGGTAATATCTTTGGTCTTAGAAGTGCTTCCAACTTCTGAGTCTCTGAAATGTTCCATTCTAACAAAATCCTCCTCGGAGCTCTAAGTTTCTGCCTCCAGGTCCTGATGATTTAATATGCTGGCTAATTTCCCTCATAAATTTCCTACTGAATTCTTCTGTTTCTAAACTCTGCTTGGTTTATCACTTACACTGCACCTTCCCCATGTGTTTAGTCCCCTTCCTTTCAGCCCACTAAACTCAATGTCCATTCTCTGTATCAAACTACAGAGTTGTTGTTGTTGTTTTCTTATTGTTTAATACAAGATCTCACTAGATACCCCTGGCTGGCCTGAAATTCACCATGTAGCTCAGACTGATCTCCAAATTTCAACAATCCTCATGACTTTACCTCTAGACTGCTGGGATTTTCAGTGTGCACCCCCATACCTTGCTCAAACTACAGAGTGTGTGTGTGTGTGTGTGTGTGTGTGTGTGTGTGTGTGTGTCTGTGTGTGTGTGTCTGTGTTGCATGCACATGTGCAGTCCAGAGCAGGACATTGGGTGTCATTTTATGTCACCCTGTCTTACTGCCTTTAAGCACTCTGACTGAAACTAAAGTTTGCTAATTTCAGCTAACTGGATGGTGAGTTAGCTCTTTGGATTGGCTTCTCTCTGCCTCATATAGCTGGAGTTTGAGGCAAGCAAAGTGTTTGTGTTGGCACTAGATATTTGGAGTCAGCCCTCATACCTGTTGGTCACAATCTCTTACCTACTGAGTCAGCCATCCCCCTCTCCAGCTACTACATTTTCAATGATAAAAGATGTATGTGTTTCACGGAGTTCTTACTACATAAGACATAAATGTGATATCAAGGAGATTAAAAGAAGCGTACTTCATTATAGTTAGATCTGAAAATGATCATAGACATGGGATTCTAAAGTCACAAAATCTAAAAGATTAAAAAGGTCAGCAATTGACAGCGGAACAATGAATTGGAAGAACATTATAGAAAGAATAAACAGCCTGTTTTCATCAGAGATATTGACATATAATTTTATTTTTTGATAGGGTTTTGTCTGGTTTTGATATCAGCATAATATTGGCTTCATAATAACATTTTAGAAATGTTCCTTCATTTTCTATTTTACTGAATAATTTGAGGAATTTTGGTGTATGCTATCCTTTGAAAATCTGATTGAATTCTGAAGAGAATCCATCTGGCCCTGGGTTTTTTGTTTGTTTTATTTTTAGTTGGAAGATTTTCAATTACTTCTTCTATCTCATTGAATGACAGAGTCTCTTGAAAGTATTTATTTCATCTTGATTTAACTTACTCTTAGGCAAGGAGCTATTGGCAATTGATAGCTACAGGGATGAGGAGAGTGAGTTTCTTTTAAGAATGTAGCTCCTGGTAAGTTAATCATGCTACAGGAGAAGACCACACATCCAAGAATATACATGGTCAGCACCAATTAGACTTGATGGATGTTAAAAAGACAACAACAACCACAAAATAACCACAAATTTGGGTGGGTAGGAAAGTGGGGGTGATAGATACAGTAAGAGTTGGAGGATGGATAGCATGTGATCAAAAGAGTTACAAAATTCTCAAAGAAAGAATACATTTTTTAATTAGGAAAAATTAAAATAGAAAGAAAGGTCAGAGCCAATGGTCTGCTCACAAAAGGGCTTGCTTGACACGTATTATAGAAAGAAAACTTGGTTGAGAAAGTGGACAGATGATCAGGGGAATCAAGAAAATGTACCCAGTAAGGATACAATGTGAGGCTTCTCCTTAGTTAGGTGTTCCTGACCTGAAAATATCAAGGAAAGGCCATAAAGGAAGGATGCTGGTCCTCTAGAAGGCCATTGCACAGACTGTTTAGTGTTCTATGTACCACATACATAGTTGAGGAGTAGAGATTGAGGGAAGTATGCGTAAGACCCTCATATATTTTTGGTAGAATCTATAAAAACAATTTTCCTTTATAATCATAGACATTGATCCTAGGCAAAAAGGTTATCACTAGTTTTCTCTACTGTTTAACTCTTCATTTACATGCCCCAAAACTATAGCCTATAATATATTGGCACCATGCATATTTACTTTCACATATTATATTGGAGCTAATTTATCCAAAACTAGATATTTTCAGATAGATGTGTCTTTATTTCTTATTGTGATTGGACATTTTATTATTTCTGTTATTTAAAACATGCAGCCCTTGGATCTGAAGAGATAGCTCAGAGATTAAGAGCACTTGTTGCTCTTAAAAAGAACATGGATTTAATATCTAACACCCACATGATGGTTCACAACCATCTGTAAGATACATTTATGTAGGCAAAACACACACAACATATAATAAAATGAATATATCTAACTAATTTTTTTTTAAAAATGTAACCCTTTAATTTGCCTAACATACATATTTGGAATCTTCACAAATCATTTATTATTTTTATATATTCCTCTTTAGTAGGTATTTAACTCCAGCCCCATGAGTGACTATACTCAATGGAAAAACCAACTTTGCATTTTATTTGACTGCTTATGCACAATCTAAGCTGTCCCTACTACTTGAAACCTCCCCATCTTTTGAGACTTCATTTTAAAGACAGATTTCAAGTAGCCTAAGCTGGCCTTGAACTGACCTTTCTGCCTTAGCCTTCCATGTTCTGAGATTTCAAGGTATGCTTTAATGCCATGATCTTATGGTTTTTAGAGTCATATGTTCCCTTAGCTCTATATTCTACAAATATTCTACAAAGCCTTTCCAGTTGACATAAATGAGAAATGTTTCCTAAGTCCTATTGAGAACATCAAAATGCTTATTAGAATACACTTCAGTGAATTTGTAGGATAGTAGTCAAAGCAGCTGCATTTTCATTGAGTACCTTTGCTGAGTGGGTAAATATGAGGTCTGGTTGTTGATATTCCTGAGCAGTGGGTAAAGGACTTAAAATCTAGATTATTCATGAGGAAAGGTCTCCACTGTAGACCCTTGTAGACCCTTCCCCAAGTGGGTAGAATTCAAGGTGTGAACAAAGATAAAGTGAACATAGTGTTTATACTTTGACTCTCAATAGAAGGCAAGAAAATGGACATTTTTAAACTATAATGTTTAAGATGCAGAAATCTAGACATTCATATCACAGCCTCTATCATTTAATAGTTCAAATAGGCATGCAGCCATGAGCATTGCATAATTGTAGGTGTTGCTGCTAATACTTGCTTAGGGATATGATTTGTCTCTGCAGGGAAAAAAAAAAAAACAAGATGAGTTTAAGTTTCAAAGTGTAGAAAAAAATCAACACTTAAAAGGTGATAGAAACACAATGAACTCTAAAGGAAAAGCAGCAGGAAGCAGGAATGTAGTCCCCAACCTCTTCACTATCAGGCAGGATAAAATAGTGACTTTGTTTAGGGACACCGATAATAGGTCTGACCATGCTAGCCAGTAGAGCAGCTGTGCAGAAGAATTGCGGAAAATGTTTATAGATTAAATCTAAATTATCAAATTTAAAACACCATGAACATATTTAGCAGATTAAACAGAGTTATAAAAAGAATTAACAAACTGTGTTTCCTCAGATGAATTTATTAGTAATAACACACAGAGAAAAAAAAACACAAACAAACAGAAAGACTTTGGAAAAATAGTTTTAAAAATGTGTAAGATATAGGAGAAAATATAATCAAGTAAGGACTTAAAGAAGACAACAGAAGTTTTGTTTGAAGAGCTGATGATGAGAACTCTCCAAAATATCATAGATGAAAGACAAATGTAAATCAACAGCTATAAGCCCAACAAATTGAAACCCATAACTAAAAAGAAGCTCATACCTATAAACACTGTATGGAACCACAGACATCAAAGACAAAGAGATGTTGAAAGGAGCTAAGTGGAAGAAAAAGTAGCTAAAAATGGAAGGCTTTGAAATCAATTTTCTGCAGGATGCATGGCCATCCAAAGACAGTGGAAGTGTGTGTTGACAAGCAGAAAACACTGCCGATCTATAAAACTGTATGCCTTGGAAAACAATTTTAATATGAAAATATGTCTTTGCATATCAAGGTCATAGAGATAAGGAAAGATGTGGTGGGAAGTTCAGAAGAGTGACTAGAGATACAAAGAAAGTGATCACAGGTCAAAGGCCTTAGCGTATTAAGGAACACAGGAAAATGAACTGGGCCATAGAAATGTTAGCATTGCAGCCATTGTGTAATAGAATTTTAAAAGCAAAGGAGAATTAAAATTCATGAGTCTGTAACACATATCAGGACAAAAGTTAAAGAAGGAAAAAGCTTTCAGATTTAGCCTTTTTTCTACATCCATGGTAATGAAATCAAAATAATAAAAAAAAAAAAATTATAGGCAACTCCAAACTGGCAGCAAGAAAGGGGTCGGATAATTCTATAATCCAACAATCAAAAAAGAATTTAATCAAAAAATCAAAACTTGAACAAAAAACACAAAATGAGAACAAACAATTTTATCCAAATACAAGTGAATGAAATGCTAAGTATTTGGTGGAAGGGGGTTGCCAGGCTCTCTGGAAATGACAGAGGATAGGCACAGGCTTGTCAGAAGAGGCGCTCAGGAAATGTGAGGATGTGGAAGCTTAAGAATAAAAACTTCCAAAACTGTGAAATGCAAATGTCAGTAAACGAATGCGTGAGTAGCTACAATAGTATATAAAATACACTCTTAAAAGCTAAACCTTAGAGATAATAAGAGTAATAAAACTTGAAATCATGAAATTTAAATATTCTTCATAGTATAGTTGAGAAAGGAAAAGCAAAAATAAGAAAGAGTTACAAGGGAAAAGTTTAAAACTATGGAAGCCGTTTAGATAATGATAATGCTAGTCGAAGTTAACCCAACTAACATAAGCAGGCAATCACTCAGTTAACCAATCAGCCTTACCAGACATGTTCTGATCTATCAAACACACTCTCACACTGTACAATGTTTCTTCTTTCTTGCTTTTCCTCTGAGTGACAGACCCAAACCCTGTCATAGAGAAGCATCAACACTTTTGGAGAACTGAGTCTGCATGGACTTTCGTCTGACTATGAGTCATTTAAATAAAAATACAAAAGAAGAGACAACCAGAAATAGCTTGTTTGTTTGGAAACAGACAAATTAGGTGGCAATAGGGATAATGGGAGAAAGTCTTTGCTACCAGTGTGACTCACACGTGCAGAGAATCAACATGCCCACTGCATACTACATTCCCATGGTGTGACTCACACATGCAGGGACTCAATATGCACACTAGATTCCCATAGTGTGACTCACACATGAAGAGAATCAACATGCCCACTGCACACTACATCCCCATGCTTTCCTTACCATTTGTAGAACTGGCATCAACCTCCACCTCATTGCATAAGGAATCCCTTGTTTTCCCACTACCTCATAGAGAGTTGTTCACTTTTTTTTTTTAACTAATACTGTCATTTTTCTGCGACTTGCCTTGTCCCCCTCTGCTTTATGACCTCTTTTTTTTAACTACAGAATTTTTCTTAAGGATTGGTAATATTATGACTAATAATTTGATCATGTAAGTCCTTTAATTTTGTATCATTTTCCTGATGCTGGCACTGTAAAACCAAACTCTGTAGCGTGAGGCCCAAGTTTCTTTGGACGGATTTTCCTGCCTTTCTACTGTGTTTTCTCCAGAGCCACAGTGGTGTTTTATTCACTGGTTCTGGTAGTTCCTTTGCTTCCTCCGAGCATTCCCTCCTCTCTGGCTCCTCTTTATGTATACTTCTCTCATACCTGGAATGTCCCCCTTTATGGCATATGCACCTTACATGTCCTTTGTTTCCTAAAGGACACAACACAGGCACCAACTTCCTTAAAATGCCTTGTCTGTGTTGTGCCAGGAATTACATGAAAAGCAGGATATGTTTTCTTGCATGTAGAAAAATTCTTACTACTTTTTTATAATCGATTTCCAAAACCCTTGAGCACTGTGAAGTAAGAGCCACCGGGTAGAGCTGTGCAGTTTTTATGGTGCACAATTTGCAAGAGGCCCATAAATGTCGAGTTAGGAGTGGACTCGCCAATCATGTCAGCCTCATATGGTTGCACAGCTTCTGTGATAAAATGGATAGGTCACATGATCCACTTCAGAATTTAGTTTTTAATTGAAGATTGCTAAACATTTTAGTAAAAGTTTGTATGTTGGGTTTCAAAAATGAGAAGTGTGTATTTTGTATCCTTTAAATGTTGTATTGAAAATTTCATCATCAAAATAAAAAATGTTACGTACAAAAAACAGCAAGTTTTAATTACATGAAAAAAATCACAAATATGGCAAATACGTCTATTAATATCAATCCATGTGAGTCTATTTAATGTGTAATAGGGATTTATTAAGATATATCTTAATAAATTGAGTAAATATACTCATGAATACAGAACAGAGTAGACAGCAGAAGTTGTCCTCTGATCTGACTGGGAACAAATCCACCTGGCAGTTCGATCAGACCATGAAGCATGCAGCAGGTAGAAAGAGCTCATCACCCTTCTCCCTCACCTTTTAAGAGGTCCCATACAATGGCAGGAAGCACCCTTCCTTTGGGGTCCCATAGCCCAAGGTCATGGGCTGAGCATATACCACTACATAAGTCTGCTATTTCAGTGAGATTGAAAGCCACCTTCAACTGTGGTATAGTTTGGAAAGTGTGCTTAAGGTTTATGGATTGTGGACTTTCAGTCCAAGGAGATCAAACCAAACCATTTTAAACACTGATTTATAAATTTGTCTTTCTGGTTTTATAATTTGACAAGTACCAGATCCACAGACTGAGCTCAACAGTGATAATTACAATTTACAGATGAAACAGAACTCTTTCTACTTTACAGTCTCATACTAATATGAAACCTTGTCATAATTCTGTTTGTGCATCCATAGCTTCATTGGTGCCTGAACATGTAAATAAATAGTTTTGGCAATTTTGCTTTTCCTGGAAGCACCTAGAAGGAAATAAGAAAAAAAAATTATTGTTTTATCTGTAAACGTTTGTTGTTGATGTTGTTTTTTGTTTTGTGTAAAGTCTCATTGACTAAGCACTCTGAGAAAATCTTATTTCCCAGATCAAGACGAAATTCTTCAATTTTTATATATTCTCCACCCACCTTTTATACTCACCCACTGTAACATAAGTTCTTAAAAATACACACATCATAATAGAACAGCCAATAAGATTGCTGTTTTGAAAGCCGCAACTTTCATCTCCTTTAACCTGTCTTTCCCCCAGACCCCCCAGCTGTGGAACCAGCATTCTTGGAAATCCGTCAAGGACAGGACAGAAGTGTGACCATGAGCTGCAGGGTCCTGAGAGCGTATCCAATACGAGTGCTGACCTATGAGTGGCGTTTGGGCAATAAGTTATTACGGACTGGTCAGTTTGACTCTCAGGAGTATACAGAGTACCCAGTAAAAAGTCTTTCCAACGAAAACTATGGCGTTTATAACTGCAGCATCATAAACGAAGCCGGAGCAGGGAGATGCAGCTTTCTCGTTACAGGTAGGATACTAAATTAATTTGATTTTTGTTAATACATGATTTTGGAGCAATAGATCTTGGGCTTACGTGAATGCTGGATTGAAATCATTTTGTAAATGGATAGGTTTGTACATTTGTGATTTTGCTGTTCTAGTTGCAACATCTATTTGGTTGTTTTGGGGGCAGGTCTGTCTTTTTGGAGAGAATAATACCTGTGCCTATAAAACAACACAGTTGTCTGTCTGAATTCAGATGAAATGAGGAAGTTCTCCTGATTCTGTTTGTTCCTCTCAGTGATAACACAATTGACTGTGGTAACTAGCAGTACTGAGATAAGATTGCAAGATAAGTCACATGGTTTGGCTCTCTCTCTTTTTGTTTTTTATGAGTAGCAGCAATGTTTTGTTTTCTTAGTTATTACTTCTCAGTGTCCAAGGCTCCGTGTCTCAGTTTGTTCTTGGCTTGTCACATGCTCTCAAATATTTCATGGCAGAGCAATAAACTATATACAAAGGATGACAATTAGGGAGAAGTACTAACACGTTTTGATGTTGTTAGCAACTGTATGTTCCTTTTGTATAGCTTTAGACACTGGTTGACATTATTCTGATATTCTCTGTGCTTTGGTAAATCTGCTCTTTTGCTATTTTTGAACCAGAGTTTTGGAATGTATTAAAAGGAACTTACCTTTTCAATGTTATTTTTGTCTTAAGTAAAATGACATTTAACAGAGCATTTTTGATATTGAGTGAATTTAAAATTCACTCATTGTTTAAAAAAATGATGAAACTATCCCAGACGGAAAACTTGTTCATTAACAAGAAATATAGTTGTTAAGTTCTGATTTTGAGCAATCTCTCTGTACTGGGTGGCATTGTATGTCAGTTTGACACAAGCTAGAGTCATCAGAGGAAGGAGACTCAGCTGAGGAAATGCCTCTTTGACATCCAGCTGTAAGGCATTTTCTTATTTAGTGATCAATGTGGGGGCAGGCAGCCTATGATGGGTGGTGCCATCACTGGGCTGCTGGTCCTGGGTTCTATAAGAAGGTGGGCTGAGTGGACCATGGAAAGAAAACAAACAGGTAAGCAGCTCCCCTCCTGTCCTGTTTGAGTTCCAGTCCTGACTTCTTTCAGTGATGAACAACAATGCTGAAGTGGAAGCCAAATAAACCCTCTTCTCCCCAACTTGCCTTTTTGTCATGGTATTTTGTCATGGCAATAGCAACCCTAACTAAGACACTCTCTAAAGCTGGATTTCCTTTGAGCCATTTTTACTACCTAAAACATAATATTAGATTGATGAAATTCACTTGGCTACCAAGGAACATGAAGCAGTCTTCTCCACTGTACTCTGCTTCTCTTCATTTTTCAAGACGTTTTATTATGGCCCATGTCAATGAAATCCTTTTATAATTTGATTCTTAAAGTAGACTATTAACACAAAGCCAAAAGTTCCTAGGACAGTGTGTTTAAGTTGGGAAGAGGATAATGTCAGTGCAGTGAAATTAATAAGGGCTGGAATGTTGTCTGTTATTCAAGAGGAGATTTGCTATGATCTAGTTTACTGACAATCTTTTAGCCAATATTCCATTTTTATTTGTTTTGTGTGCCTCTGTGTACAGGCATGAGCATGTTCACCTTTCATATACATGGAGGTCAGAGGACTTCTTGCAGGGTTTCGTTCTCTTCTTCCACCATATGAATTCCAGGATGGAACTCGGGGGATGTCAGGGTTGGTTCCCAAAGACCTTACATGCTGAGCCATCTAACCCAGTTAGTCCTTTTCTACATAGTGCTTTCAATAATAATAGGAATCATGTAGAGGCAATTACTTTTCTCATGTTGGCACAAATGAGGAATCTGACTTCCATTCATTAATCCTTAAAAAAAAAAATAGACATCATAAAATTAACTGTACGCTTTTCACTCTTTTGGCCTTAGGCAATTTCCAATTTTCTGAAGCGACACTGGCTGTCAGGTTTAGGACCATGCTGCTTCTGTAAGATTTTCATTTGTCCCTTCTTATGTGACCCGAATTCTCTTTGAAAAGTCGAGGACAAGCTGAGACCAGAAGAAACTCTAAGCTCCATTCTTCCACCTCACATCCATGGGGTGCAGCAAGTGGATTTTGATAACCATGGAAAGGAATAAATCTGTTATGAGTTTCCTCACAGGGGGAAAAGAAATACCTACAGGCATTATTTTCTTTCTGTGGTGTGTGCTCTTCAAACTTCAGGTCAGCATTATTGTTTCAAGATCTCCTCATAAAGTGAAATATTAAAAAAAAAAAACAGGAAAAGGAAAAGATCAAATTTTAAGTAAAGCACAACCAGGGAAATGCATAGAGGAGTAGGCATGTCATAGCGCATGTGTCAGTGGAAGAACTTTTGAAAGGAGATATAGTTCTTTTACTGAATTATATCAGAATTAGCATCCCTCAGAAGTTCAGCACAGCCGAGAATTCCTCTCAACTAACCTGAGCAAATCAAGGGGTAGGGAATCTAGTGACCATTTACTGTATTTACCTCTAACGGAATGTTTATAAATCCCCATAATAATATGGAATATTATGACGCATGGGTGTACTAAAATTAACTCACTTGTAAAACATGAAATTTTAAGTCTATATATATGCCCACATTTATATTAGTAGATAGACATTATATTTGTATCTTAATAAATAGTTCTATGCCATTATACCAGAGTTCAAATGGAGTTTTACATTATGCCATGATGAAATGGCTCAGTTTATGAAAAGCATTCCCAAATGCTTAAAAGACCTAGAATCATTGCTGTCATGACTAAGTATCTTTCTGTATTTGATCCTAACACATAGTTTGATCCAGAAAGGATGGTCAATCTTTATTGGTTAAATAGATAGGTGACTTGATAGCAACATTTCTTATTGAAAGAAAGAAAAGAAGAATAAATTCATTTTTAAAATTAGGAAAAGAGATGTGTATGAACAAAGATAAAGAGTAGTTCAGGTTGGAAGTGAATAATATATTTCATAGCAGGCTAATGACTGACCCCAAGGTTGTGTCTATCTACTCATTCTGCAGCTCAGAACTTACACCACATGCTAAGATGAAACATTGGGTAAGTCAGGACTTCTCAGAGGAGAATAACCTGGCTGTTTCAAGAGGGCTCCAAATGTAATTGTTCATATTCTCATGTCAGGGAGGCAGAGTGAAATCTGAGGGGGAAGAGGAGGGAGTTTGACTAGGAGCCCCTGCAAGGAGGAGCCAAAGACGCTCTGATGTCACCAGGACTGAAAGAGAAGATCCTAAGCTCCTCTGCAGCCGCAGCAGGAAGAGACGCCGTGCTAGACAACGGCTTCAGGTTTTTGTCTGCCCCTCAAACCCAGAACCCAGAGAGAGTAAAGCCTTAAGCCACCAGTTTGTAGTAAATTTTATGGTAGTCTTAGATATCTAACACATGTGTCTCATTGATTACATTCCTGAGGATTCTCTTTAAAACACAGCAAGGCAAAAAGTACTGCTGTGTTGTGTCTTCCTGATGTTCAGTGAGATAGTGAGAGTTCTCATGACTCAGCCAAGCTGTGCATACTGTTTGTTCTTGTCTCCTCTAGAGCTAATGGAACCAGGTTACAGCTAACAGTCAGTAGAGCAAAGCAATCTGGCAGATGGATTTAACCTACGGAAGGCATCCGTTTTATATGTTGGTTTATGTAACTCATCAACAAAGATCTAGCAATGCCTCTGTATTACAATGTCATCACAATTTCACCAGACAGACAAGGGGAGAATTCTCCTGAAGCTTGATTATGGAGAAGGGAAAGTGCCTGTGTGCCAACGATTCTATCAAGAGTACCAGAAATTAAGGAAGACATGGTTTTACTCCTTTTAAACAGAAAGGATCCTGTTATTTGTAATAAAATTCAGCACAGGTTTATGAAATCTCAACGGGTTTGTTTATCAAATATTTTAGTTGCTACTCCTGTATACTTAGCAATCAGGATGACAGTTCTAAGTGATTTCTCGTGTTGTTTCTAACCACTCCCTCTATGTAATTCTTAAATAGCTTCTTGTGATGATGATTCTGTTTAAATTTGCATGTGTGAGGGATATCAGACATTAAAATCACACACCAAAAGGAAAAGCTTTCAGTTTAACTTTTGATGAGCTATATAAAAAATGTAGATGATGGTATCACATGAAAACATAAGCCCAGGTAATTGTTACTCTAGTTTATATGACATAAAAATTGAAAGTAATATTGTTTTCATATTTAGCCTGGAAAGGGAAAACAGAGCACCCTCTGGCTTCCAGAAAATATATCCAATTAGAATTATAAAACAATTAAGAATTTAATATTTGGAAATAATTTTAGATTTTTTTAATTTAATAAAGAAATATATTATTCTTTTCAAAAAGTTACCCAATGCCAAGTAGTCAGCCTGTAACATTATGCAGAATGAGCAATCTGTATATACATATATATATTTAAATAAAAAGAGACCAGAGGCCATGAATTTAACAGCAAGCAAGGGCAGATGGACCATGGGAGAGATTAGAGGAGGAAAGGGAAAAATGATATAATTATATTTTAATTAAAAAATTGTAAAGGTAACATTAGACATGCAGTGTATTTTTGTTGGCTTAACCATTATTATTATTGTATGAAGACAATGTACCAGTGTATTAACTGAGGAAATTTTTACAATCCTGAAAATATTTGATAAGTTTTTTTGTGGGTACATAATAAATATGATATGCTAGATTAGATACTTGAAATATAAAAATACTCTCTAAGCCTTAGACAGTTTTATAACTGCATAATTTTATTTTCTTCCTGTTTTATTTGTTAGGACCATCTAGTCTTTGGGATACTCTAATAGTACTTTACCTGATCTTTTTCACTCTTTCCTGGTTTTAATTCCATGTCTATATTCCTGGGATTTATTTTCCTAGAAATTGCTTCTTACAGTTATACAAGAAATACTGGTGCTCTTTATGTCTTGTGAGATACAGAAAAGTTTCATTGCCATCCTCATTCAAACCTCACAAAAAGTCTAAAGATTATCTCTACCTCAGTTCTACAAGATACTTCAAAGTCACTTCGAATGGTATAACACTGCATAAAAGATTACATCTTTTTAGGAGTTTGTCCCTTTGTTTTCATGACATTATTTTATGAAATACTAGTCCTGTGTGTTCTAGACTAGCCTTTGTATACTATGGTGATGTCTGCACATCAGTCAGCTGGCAGCATATAGGCTGCGATTTATATTATAGTAATTGGTGTATTAATATATTAATTATACAAAGCACCTAAAAATGTCGATAATCTCCAAGTAACCGTAATTAGGATGGAAATGGGAAATTATTTCACTCTGGTTACTACCTGATGTATTACTTCTGCAACTAATATAAGGACTCTGTTGCAGAGCTCTGTGAACTAGGACCTCTTCCATCCTGTTGCTCAGCCACCATCAAATCCACATCCCATTACCTAATGGCTTCTGGCATCCTAATAATTTTTTCTCACTTCAGATGAAAGTGGAATCTAATTCTTTTTGAGGCTTTTCCAATAATTATATATGCCTCATTATTGAAAGTAGCTTAATCATTGCTATACCTGTCATAAATGCTGTGGTTACTGACTTTATTATGAAATGAGTAAGTCATACTCCTTCTCTCTATATGTTTAAAGATTCTACCATTGAAAACACTGCAATGAAATTAATCGAGATTGTTAAGGAAAATTTTGCTTCTATGGTTTATCTTTGTAATTACTCTGCAATTGTTGTTAATCAGTTATGTCTTACTGTTTAAAAACAAAACATTGGGCCTTTATGTCCCATAGGAACAGACAACGTTTAGTGTCAGATGATTTTTAAAGATAGGAAGTTCAACCAGAGATTCTTAAGAGATTTTACAGGTAAACAAAATGTAAACAAACTCACTATGTTACTGTTCACCTTCACATACAAATTTCACCTTTATGTCCCATAGGAACAGACACGTTTAGTGTCAGATGATTTTTAAAGATAGGAAGTTCAACCAGAGATTCTTAAGAGATTTTACTGGTAAACAAAATGTAAACAAACTCACTATGTTACTTTTCACCTTCACATACAAACAATACAAATCTAGTATAATGCAATTTCTGTATGTCAGTACTCTAACATTTCTCTGTTCTGGAATATTCTATAGAATATACTCATATCTTGAGGTGAACAATGAAGGAATCCTTACCATACTTCTTTGTTTTATTAGAATAGTGTCCTTTGCAGGTGGTGGTGGTGCACATCTTTAATCCCAGCACTCAGGAGGTGGAGGCAGGTGAACCTCTGAGTTCAAGGACAGTCTGATCTATAGTGTGAGTTCCGGGACAGCCAGGCCTACACAGAGAAACCCTGTCTTGAAAAAAAAAAAAAAAAAAAAAAAAAAAAAAAAAACCAGCAACAAAAAAAAAAAAGAAAAAACAGTGTCCTTGTAGTAATGAATATTAGAGACTTTATAATTTGCTGCCTGTGGCTAGAGGTTACACTTAGTCCCTGAAAAAAATGCTTTCATAACCTAGAAGCTAGCTTAATAAGTCCTTTTCCATGTGGGATTCTCCTGAATAGCCATGTGATCCACCACCCATCAAGAAGGAAGACTCTTTAGCTCAGACCCTCCAAGTAGAATCTGATATAATATACAGAATCACAGAAGCTTTATTCCATCCCCTTTGTACATCACATTAGTTTGAGAGTAGGAAAAAATCATAGTTTAGTATTACACTCAGCAGTAGAAAATTATCCAAAGGTGTAGTTGGAAGTCATCTTTCAATTTGTCTACTACCCATAGCACCATTTATCATTAGGAGTACCTTCTGAATACAGTCGTCTCCGAATCAAATTCTTGGATCTATTGTAGTATTTAACTAAGGACTTCCTTCACTGTATAATCTCTATCAACATTCATGCTAAATAAGCTAATAGCTACCAAGAAAAGTGCAGCTGTGACTATATAATTTTCTCTCTCGTTTGAAGTATTTGTTCTAGGATTGTGTATCCTTAACTTTTCTTTTGGTAAATTACAGGATTGACATTAAAACTACCATTTTCTTTCATGTTCAGTATCAGCGTATTGGCCACAACTGAACTGAAGAAATAAGGATCGGGTGAAGCATTTTAGGACTGTAGGCTCTCATTCAGTCAGGTAAAGCACTGAGGATAGCTGGGGACAGTAATGCCCCCTAAGATGGTTTAGAGTGTTCTCGAACTTCTTTGACTGAAAGAGTAAAGGAAAAGGAATAAAACCCAAGCAAATTTGATTCCAGATACAATTTTAAAATCTGTTCTTGTTTTTTTTAATTAATTTATTCTTTTAAGGTTTTTTTCTTTTTTTTTTTTTGCATTTTACATACCAAGCCCAATTCCCCCTTCCACCCCTTCTCCCACCCTCCCACCTCCCCCAGTTCTACCCCCAATGCACTCCTTAGAGAGGGTAAGGCCTCCCTTGGGGAGTCAACAAAGTCTGTAATATTAAGCTGAGGCAGGACCAAGCCCCTCCCCCTGTGTCAAGACTGAACAAGGTATCCCACCCCAGGGAATGTGTCCCAAAAAGCCATTTCATGAACCCTGGATAAGTCCTGGTCCCACTGTCAGGGGCTCCCCAAACAGATCTAGCCACATAACTGTAGCCCACATTCAGAGGGCCTAGTTTGGTCCCATGCATGTTCCCCAGCTGACAGGCCAGAGTCCGTGAGGTCCCAGCAGCTTGGGTCAGCTGTCTGTGGATATCCTCATCATGATCTTGACCTCACTTGCTCCTATGATCCCTCCTTCCTCTCTTCTACTGAAGTCTAGGAGCTTAGCCCAGTGCTTGGTTGTGGATCACTGCATCTGCTTCCATCAGTTACTGGATGTAGATTCTATGATAACAATTAGGATATTCACCAATCTGATAATCATGTACCCTCTCCATTATTGCTCAGAGTCTTAGTTGGTGTCATTCTTGTGGATTCCTAGGGATTTCCCTAGCACCAGATTTCTCCCTAATCCCCTAATAATTCCCTCTACCAAGATATCTCTTTCATTGCTCTCCCTCTCTGTCCCTCCATCTACTCTGCCATCTCAGTCGATCCTGTTCCCAACCTTGTCCCCTTCCCTTCTACACCCCTCCCAGTTTACTCAGGAGATCTTAACTACTTACCCCTCCTGTGGCCCTCCATGTGTGTCCCTCTTAGGATCCTCCTTTTTACCTAGCTTCTCTGGGGTTTTGGATTATAGCTTTGTTATTCTTTGCTTTGTGTCTAATATCCATTTAAGTTCTTGTTTTATAGTTCTGCATTTAATTAAAGTGACCAGATAAAAATATATCTTGCTCTTTGGCATTGCATCTTTTAACAGTATTCTGTTAAGTATAGAATTCTTATAAATAAATAAAAATGAGCAATTTAAGATTGTGCAAAAACTATTCATAACTTTTGGAAGAATAGAGAATTTAAACTTTGAAAATAAAGAATAATTTCCAGTTTTATTCATTATAATAACTCGAAAAGAAAAAAATCATTGTCTAATATTTTACAGGGCCAGAATGCTGATTAACATACTAGAATTCTATTTAGAATGGATAAAATAAACTAATGGTTTTCAGTGTTTTCTTCCATTACCTGATTAGATAACCATTAAATAGAAAATAAGAATATTTCTTAGTAGTTCTTAAAGTACACTATTTCTCCATATATGGTGTGATTCCACACACA
Source organism: Peromyscus leucopus (assembly GCF_004664715.2). Classification (NCBI taxonomy): domain Eukaryota; kingdom Metazoa; phylum Chordata; class Mammalia; order Rodentia; family Cricetidae; genus Peromyscus; species Peromyscus leucopus. The sequence goes on along the minus strand of NC_051075.1, from coordinate 34,170,132 downwards.
TCCTCTTCAAAAAAGATGTGACCATCTCTTTTTGAGTGATAGTTCAAAAAGTCTGGGATATAATACTCAGTCTTTTTTAGGCATGGCTTAATAATAACTGTTTTAGAAATACTAAAGGAATTTTTGATAATCAATTTAAATAAAATGTGGATAGGTCCACGAATCTCAAAAAGCATTAAATAACATTATAATATAAGCTATCAAGATTACTATGATTACTTAGAAAAATTACCAATACATACACAAGAATTATAGATTCAAGTTTATACAGCATTTTAAGAAATTTTTTTCTCTCTAGGAAACATCATGAGGTACACATATTGTATATCATACCTGAATTGGAGCTTCAACTAATTTTAAAAATTATTATTACAGAAACAACATGGTTTCTTAAATACTCTATATAAAACTATTTTTTATTTTTATTTTAAAATTTTGTGCTTTCTCCAAGGAAAGATGAGTTCATGTCATGGTGTCCAAACACTGAACTTGCCAGGATTCAATAAGGGTAATAATTGTTTGAATTTAACAATTAAGGTAAATTCGAAAGCGATAATTATCAGGTCTTGAAATTTGGGCCCAACATACAAGAAGGGCTCTGTGACAGGCATTTTTACTCAAAGAAAAATTGGTCACTTTATCTTGAAACTACTAAGATTAAGAGAGCTAGTAATTCATACATACGGAAAGAGGGCAGAAGAGCATGAACTTGAGATCCTCTTCCACGGACTGACTTTGTGTCACCACTAAAATCTGTATGTTAAAGCTCAAACTCTATGGGAGTTTGGGCCTTTTAGGAGGTAATTAGGGTGAACTAGAGGCATGAGTGGGTAGAATGGAAATTTTCTGGCACAGGTGGAAGTGACCTAGGGTTCAGAGCTGCTGGATACTCAGAATCACCAAAGGTCCTCTGGAAAGAGTGGCTTCGAGGTCACTGTCTTACACCAAATAAATGTTAATGGTGCAGATACTTACAAGAGTGACTGAGGAGAGGGCACACTTTATTAAGAATTTTCCAGTACAGTAAAAAGTTAAACTGAGGGAAACTCTCAAGATAAAAGACTTAGTAAAGAGAGAGTAAATATTTGACAAATTAGAGAACCCTACAATTTATACATACTTTCCTGGTCCAGAGAGAGGGTCATGTTCTTAGTGTTATGAAGTGAGGGATGTTTGAGGCACTGCTTTGCTAATCTCTGACTGCGGCTCTTTTAATCTTGACCTCAACTATGAGCCAGCCATCAGGTACTGCCTGGTGTTGCTGTATTTGACCCTGCAGATGCCTTAAGCACTGTGGATTAAATTTAAATTAAGTCCTCTTTGATCTCACAGCTACCAGGAAGAAGCTGAAATGTTCATGTTCATCTCTCTGTCTACAGGATAGTTTGGGGTGGAGACAGGCTTATCAGAAGCCATCGTGACTTATAATTTAGTTTATTAGAATTAGCCTGATTAGAAACTATGTATTAAGGCAGGCGGTGGTGGCGCATGCCTTTAATCCCAGCACTCTGGAGGCAGAGGCAGGTGGATCTCTGTGAGTTCAAGGCCAGCCTGGGCTACAGAGTGAGTTCCAGGACAGGCTCCAAAGCTACACAGAGAAACCTTGTCTCGAAAAAAACAAAAATAAATAAATAAATAAATAAATAAATAAATAAATAAATAAGAAACTGTGTATTAAAATCATAAACATGTAAGAAGCAATAGTGCCTACTATGTATTTCCCAAAGGGCCATCCTGCCCACCGTTCACCAGAGCCTTGCTTCTTAAGAGCCTGATTTTCTCTTATCAGGAGCAGTCTTCTATCTCATAGCCAGCCACAAGCATCTTTGTTGTTTATCAATAATGTTGCTGGCTTTGCTGTTTTCACTCTTACACTCCATTTTTACCTTAATATCCTTTCCCACTTTAGCATCTGTGGGCAACTTGCAGTTTTCACCCAGACCCGTTTCCTTTCCAGTCTCAAATGAGTCAAACCTTGACTCAACAGTAAGCTACAATAAGTAATCATAAGTCCATATTTATAACAATGCTAGAGTTAAAATATAACATTTGTGAAGTGGAATGAATACAGGTCTCAAAGAGTATGATGAGCGGGATAATATGGATTATAACAAGAACTGAAAATTAAAATAGCATAATGTGAGCCATGAAAAGATTCCTATGAAGTTTTTAAAATAGTACATGAAAGAAAATCAAGTATATTTGGGTTTATTCAAAACTGTACAGGAATGGGACAAAACATAAAAAGAATTCTAAAGGAAATGACAGACAAATTCAGCATTTTAATAATTACATTAAATGTGAGTGAAATTATCATTCCAGGTAACTGTCAAAAGCTGGTAGGTTGAGTTCTTTGAAAAACAAAACTATTTGCATACTGTCATATTTCAGAATCATACCTTAAAAATAAAGACACAGGCAAAGAATGAGGGATACATAATGGGCAAAACAGTAAGACATGAGAGATCTGACATGTCTCTGTACTTATTTAAAAAGTAAATTTCAAGGTAATCAATAAGAATAGTTTAAAAGTCTCATTTAATAATTTGGAGAGGATTCTAAATATGTGTACACATTATAATAGAACTTTAAAATTCATAAGCTAAAAAATTGTACTGGAATAAATACTATATAATTATAGTTAACTATTTTAGTATCCATATATCAAAAGTTGGTATAGCATGTAGACAAAAAGTCAGTTGTTTTAGTAATATGAACTACTCCATTAAGCATATTCAATTGACTCATATTTATAGATCACTATAACATCTACTGGGAATGCTCAAATGAAGTGGATAATATTAATTATACAACTTCTAAGATTGGAAAGAAAAAAATTAGTCTTCCTACATACCAATGCTATGCTGGAGGTTCATGAAACTTAAGAAATATAAGCAAGTAAATAAAAAGCATATGAATTGGAGAGAAAAAAGTATAACTACATTTTCATGACTCATGTTTTTATAGAAAACTGATGGAATCTGTAAGAAAATCAATTTAAATTAACCACATAATTTAAGAATGGCATAATATAAGATTGTGTGAAATCAGTGGTTGTTTCTGTACATGGATGTCCTTTGGCATTTGTAGGTAATAGATTTCCATGGTCCCCACAGATACCACAGTCTGAATACTCAAATTCTTCATACAGAATGACAGTATTCACATAAAATATCTAGATGCCCTCTTGCATACTTCAATATCTAGTTACTTATGATACCTAGTGCAATGTACAGGATATGTTATAGTTGCTATGTAGCGTTCTTTCAGGAATAGTAACCAAAAAGGAATTCTATACATGTTCAGCACAAACAATTTTCTTATATATTTTTAGTTCATGGCTACTTGTTTACATATTCAGTCTACGAATATACAAAGTCAGGTGTAATGACTATTTAGAATTGTCAGTTTAAAAATCTACTTCTAATGACATCCAAATGGAAATAAATGTAATAAAAAGTATGTAACATACAAAATGAGAATTCCAATATATTTAAAATATTTAAAAAATAAGCTAAATAGTTCACATTATTCTTTGTTCTCTTTCATGGATGGAAAGAAAAGATATTACTTTGATGTATATTATTTCCAAACTTCTCTATGGATCAAAACATTTTTAATAAAACTCCCAACACTTTTTGTTTTGTTTTCTTTAGTAGGAAATCAAACATTTACTCTAGACTTTATATTATATCTGGTTATGTGAAAAAAAAGAAAAACAAACAAAGTTATACTATCTCACTATAATGCCTCCTGTAAGGCCAATTCAATCAATGTAGTATAGTTTTGAATAATAATAAATGAATACATCAATAGGATAGAGTACAGAGTACAGAAATGGGCTTCTAGGTTTACATATCTAGATTACTTGACAGTTTAAAAACACCAGCACAGTCTACTGGAGAAAAATAGTCTTCTTGGGGCAGGGAAGGCATTTGAGCATGGAAATGCTTGATGAATACATATTAGGACCTAATTTTAGATCCCCCGAACCCATTTATAAATGCCAGTGTGATGGCATGCATCTATAACCACAGGACTGGAGGTACAGAGATTAGCAAATCCTAGGAGCTCACTGGCCTTGCCAGTTCAGCCCAAACAGTGAACTTCAGGTTCAAGGAGAGAGACTGCCTCAAAAAATAAGTTAGAAAACAAAAGAGAAGATATCCTGACATCCACCTCTGGCCTCCACATGTATATGTGAACACACATGCACTTACACATGCACAAAAAAATATATACCAAACACACTCACCTCCATACCCCCCCCCCGACACACACACACACACACACACACACACACACACACACACACACACAAAGCTATTTCTTTGTATTTTTTTTTTGGATATACTGTACTGGAACAACTGGATATCTATATTAAAAGTCCTAAAACAATAACTCACATTACATATAAGAATAAAACAGACTACAGATCTAATTATAAGGAAAAACCCTACAATACTCTGTAAGAGGAAATCAAAACAAATTTGAAAAATATAAAGACTTTTCAAAACCAAAACAAAAGATCCAGTTATTAAAAAATTAGACTTTAATAAAAGTGCAGACTTCTATTGTTCCACAGATATTAAGAAATGAAAAAACGGGAAACAAAGAACCTAATATCCCAAGTATATAAAGAATTCTTATAACCCAATAAGAAAATATATAACTTAAAATTGTCAAAACCTTGAGTACACATTTCATAGAATAGCATATAATTGGCCAATACCTATATGAAAAAAACCATCGCTATTATTGTGTATCATAGAAAAAAATTTAAACCACAATGAGGTCATACTACATGCACACATCAATTATAGTGACTAAAGCTTAAATGACTGGCAATGTCAAATGCTGAACACATCAAGTAACTGATTCTATCAGGTACTGAGGGTGATAATGCAAAATGGGATTGAGACAAAAGCATCATGTGCCCTTATCAAATGACTTAGCAGTTACACTAGTTGATTATAGAACACTAGTGAAGGTGCATGTCTGCTCAGTGTCTGGGTAGTGCTACCTGTCATAGCACCAAATTTTGAGAAAACAAATAAAAACAAATATCCATTGATGGGAAAGTCAACAACTTTTGATCCATTTGCATTTCACTTAGTCATAAAGACTTAAAGAATGAGCAACATACAGCAGTATGAATGGTATTTAAAGCAGTATAGTTATTGAAAAGAAAACTTACACTCATGAGTATATTATATGAAAATTTTAACAGCTCACACTAATCTTTAATAGTAGAAAAAATTGAGTCTTGTTTCCCTAAGACTCAGTTCTTAAAAGTGATTTCAAAGGGGCAGGGTCTATGTCTTGCTTGAAGTATAGACTTTGAAAAAATATGTATTTTTTTTCCAAACTCACGAAAATTTGCACTTAAAATGTGTGCAAGTAAGAGACTAAAGGTGTCACTCAGTGGCACAGAGATAGGGTAGCTTGAGTGAGGTTCTGAATTCAACCCCCAACACTACAATAATGAAGTACATTATGCCTCAGTAAAACACTACTGAGTACATGGATAATATTCAATTCACTAATTAATTGGCTTGAACATAGAAAATGCTTCACAATATCTACACTAATCATGTATATAAATTTTGAATCTATATTATTCTTATATATAATGCAAAAATACTTTAATACCCTGTGTTCATTTTCTCTCTGAACTTGTATCAAACTCCTTCTTTTTAGGGACATTAAATGGGTTATTCTTTGTGGTAGTTTCCTTCTTCAAGATAACCCCTATTAATTTTTCCTCAGCTATATGCCCTGTTTCCAAAGACAGAATGACCTAATTGCCGGGGACCAGCCTCAGCACTTTTGGGGATCTGAAGGATGGGATACCTGGAAGGCGCAATAACGACTCATTCGTGCAAGCTGACAGGTCACTTCGGGCTTCTGCAGTTGCTAAGTTTCTTTTTTCTTCCCTGGCTTCTCTTAGCTTCTCTAGCTTCTCTTAGCTTCTCGTAGCTTCTCTTAGTTTCTCTCAGCTCCTCTTAGCTTTTCTTAGCTTTTGCTACAGCTTCTTTTTAGCTTCTCTTACTTTAGCTTCTGCTTTTGCCCTAGTGACCTCAGTCTTTTATTAACATAAGTAAAGGGGGAACAGAAAGAAAAAGGGAAATCACCCAATACAAAATGTTCTCATGATTCTAAAAATTATTCTTAGGAAATCACCAATATATTCTTCATCATCTTTTGCTAAACACAGAAACTATCCCAGACTTAACACCAAAGCAAGTATAATCTATTTTTATTATTAATGATTATACAATCTTTTGAGCACTTGACTCAAAGGCTAGCAACATGCAATTTCACAAAAACGATAAAAATAAGAACAGTGGTCAATGTACCAGACAGTCATTTCCTTCTTACACAGCCTGCTCCAACCTCAAGACCCCTGTAGCTGCCTAAGTTCCTCCTCAGCCCTCTGCAAACACCAAGGCCCACGACTGGTGGGCTACAATGACCTCAGACAAGAAATCTGTCCCTGCAAGTCAGCAACTTCTGTCCTTCTATATCCAACAATTCCAAGGAAGATCTAATCTAATTTATAGAGCTTCTATGAAAGGAAGCTCACCTTTCTTGGCAGCTCTTTTCAATCTAGGAACCCAACAAAGTTTGCAGCAATCACTCCAACAATTGTCACATTATCTCCACACTCCTTCAGGAGGAATACAAAGTATCTGAATTAAAGTTGCCATCTCCCTTTCTTGGTGGAGGCCACTATTTTCCTCCTATTCTAGGTTCCCACACTTTTAGTTTGTCATCCCATCTATATGTTACTCCAGCCATAGTCTTCAGCCAATATCCCTTAGGGTCTCAAGTTTTACACAATGTGCTTGGAATATCCTCAGAAACTGAATTATTCATCATGGCCAGTTTAAGTACAGTGTGTTGATACACATCATACCATGTGCTATAGTTGACCACACATTTGGTACATTTTATCCAAGCCTAAAAAGCTTCCCCAGGCTGCAGGTTCTTTCCCATGAACTGCATAACTGCTTAACCCCATCCTGAGTGATCATCTCTGTATAATTTCCTGTAAAATTTACTTCACTCCTTTCCTGCATCACCGAAATCACCATTGATCTAGGAACACAGAACATGAAGATCAGATAGAAGAAGAAGACTAGTATTACAAGAAATATTTATATGGAGGAGGGCATGACATGTGCATGCAATAAAGCATGACCTTGGCACATGTAGGCATTTCTGCCTTGGCCCTCTAGAGGCATGCTAAGCAGAAGATCTGGAGGGAAACACATGGAAGGTTTATGGTCCACAATCTTGGGTCCCCTTTTCTCCAATCTCTGCTGGCAGCACGTTAGTCATCTTATATGCCATCCCCAGCACCTAAAAAATCAGCATCAAAAGACATGTAAAATTTAAATGAGAAAGATATGGATCAGATTATGTGTGATCACCATTTTGCAGGTGGACAATGCCATTGCTGTTCAGATAAAGGACAAACAGGTATCAGCAAAACTAATGAGGGTTAGGGATGCCAAACTGTTTGTCACAGCTTCCTTTTATATTTTGGAATCTTCATGAGATCCAATGTCTACAGGAATAAATGGTCTGAAATCTCAGTTTCCCCTGAGAAAAGAACATATATTTATTGGTGCCAAAGAAGAAAACAGCACTGGCTTTGAAAATCCACACAAAAATGTGAGTGTGTGTGTGTGTGTGTGTGTGTGTGTGTGTGTGAGAGAGAGAGAGAGAGAGAGAGAGAGAGAGAGAGAGAGAGAGATGCTGTCTCTCTTTTTTCTTAAGCTCCAGCTTAGCATTAAGTACCTCAATAAAACACTACCAAGCACATGGATGATATTCACCAACTAAGTTTGCTTGAGCATGGGAAGTGCTTCATAATATCTACATTAATCACACATACAGGTCCCAGCCTTGCATTTCTACTCTGATTTGCCTTAGTGATGGGTTGTAACCTGGGACTTTTAAGATGAAATAAACCCTTTTAATTTTAAGTCATTTCTTTATCCTGCTCTGAGAGTCATATTCATAGATGTAGTAATTCTTGGGAGTTGTAGTGAAACTGACTCTATTAATTCAAGTTATATGTTTTGGAGAAAATGAATGTTCCTATAATGGTTTTTACATGGTATCTAAATTCAGTTTCTATTTCTATGATAAACACCCTGACAAAAAAGCAACATTGAGAGGAAAAGTTTATTTAATCTCAGAAATCTCAGGTTATAGCCTATTACCGAGGGATGTCAGAGTAGGAAATCAAGGCAGGAACTGAAGCAGAGGCTGTAGAGGAATGCTGTTTTCTGGCTTGCTTCAACTACCTGCTCAGCTTACTCTCGTATATAACCTAAGTCTACCTGCCCAGGGGTGGCACTGTCCAGAATGGACTGGGCCTCCTTACATCAATCATTAATCAAGAAAATGCCCCCAGAGACATGTTCATAGGTCAGTCTGATGGAGGTAATTCCTCAATTAATATTCTTTCTTTCTAGCTAGCCCTTCTTTGTGTCAATATGCAAAAGCCAACCAGAAGACATAGACATTGAGTGGTAATAAAACCACCATTGAAAGAATCAAAGGACATTTTAGATCAGTGGACTCACAGACATCTTTTAAACCTCCAATCATCTGCTTAATCATCTGGCATCTGTCCATCATCCCGAAGGATGTTTAATGGATGAGAAAATGACAGAACATGTTCCAAGGACATGCCAAAAATTGGACATAAAGCAGTCAGGAGAGAGAGTCCCATGTCATAGTACAGAACATGATGAGTCCTCTTTTTCCAGTGGAGAGGTTTTATGCATGCATGTGTGCATGGATACATGTGTGTAGCGCATGCATGTGTTTGTGTGTGTGTGTGTGCTCATGTATGCATGTTGAATAGAATTGTAAGTTGAAGAAATTAATAATACATATTTAATTTTATAAATTATTTGGTTTCAAACAGGCTATAATCAAAGTCTTACAATCTCATGTTACCTGAGGGGAGATGTCTTGCTTGAGAAATCTCATATTATCCTAATAAACTTTGTATTAATTTTAAAATGCCATCAAGGCAGCACTTTCTAGAAGCCCTGGATCTGACTTTGGGCAAACACCCATTTCAAAGCAATAGCTAAACCAGAGATCGTTAGAAAAGTAACCAGAACTCTTAATTTGAAGCCCTTTTTTTATCCTGTTCTAGGAGTTATGTTCATGAACATTGTAGTTATTCTTAGGAGTTGTAGCGAAATCGACTCTATTAATTCAAGTTACATGTTTTGGAGAAAACAAATGTTCCTAGAAAAAAAGCAGCATGGCTTCTCTATAACTCTCAGGAACACTTCTCATTCCCTTTCTGCATGGTCTTTGTTGTATTCACATTCAGGGATGGACCACCCATGTGTGCAGCAGCAGCCCTTGTGGAGAAGTTAATGTTCACACCCTGAACATTCAGTTCTCTCAGTCTGAGACTGTCTAGGTCAGTTAATCCATCTGTTACCTTTCATACACCCCCCCCAGGAAATGGCCCCTGAATGCAAGGCTTTTACGTATTTTGATACTAGTCAGTTTTAAGAAAATAAACAGCTTTGGGGAAGACTGGGTGCATTTATTGGCTGCTTATTATATATTCATTATTCCTGAGTTAAATGCTTAATATAATATAAATAGTTCTCACTTGAGAGATTTATTTAGTCATTCCATCTCTTTAAAACTTCCTGAATTGATAATGCTTTCAGAAAATGATACAATATGGCAGATACAAGGAGTCCCAGGGACACAATAGTAATTAGTGTTCCTTACTTACAGAGGGGAGAATAAGTGGGCAAAGGGCCTTTTTCTATTAGTGACTATAACATTATTGCAGGCTATTCACTAGCTTCTATATGTAAATTTGGGACATGGTGGAGGGGTATACCTCCTCTGTATAGATGCAGCTCCTATTTTATAGCATAGTTGATGATAACAGTGACAGAGTCTGGATTTTAGCCCCCCCCCCATGTCTGGGCAAGCACACAAGCAGATGTGAGCAACCGTACCCAGAAGTACTAGTGACTGCAGCAGAAAGTAGTTGGACAGTAATCCAGAGCATTTTTTTTGATGTGGTTAGCTATTCCCTACATTCCCTATGTTGCTTAAGATAGCTTCTTTCTTTTGTTTAATACAAATTTGGAAACTAACTTGAGGATAATGTAATTCTAACTTCAACAGGTGTATTTTCTGTCTTATCTGTGGCAGAGGACTAAGAATTGCTTGTGAGTTTTTGTCTTCTTTTGTTTTGCTGTTGTTGGGGTTTTGGGTTTGTTGGTTTAGTTGGTTGGTTTGGTTGTTTGATTGTTTGGTTGTTTGGTGTTTTGAGACAGAGTTTCTCTTTTTAACAGCCCTAGCTCTCCTGGAATTCATTCTGTAGACCAGGCTGGTTTGAAATTCACAGAAATCTGCCTGCCTCTGCCTCCTGAGTGCTGGTATTAAAAACATGCACCCCAAGAGTGCATGTGTTTTATTGCATACACTCTTGACATTCTATGATGGGGCTGTCACTGCTTTCCCTATTATATAATTATAAGAAGACTCTGGTTCACAATCACTTTACAGATGTTTAGGTTCTACTGAAAATACACATGCTGAGACCAATAGCTCCTGTTATTTTAAAGTTTGTTCTTAATCAGTGTGTTACCAGTGTTAGTGCTAAGTTTACCATGGATTTTAATGACATCTTATTATACTAATCAATACACATTTGGGAAGTTTTAGATTTACTATTGTTGGTTTGTATTTTAAATGATCTCATTGCTTTCATTCTGATAATTATCTTACTTCCCATTCAGTTAATTGTTATAATGGGGTACTTTTCAAACTGGGAAATAAAAATTGGAGCATATGCTAAAGTTTTTTCCCCTGCTTATGTGGAAACTGTAGATAACTTTAGAACAGCTGAAATATAAGTTAAATATTCAGCACCTAATCATATAAAATATGGTTCCTCATTGTCCAGCCCTGGGCTATTATTACGTCCCCTTCAAGCACAGGCATTGTTTCAGCCATCAAACTGGGTACTGATGAGACAGTTTCCTTAGAAGTGCATAGTTTGGTAAAGAGGATGAGGACCACATCTCAGATCCATGAAAGACTTGTGGTCATTTTAAAGATGTTATCCTCCTCTTGCTCACTCAGTACAAAGAATAATATTAGTATCAATGGAAGTGTCAATTATTATTTCAGAGATGGCCCAACGGTGCCTCTTTCATTCTCTATTGTACAACTTTAGCAGTTTTAATATATTTTAGTATAATTTTTGTTTCATGTTTCTATTATCATATGGCTAATACTGCTGCAGTATTAGCCTGCCTTCATTGGCCTTCCTGACCACACATAGTAGGATACTTTTTTGTGTGCTTGTTTTGGTGGATTTTGAAATCACAGTCATTAGAACAGGGCAGGAGGATTTGTATTGGAAGTGTTCTGTCTTTTAGGTTGAGAGCATGTTTGTTCAAGCCAGTGAGACCTTGGCTTTCCTATGTACTCCCTCAGAATCAGTAACAGAGGATATTTTTTTTTATTCACAGCAATATTCTTACTCCTTAATGGTGAGTCACAATCTCTTTTTAGAACACAATATGGCAAGGTTCTACTTTCCGCTGATCTTCTCACATGTGGTGATATCACTTCCACAGTAGTGTCATATCCCTGGACCTAAATATGCAACTCAACTGAGTATAAAACCCAACACTTCCTCTTCTCACAGACTGTTATTCATTGTCTTGTTTTTAATCTGTGTTCTTTGACCTCTGAAGAATTTTTGTTTGTTTGTTTGCAAGTTTAAACATACTTTGGCAAAGTTGTTTGTTATAATATAAACCAACATTCTTGGGTACAAATGTAAGAGTAGTTAGTGTTTTAGCTAGCTATATCATATTAACAACTCATCATGGTTTATTCTGGTGGGAATTTCTCTTTTCAATATTTTGGTACATGAAGTGAAATAGACCTATGTAAGTTCTTTAATGATTCCTCAACAAATGAAATTTAACTGGCATCCCTCATACATATTCATACATATTCTGTAATTCCTCCCTTTGCAATGGTAAATTTGCATATTTGTTTATCTTCCTATAGCTTCTTTTCTGAAATATTGACTTTACAGAGCATATATTTACTCTTGATCACTATCACTCCCTTTCCCCTTTGTATTTACATACATATGCAAGGTTAGCATTATTAGTCAGTTCATATAACCTAACACATTTTAATGCTTTAAACGTTGATGATAACTACAGTACATTTATTTGTAGCTTTAGGCTTGAAATTTTATTTTCAAATCTGTGTTATCATTTAAAAGGATTTTTTACAAATGTAATGTTCATATTATTATATAAATTCTATGCAAAAGTCTGAGTACTACAATTACTTCTACCTGTATATTTTAGGAATGTTTTAAAACCTAAGATCTCTATATTGACATGCATAGTGTTTCTAAAAAAAAATGATCTCCAAATTTAGATAGTGGATATAGATCTAGGTCAGCTAATCTAAAAATTTCAAACTGGAACATGCATAAAAATAAGACTAGAATATAAAAAAGTAAGAAAATATTCTTTGCATTCTCACAAGAACTAAAAGAAAATGCATGCTCTACAAACAGGAAAGAAATGTTGGGAATTCTTTCTCTGTTCAACCAGCAGATGTCATGTTTGGGTGTCAGTGCCCAAAACTGTATTCCTGTCATGACTATGTGTGTATTACAAATGAAAGAGAATAAATATAGAGTATCAAGGAAGACATTTCATGTGTGTTTTTAAAAACAATAGAATATCTATAAACATGACAGCATTTATTACCAACAAATACTATTTATGTACCATGTATATCTTACTTCCTCTTTAATCCTTAGATAGCATAATTATTCAATTAAAAGGAAGTATTATCAAACTTTATTTTTAAATCAAAATTAAGATCTTACTATGTCTTATTATTTGTTTGTATCATTATTATTTTCGCACACCATTGATATTTCTGCTCTAACTCAGCATTCCTTCATCTGTCATATGAGCTATTCAGTTATCTCAGAAATGTTCTGACAAACTGCTCCAGGAAAATTATAAGCAATTCAATTTATTCATAGAATGATTTCACTTTTAGTTAGTCACAAAGTAACATCATAATACCATAACAATTGTCATAAATTGAGCAGATTAAAACAATAAAATCTATTCTCACTGAATACTATGGTCAGAAGTCCAAGATGAGTATGAAAACAAGCCAAGGCCAACACCAAGACAAAATTAATTCTGGGTTTCACAGGACAATTAAAAAGAACCTACATACACTACTGATGTTAGGACTTTAATACATGTTACCAGAATTCAGAGATTTAATGCACTTTCTCTAATTTTACTAGCAAATTGAAGAACATTGCATTCCTCTCATATGTAAACACCAAGGAAGTTCTTCTGGGTAATGAATATTTTGCTTAATGTTTCCAGTTTCACTAATTTGTTGTGGGACTGGAGCTTGATAAAAGTATTTCATATTGATTCTTCCAAGTTTCAAAGCTTTAAATCTTATCTTTTAGACATACTGACCAAAGGAAGCCCAAACACAAGTTTTCTTTTTATCAGCCCCCCACAAAAGAAGTTGATCATGCATCTCCTACTACACCTCTTTGATGATACTTTTCATCATTTTTTTTTTCACTTTTCTTTCTCTTCTGTGCTTACTCTCTCAAATTTGATAGCTCTTATCTTCTCATTGTTTTTAGCCATGGATTGTATCAGTTCTCAGAACTTAATTTTCTTTTCTCAGCATTCGATCTCTTCAGTAATCCCCTCATTCTTGGCACTCTAATTTCTATGAGTATGCCTTAGGCTGGCAAGACCATACCTCCAATTCTTACTGCTCCCTTATTCCAGTCTTGTTAAACCCTACTACATACTTGATATGTCAAATTTATCACTCAAGTTGTTTAAAAACTTATCTTCCTGAATATCTCTCCAAAAATCCAATTTTTCAATAGCTCTCTGTTTCTGCTGGTAGAAATTTCATTCTCACGGTTGCCTAGCCCATAACTTTGACTTTGTCCTTGACTCTCCTTTTCTCATCCTGCCAGCCAAGTCAACCCTTCATGTATCTATTCTCAAAACCAAGCAGGAAAAGACTTTGACTTTAATAATAAGACTTTTCAGGTAGAAGAGTTCCTTATGGAAGATGGAACATAAAGTCATAAGGCCAAGAGAACAGTGCATTCGTTAAAGGTCTGATGTGTCCGCAGTCACACTGAGTCACTTTCTGCTTCCAGGAAAGGCCTATGCCCCAGAGTTCTATTATGACACCTACAACCCTGTGTGGCAAAACCGACACCGCGTGTATTCCTACAGTCTGCAGTGGACACAGATGAATCCTGATGCAGTGGATCGGATTGTTGCATACCGCTTGGGTATTCGGCAGGTAAGAAGTTTAGTACCTGTCTTGATTTGCTTTTGTTTTCTTTCTTGTTATCTCTTGTTGAGACTTTGATGTTGTCATTTTTATTCATATTTTCAATGTACTACAGAATTTTTTTAATTTCTAAATTCTATTTTATTTTACGACAATATTGCTTCACAGAAACTGCTCAGAATTAATTACAAATCTTTAAAATTAATCTATGCATTTTCTATTATTGCAGTAAACCTATTAAAGTAATATCCTCTGATCCCATTGAAGGGATCTATCTCTAGATGTGTTCAAGAAATTATATTGTACAAAAGGAATTTAGAAGGGTCTTGTGTATACTTGATTGTATGAATTCATTGCCCTAGTCCTAAGATGCTTTGTATATTTTTACTTGAGGGTTCAAGCTATATACAGAATGTTTTAAAAGTTAGTATGCCTGAAGAATATAAATAATTTAGAAAATTAAAGAGTAATAAAGTAAATTATTCTAATTTAGATGAAGATTATGAATTGTGTTAAAAAATTTATATATTCTTTTACACAAACACTGTGAAACTCAATGCTTGTTTATATCACTGACAATTTTGAAATTATATAGAGGTCTTCAACTTGTTTCATGTTAGAGAAATATTTTCTGTGTGAATGTTTCTACATGGCAAAATATTTTGAAACAAAATTTGAATCACATATAGATTTGTAGTACATGATCCAATTCCTTAACAAAAATCACAGAATGAAAATCTGAGTTGGGACAATAACAGAAAAAAAATTGCTTTGGAGATCAACTGCTTAAGGCGTGTATTAGTTAGGATTCCTTCTATTGCTGTGAAGGGACACCATGACCATGGCAGTTCTTATAAAGAAAACATTTAATTGGAGTGGCTCACTGACAGTTTCCGAGGTTCAGTCTATTAGCATCATGGCAGAGAGCATGGTAGTATGAAGGCAGACATGGGCTGGAGCTGAGAGTCCCACATCTTTCAGTTAACAGGAAGTTTGGGCCAAAGAGAGCTCAAAGCCCACCCCCACAGTGAACCACTCCCTCCCACAAGGCTGCACCTCCTATTAGTGCCACTCCCTTTTGGGGTCATTTTCTTTCCAACTAAAATCCCTATCAACCTATCCAGCGGTTACCATAAAACTCTTCATTTTATCTTGTTCACATCATTTATAAGAAAATATCTAGTAATGCAAGGATCAATGTAAGATTCATTATACATTAAATATTCTTGTACCAGGCTTTTTCCTTTGGGCCACCAACCAGCTCCCAAATCATGACATGGACACTTATTATTAGTTTGTAATGCTTGACCTTAGCTTCGCTCTTTTCTGGCCAGTTCTTTTAACTTACATTAACCTGTTTCTCTTTACCTACCTTTTCCTCAGGGCTTTTTACATTTCCTTCCTTCTGTTTATCTTACTGCCACTGCTTCTCGTGTCTCCCTGGCTGGCTGGCGGCTGCCTGTCTTCTTGCCCCTGGTGTGCCCCTCTCTTTCACCCTCAATCTCTTCTTCTTTCATTCTTGGTCTCAATCCTCAATTCATCCTCCTACTTATTCTCTCTGCCTGCCAGCCCTGCCTATCCCTCTCTGCCTTATTGGCTGTCCAGCTCTTTATTAGACCAATCAGGTGCCTTAGGCAGGAAAGGTAAAAACAGATGCAACACATCTTTACATAATTAAACAAATGCAGCATAAATAAATGTAGCGCGCCTTTGCATGGTTAAAGTAATATTCTGCAGCATAAACAACTGTAACACTTCTTTATAAAGTTAAAATAATATTCTACAGCATAGTCTCATCAACATTGGGTTTAATCTCAGAAACGTAAAGTCATGCAAACACAGCGGCATTTGGTCGACACAGCATTCTTATCTAGGTTATCACAGTTCAGTGATCAGCTGATCCCAGCCCGGTCAGGACCTGTCTCTTTCAGTATCATCACATTTACAGGGGCAGCTGGGTATTCCCAGGTCCATTTCAAAATAGTGTCCTGCTTCTTCCAATTGTGTGCTTTTCCTTAATGAGGTTGATTGTAGCTGAAGGTTTTTTGTGCTCGCCTGGCACCAAGGACCCCATAGCCACTTATAAAATAATCACTCAGAAGCTTATATTAATTAAAACTGTTTGGCCATTAGCTCATTGACTAGGTAGGCCTTACTTTTAACTTACATTTAATACTACCTTACATTTAAACTAACCCATAATTTTTATTTATGTTTAGCCACGTGGCTTGGTACCTTTTCTCAGTTTTACCTTCACATCTTGCTTCCTCTTTGTCTGGCTGGCGACTCCTGACTCTTCCCAGCATTCTCTTCTCTGCTTGCCCCACCTATACTTCCTGTCTGGCTACTGGCCAATCAGCACTTTATTTATTAACCAATCAGAGCAACACATTCACAGCATACAGAGTGATATCTATAACAGTTGATAAACACAAGACATTTCAGACTATCATATCTTTTCCCCTCAGCTGACAGAGTTACCATTTCTATAGCCTTGCTTTCTAAACAATTACATTTATTTATTTATTTGGTATGTATGTGCAGAAATGCTCACACAGGAGACTGTATGCAGAGGTCAGAGAACAGCTTGCAAAAGTCATTTCTTTCATTCTGCCTTGTGGGTACAGGAGGTCAAACTCAAGTTGCCAGGCTTGGAGGCAAGCACCTTTACCTACTAAACCATCTCACAGGTCCCTTTCTATATTCTTAACATAGTTCTTAGTTAAAAGTATTTTCTCTTAGAAGCATCTTAGACCATTTTGTTTTTCACACCTCCTTGTCTTTTTATTTCAAGTCCTTACACATTGTTTAAACGTTCATATTCATGTCTTACTATATTCTCATATACAAATGTGTACATTTAAACATACAGACCTAAAAACAAATGGTTATTTGCAAGAATAAATTTACTTTTGGTATCCTTCCCTGCTTTATTTCAGAGAGCTATTGTTTTGTTGTTGTTTCAATGTATGTGGGTGTTTTGCCTGCATGTGTGTCTGTATACCATGCCTGAATCTGGTGCCCACAGAGGCCAAAAGAGAGTGCCAGATCCCTTGTAACTGGAGCTATAGAAGGTAATGAGCTGCTATGCAGGTCCTGAGGCTCTAACCCAAGTCCTCTGGAAGAGCAGTCAGCGCTCTTAACCACTGGGTCTTCTGTTCAGCCACACAAATGTATTTCCAATGTTAAAGTCAGAACTTTATCTTCAGTTTCTGACTGCATTTATATTTTCTTAGAGCAATTAGGTAAATTCCCATTACACTTGGGGGGGGGGGGCTTCCTTCTTAAGTCAGTGGGATTTACCCAGTTCTCCTCATCCTTTTCTCTTGTCTCAAAACTTGTGTTCCCACCTAATGTTCCTGTTACATATGCAAGTCAGAATCCTTTCCTATAAACAAAAGTTGAAAAGAAACCTAGCTACCAACAAACGTTTTCCTATATTCAGACAAATGGAGAAATGTTCAGAAGAGAGGTTTGGGTCCATTTTCTTCATACTCATTGTAAGAGCCTGTTCTACAGTAGGATTGTTGCTGGAATGGCTATGTGTTTTTCCCAGTGACACTGTCTCCCTTTAAAATGTGCTTTTCTGAAATGAATGTATCCACAGAATCCGTGCTGGTATGTTTCTTGATCCCAGTTCTGGAATAACCACCCAACATACTGGGACGTACATTTCCTCATCACTTCACTGTTCCTTTCCCAAAGTTCATTAAACAGTGTTCTATTCTGCTTCTATTCCAAGATCATTCAAATACGATATGTGTATATAAATTTCCCTTTCATATACCTTTGAGAATAATGAATTCTATACACCTCTAGCTTCCAAGTCTAGACAGCCTCGCCTCATCATTTTTAGTTATATAACCCTGAGCATGTGTCTGAACTCATCCAAGTCTGAGATCTGCCCAGGAAATTGAACATAACAATATCTTCCAGTGATCCGGACCAGGTCTCCACTTATCGACAGTTCAAGTGCTGATGCACAGAGCACTCCTGGCAAATCTTTGTAGGCATTCTTGTACTAATTGGCAAGTTGCTATAAGTTTTTTCCAGAGCTCACGGTAGCTTACATTTTTGTGCTGTATTTTACTAGGCATGCCAAAATACCCCATGCCTCAGTATGATTCCCAGCCAGGCTTTTAAAATAAACTAATATGCAGACATTTTCTCATTGTGCTTTTCTTATTTTTATTTCAACCCCATTATCTCTCCCCTGTGAGATCCATTTTGCTGGTTCACATTTGTCTCATCCACTTTGACTCCTGTTAAAGCATTCTTGATCAACTCAGTCTGCACTGCTAATACACAAGGCAGTACTGCTGCAGCGAATCATATTTCTACCGAGTGACATCCGAACAGCAAATCATTTTCCCTGCACTGTTTTGAATCTGTTGCTTTATCATATCACTATTTTTCTGGCCTTATTTGTTACTAGAATTCTAGAATTTTCTTTATATTTATAAATAAAGTTGTTTTTCTTTTGGGTTTTTTGTTGTTTTTTTGTTTGTTTGTTTGTTTTTTGTTTTTGTTTTTTTTTTTTTGACACAGAATCTCTCTACATAGCCTTGGCTGTTCTGAAACTGACAATAAAGATCAGGCTGGCCTTGAACTCACAGAGAGCCACCTGCCTCTTCCTCCCAGTGTGCTGAGATTAAAAGTGTGTGCCAACATGCATGACCTAAAAATAAACAGTCTATTCCTGTTGTGATTACTATGATACTTTGTCTTAAGTGATAATTTTACTCAAATATTACACCTTGCTGTGGAAGAAACACAATGGTTCTTTTGAGGCTGTCTCAATATAGAATCATGTTCTTATGATCTCAGCCAGTGTGAACAGACAGGTGGTGTTTGTGAGGACAAGAATATGTACATACATTTCTTTTCTCACTGCCCTGTTCATTACATCCAGGTCTCATGAATAGCCTACATGCTGAACACTCTCATCAAGCAACATCACCCTTGAAGTTCCACTTATGGGCAGAATTATAACATAACACAAAGCATTTCATAGTCAATGAAATTCATGCAGTGCTTTTCTCCAAACCTTTTCTCTTCAATTATAGATAAAAATGGTTACTATAAATGATGTTTATATCCATATTATCTCAGAAATGTAGGCTCATTTTCTGGTTCATATGAAATAGCATACTAACATTTTATTAGGACAAAATCCCATTATTTTGAAAAATTTACACTTGAAATTTTATCTGATTAACACTTTCATGAAGAATTTGTGCTATGTGTTAGTGACTTTTCCAGTTAACTCCCTCGGTGCCAGACGACAGCTCACATTTTAGGGCAATCCTATTGACTCATCTTCCCAAATTTCATAATTACAACAATGAATCTTTATGTCTAAACATAGTAAATGTACCTTGAATTATTTTGAAGTAAACATATTAGAAGTGTATCCTCAGCAATTTTACCTTTGAAAAATCATGTGAAAAATCCATCTGTGGCTGGAGAGAAGGCTCAGTGGTTAATTTAATAACACTGCTGCTCTTCCAGAGGACCCTGGTTTGATTCTCAGAATCCACATAGCTGCTCACAACTCTCTGTAACTTTAGTTCCAGGCCATTTGACACCTTCTTCTGGCTTCTGAGGGCACCAAATGTGCAGAGTATACAAAAATACATGTAGGCAAATCAGTAATACAGAATGAATAAATAAAATAAAAATAAAAAGGAAAATATTTTAAAAGCATTTAAGTATATTAAAATACATAATGTAGTTGAATAAAATATCCTTAATGATAAGTGCAATTAATATAACCCAATAAAAATTTTTAAAAAACAAAATAAAATATAAATTTCCCTTAGGAATTAGTGTTCATGTATTCTTAATGAGATCACCTTTCCAGAAAGTGTATATTAATTTATGTTTAAAGTGTGAAAATTTTTGCAATCATTTACATTTCTATCTATCAAGTTCATTTATGTAACTGATTCATCTATGACCTACTAAGGTATACCTTAAGCCTTGTTTTATGATTTTAAAGTGGCATTATTTTAGGTCACATTATTATTTTAAGATTATGCTTCTAAATAATATCTTCTATCCATGAAATATATACTCTATAAAATATGACATATTTCCCTGCGAACAATAGAGGCTGAATAATACAATAATTTGTGTATTGGGTAGAAATTGAAGGAGTCCATTCTTTGAGTATCAAATACAGTTATACAGATTTAACTTGGTTTTTAATTCAGAAAACTTTAGAAATACTATTAGCTCTTCTTAAATTAACTATAATTACAAAATCATAGTTCTGTTGTTAGCAAACAGCTGGAAGACATTGCCAAACTGAACCAAGAATTCTGTTCAGCTCTTCACTGAGGTATTAGCTGACTCTTTCCATTAAAGTCTGTGATCTGTTATTAAATATGATTTAAAATAAACATCTCAAATCTTGAGATTCAGTTAATCATTTACTTTGTTTACAAAACATCTCAGTGAGTCTGGGAAAAACACCCAAAACTGAGAACCTGCCTAAGGAACTTTGAGAAGACCAAATATGAGAAGCCAATCAACTAACTTTTGAAACAGTGTTTTCCCAGGATCTTCATGTCTTTATCCATACTTTGGGGGCTCAACAAAGCAACTGCTTAATCTCCTCACACAGCTACAAGACTCCAATTACTTGCTTTGTTTGTTACTCCAGAGGAAAGAGAAGAAGTTATTTAAATGTCTGCTTTCTTTGATATCAAAAGAATCAAGGATAAAGGAGAGCTCATGCTAAGTTATCTGAATATAGCAACAACATAAACATCATTGGAGTCCATTAGAAACTCATGCAATAACAGTTACTACTCCTAAAGAAGTTTCACATTTTGTACAGTTTCTTTTAAATTCTCATGTGGTGTGACTTTTGACTGTCATCTTTAGGAAGATGGGTCATTTTTTTTCCCAAACAAAATAACTTTTGAGTCTGTTCTTGTCTTTTTAAGTCATAATATATTAAAATTGCTGTAATTATCTTATTCATTTGCTCATCTACTCAGTCAATATAACTTCGAGTAAATTAATCATACAGTAGTTTCCAAAAGTTAAAAAATGAAATATTATCCCCAGTGCATAGAAAAATATGTACTGTAATAGTAATATATAAACCATATCCTGGTTAGGTTTGTTCTTATTTGACACAGCTTAGAGAATACACTTCCATCAGATTGGTTTATAATAATCTATATGGTATTTTCTTGATTGATGGCTGAAGTGGGGAAACCTACCCACTCTGGGCAGTGCATTCCTGGATAGGTAGTCCTGGGGTACTTAAGAAACCAAACTGAGCATGAAAGAGGAGCAAGCTAGCAATCAGTATTTCTCCATGGTTCTGCTTCAATTCTGGCCTCCAGGTTCCTGTCCTGACTTCTGACTTCTGTTCTTGATAGATTGTAAGCTGTAAGATGAAATAAAAGCTTTCTTCCCAGAGTTGCTTTTGGCAATATTTAATCTTAGCAATAGAAAGCAAGCTACAACATATAGATTTGGGGACAGATGGGACAATCAGTTTGTCAGTTAAAACACAATTGCCACAATAGAACCATTATTAGTTCAACAAGCTTAGTCCTGTCTTTTCTGTTTTTAAAGGAATTTTATTTCTACTACATGCATATGTGTATCTGTGTGTAGAAATGTTCATATAAATACAGGTGCCTGTCGAAGCCAGACGGTGGTATTGGTTCACTAAAGCTGAGTTATAGGCAGTTGTTAACCACCCACATGGGAACAGGAATTTGAACTCGGCATGAGCAGTGTGTGCTCTTCAGCAGAGCCATCTTTTAAGCCCTTAGCCATATTTTTCTTTTAACACAAAAATCACTAATAATCACTGATCAAAAACAGTAGCATATATATGTGTACATATATATGTTATAGTTAATTATGAGATGAATTTACTACACATTTTAAATTATTCTTGGTATATGTTAATAGCATGGTGATTCAGTGACTATGTTTTTCTCATCAGGTTAAGCATTTAAAAAGTGATTTTTATTAATCAATTCTTTGCTAATCCCTGTTCTCTAAGTATTGATTATTAGAGTATTCTCTATTAAATATAGTTTTGAATTTATT
The DNA here is from genome assembly GCF_004664715.2 of Peromyscus leucopus. Classification (NCBI taxonomy): domain Eukaryota; kingdom Metazoa; phylum Chordata; class Mammalia; order Rodentia; family Cricetidae; genus Peromyscus; species Peromyscus leucopus. The sequence continues at coordinate 34,147,635 of NC_051075.1, read as the reverse complement.
TTATATATGCATGTATATGAATGAGATAATTAAAATTAATTGTTGCTAAGTATCTACTTTAACGTATTTTCTGAAGAAGTAAGTAGATGGATTTGAAAAACATGCAGTTGGTTTGTTAGAATGAATGACATTTTCACACTTCAGTAACTAATATGAAGAAGTCTGTGTCTATGGGACAGTCAACAGATGCTAAGAGAGAATGGCAGATGGAATCAAAGTACCACTGGGATCATCAATGTGCTTGATTTAAGCCATTTAAGATTGTTATTGAGAAAGACAGAGAATTCAAAGCAATTCAAGTGAGTTATTTCATGCACACCCAGGTAATTCTGTGGATATTTGTCAAATAATCCAGGTTCTTGAAAGCATGAATAAAATGACATTTTTTATGAATTGATCTGAATATATTATACAGATCATAAATTCTATGTTTTTTGTTTTGTTTGTTCGTTTGTTTGTTTGTTTGTTTGTTTGTTTTGAGATAGGGTATCTCTGTGTAGTTTGGGTGCCTGTCCTGGATCTCACTCTGTAGACCAGACTGGCCTTGAACTCACAGAGATCAGCCTGGCTCTGCCTCCTGAGTGCTGGGATTAAAGGCGTGTGGCACACTGCCTGTCAGTTTTTGTTTTGAAGACAGGCTGGCCTCTAATTCATTGTGTAACCAAAACTGACCTGAACTGAACAAGATGTCTCTAGTGCTATGAGTTGGGATTATAGGCACCTCCCTTCCTGGCTGGTGGCTTCCTTACCAGACTCAACTGTAAGTAGTTTTTTGTTTGTTGTTTGTTTTTGGTCTTTTGAGACAGGGTTTCTCTGTGTAGATTTGGAACTTGTCCTGGGACTCGCTCTGCAGACCAGGCTGACCTCAAACTCACAGAGATCCACCTGGCTCTGCCTCCCAAGTGTTGGGATTAAAGGCATGTGACACTGCTGCCTGGCTAACATAAATCCTATTTTATAATATTATAAATTGTCTATTTTATAATAGACAGAGGCCACCAATTTTTGAGGTACGTAATAAGAATTTAAATTGGAGTTTTGATGGCAAAGACAAAGATACAAATAATTAACTAAACATTGAACTTGATCAGACTTGAGTATTGTTTGAGTTCTCAGGAAATGTGTTGAAAAAGACAGTGTTGTGTATATTCTCCATCATTCACTCAAACTTCTTAGTACCTGTTCTTGAAACCATCACCTATAGACATGAGAGAGAGAGAGAGAGCCTGAAACAGAGTGAAGTGAGGGAAGGACTAAATGAACCTCACAGTTCTGCAAAACAAACAAACAAATAAGTAAACATATACCCAGGCCAATTGGTAAAAGTGAAGGTAACATTGTTTTCCAATAAAGAACGCTGCATCTTTCTGCCTTATTCCCATAAATACCAACCCCCATTTCAGCAGTGTGACCACAGGGATTACAGATGTACCACATCTGTATTCATCTGGCTTCATGTGGAACCAAGGATTCAGCCTCAAGTCTGCACAATTGGGGGTTAAGTGCCTTGTGCACTGAGCTCAACCCACTATGTGTATTGCACCCAAAATTTCAAAGGCTACAAAATAATAAAACTTCAAATATCAATTGCTAAAATCAAGTGTTTTACTTAGAAGATTAAGATGTTGATTGGCAGTAAAATGGTTATGCGTGAATTTAAAATTTTCCCCAACCAATGGATTTTAAAACTAATAAAATGACTTGAGTTATCCTGACCATCTATATGATCAATATGTTACTAAAGAAGACTGACTGACATACACATTTGCTTGAAAGAAAGAGGATTAGTTAAATGTGTAAACCTCTAATATATCATAACTTGAAGCAGTAGTACGTGGTTAGTATGGACTCCAATACTTTTGTTGTTTTCTTTTGTTTTGTTTTTGGAGACAGGGTTTCTCTGTGTAGCCTTGGTTGTCCAGGAACTCATTCTGTAGATCAGGCTCACCTGGAACTCAGAGATCCACCTGCTTCTGCCTCCAGAGTGCTGGGGTTAAAGGTGTGCGCCACCACCATCCTGCTGGATTTCAGTACCCTAATCTTTGTCAAAGAAAGTGTCCAATAGCCTGAGAAATGACCATTCTCATAGGAATAAAAGTACAAAGCTCAGCCGGGCGTGGTGGCGCACGCCTTTAATCCCAGCACTTGGGAGGCAGAGGCAGGCGGATCTTTGTGAGTTCGAGGCCAGCCTGGGCTACCAAGTGAGCTCCAGGAAAGGCGCAAAGCTACACAGAGAAACCCTGTCTCGAAAAAACCAAAAAAAAAAAAAAAAAAAAAAAAGTACAAAGCTCATTAGAAAATAGGTATCCATTTACCTGCTTTTAAGAAAAAATAAACCAGCCGGGCGGTGGTGGCGCACGCCTTTAATCCCAGCACTCGGGAGGCAGAGGCAGGCGGATCTCTGTGAGTTCAAGGCCAGCCTGGGCTACCAAGTGAGTTCCAGGAAAGGCACAAAGCTACACAGAGAAACCCTGTCTCGAAAAACAAAAACAAAAAACAAAAACAAAAAAAACAAAAAAACAAACAAAAAAAAAGAAAAAAATAAACCATAAGGAGTGTGATGGTCAAACTAATAGCTGCTATATGTTCTCAGGTTTTCACACTGTGTGAGCTGCTTGTTTGAATACAAGTTCATCTCCAAATGTGTATTTTATTTATGGTACCTGTTTATACTCTTAATACACTGTTCAGCAGAAGTGGCTTTCAAGCTGCAATGCCCCCAGATTATCTCTAGCCTTTGTTAAGCTGACTGCTTAATTCACTAGACCTGGGTTGGACATTTATATTCCTAACAACCTCTAGCATATTGGGGAAACAGCTAGTTGGGGCCATAGTGGGAAACATGTTATTTGGTCATGCTACCCTAAGAAGACTGAACCCATTTTTGCCCTTTTTTTATAGACATTCTTTTATGATGCCAGGAATATAAAATTTATCTTAACCACAGCATTGAGTATACCTTGTCAAAACCCTTTGTGTGGAATAAATGAATTTCAGTTTGCCTGTTAATTCGATGGCTTTCATTCTTTTCTTCTCTCTGTGGAGTTGGAGTTAGGGTACTAGGCTGCATACATGCTTAGCAAGTTCTATACAGCAGAGCTGCACCCTAGTCCATGATTTCTACTTTATTACCAGATAGACTAATTTACTTATTATAATTGAAATTGTGCTTCTGAGATCATTGCCAGATTGATGAAGTTATCATGTTTTAGAATTCACCAGATAGTCTGAGAACTAATCCTATTATAAACACTTTCTTTAGTTATGGCCAAGGTATACACAGTTCCTTGGGATGATATCTGTAAGGGCAATGTATTTATTCATTGATATATTCATTTGCATGCATTTATAGCATGTATGTATATGTAAGGGCTTGTGTGAATGCACATGTATTTGTGAAGCATGCATGTGGTGCTAGAGTTCAACATGAAGTGTGTTCCTCGATTGTCCTTCATCTTGTTTTCTGAGACTGCCTGTCTCCCTTGCCTAGGGCTCACCAACGAACTATGCTGGCTTGCCAGCAGGCTCCAAGTACCTGCCTGTCCCCACCTTGTCAGCACTGGGATTCCAGATGGGCTGATGGGTTGGACTTTGGGGGGGGTGGTTGTTTCAAATCAGCTCATCGTCTTGCTTGTCAAACATTCTACTGGTAGCCATTTTCCTGGCCTCCTGAGTCTACTCTTTATAAGAAATCTATTAATTATCACACGTTATTTAATTGTGGCTCTGTGAACTAAGATTTTCATTTGGTTGAGACCTGATGACTGGCCATCGCCTCCCTCAGTAATGTGGCCATTGGAACAGCGAGTGAAAAGCTTCCAACACATGAAAGTGACTACAGCTCTCAGGTTGTGACTTTCTTATATTAAAAGAAGAGTAAGAATTGTGAAAGCTGTTTTAATTGGTTATCAATCTCACTAATTTTTAAGGTTTTAACTCTAGATTATAATTAACTTAGCTTCATCATCTTCAGTTATGTTTCTTGGTTTGATAAGCTATTCTAAATTTGAAGTCAGTATTTTATGCAAGTAATACAAAAAACTTTGGACAGTTAAAATATTTTCCTAAAATGGTCAGTGTAACAGAGCTTTCAAATAAGAGCTGTTGGCTATGGTCCCCTAAAAATGATTGCAGAATTCCAGCTGCTGTAGAATTACTCCACAATGGATTGCTGCCTCATGCTTCTCCTCTTTGATTTTAGAAGTTCATACAAGCACAAAAGAAATAATAGAGGAGATTGGAGAGACTTTAGTGTACTTCAAATTTTAGAAATCATTTCAGAACAGTACAAGGAGTTGGATAGAAATTTGAGGGTAGCATTTGAATAACATAGGCAATATCTTTTCAATAGCTAGTCTTAATGCATTTGTATCATTCTGACACTAGTCCAAATTATTTACATATGCTCCATGTTTCAGCTCTTAACCCAATAAGGTGTATGAAGCTGCTAGTTCTACTCTATATGTGAAGCACCAAAGGTGTAAATAGCTCATTTCAGAATCACACACACAAAAAAGATGTACCAGGGATTGGAATACAAGCCATTTGACTGTAGAAACTTACAAATAAGGCTCATTTAAGTACTGTCTCAATTTGGACACTTTTCTTATTTTATTCTGTTGTTTGCTCTTGTTGTTTTGTTTCATTTTTATTTTTTGAGAATTTCACACATGAGTACAATGCATTTTGATCATACCCTTTCTTGTAGAGCTCCTTTCATTCCCCCAATATGCCTCTGCTAAATCCAAATTATCTTATTTTTATTGATAATTATATATATTAAATATATAGCTTACTGAACCCAGTTAGTGTTGTCCATATGCATATTAGTATCAGGATAATCACTGGGGTATGGGCAAAGTTATTCCCTGATGAAATTTTCTACCATTTTTTAAAGGTAAGATTTACTTGCTATAATGGTTTTAATTTAAGTTATATATATATATATATATATATATATATATATATATTTATAAATAAAGACTTTGCTCCAATTTTATATTTAAAATATATTGTATCTTTGAATATATTAATTATTACATACTATATTTTCATTCTTTTAATTTCTGATCCATGTGTGAGTACATGTGTTTTTCTCACTCACCATGTGATGCTTTGTGTAACATTGTAATGCTCTGGTTACATCCTCCTCATTTTGTTACCATATAAACCATTTAATTATGGGAACCATTAGAAGAGCATGTTTTACTTTTTGCAAATCTAGAAAGTGGTTTAAGGCACTAGCTCTTGTTGCAAGAAAGTTAAAAGCATGAAGATGTAGATTAGCAAACAGACCATAGTAGCTGAATAATAGGTGCTATAATCAATTTGGTGATGAGTTCACATAGGGGCCACTGGAGGGTGACCTGAGAGAGTCTGGGAAAGTCAGGAATGCTATCAGAGAGCACTAGCAGTCTCAGATGAGTAAAGCCCACATGCTGTATTCACAGTCATTGCAGCACCTTGAAAACAAGAGTTTAGTGACATTATATTCCTAATACAGGAGATAATGGAAGGTTGACAGAGGAGAGAGAAAGATCATGGAGGGCCATGTGAACTCTAACAAAAATAGTTTGACCTTGGGACGTGGAAGGCAAAACACAGACAAGTCAAGTGATCACTGTTGGGATATCAAATTCATATAATAGAATGAATGAAAGCAGCATTTTTTGTTTGTTTTTAAACTTGAAGCGAAATACAACCATTACAACAGGGAGGCTTCGGTGAGTACCTGGGAGAAATATTCAGGGCAAAATCTGTAAGATCTGGTGAGTGACCAGAGTTTGAGAGAGAGGAGGAGTAACACCGAGCCAGAATGAAGACAGTATTCACTGCTTACATGCTTGCAAAAGCTTTCAATGCAATCTGGTGATTTCCATATTAAAATATATAGTTTAAAATGGTTGTTTGAAGAAGAAAATGAACCATTTTGGAGCTGTGTATTAGGCAAATGTTTAATAGAACATTTTTAAGGATATGTGAGATGATAAAATTTGAGAACAAAATCTGGAGAAAGTTTTATGTCTTGATATAAAATAATGAAATGTACACATATATCCATGAAATTGTTTTATGTTACATTCTAATGGTGATAGAACAAAATATCTCTTTCAGAAATCCATGTTTTTGGAAACGACACAGTAAAAATTCATGGGTAGCTTCCTTAGATTTAATAAATAGCTTCTGTACTTAGAAAAGTGATTTGGAATATAAATGCATTTTCCACTAAAAGGTACTACAATGGTAACTGTAAAAGTTCTTTAAAATCACATCATGAAAGCATTTTTAAAAGAATAAGTCTACATTCAAAGTAATTTTAATTTTCTTAAATTATCTCTACTGTAAGTTGTGTATTCTCTTGTCTTCAAACTTCAAGTTATCTTGAGCCAACAGCGTCTTTCCACATAACATAAAATGTCCCTTACAATATCAGATATGATTGGAGGGAGCTTGCAGAAACATGCACCAGTCCATCAATCCTCCATTTTGACAGGGCATGTAACACTTCTGTGGATCATTCTGTGACTAGGCCAGGTTCCATGGTGTTACAGTCAAAAGGACAGAGAAGACCAGTTGATTCCAAGCTACGTCTTTCTGGCTAAAAATATGTGATCAATTATAATAATATCATTTGATATTCTATGGCAAGTATAGTCTCAGTAAGATCTACATTTTCATCTAGATATTTAATTTTGTAGCTGTTCTGTGTATTTCAAATAGTGCAGGTATATATAAGGAGTTCAAAGGAAATCAAGAGAATTTATGAGTGACTGAGTTAATAAATTATTAGATAAATATCTTGGTCAACAGATGATCCAGGCAATACAGCAATGAAGCATGGCACATGCTCCTTTTATCCTGTTAACAATTTAACAACGGCACAATGTTTTTGATGCTTTTGTAGGTAGATGTTATATACCATGAGGCATGTAGGAAAGAACGGAACCAGATAAGAAGCACATCCATGATTTCCCAAGTCTTACCGTTTGGTAGATAGCAAACCAAAATGACTAGAAGAAACAGAAACACATTAACGCTAATAATTTTAGAAATGTGTAGCAAATAGAGCCAAGGTCCAAGGAAAAACATCTTTTCATCCCGTATCCAGAGTGGAGATGGAGGAGGCAGCAAGGACTGGGCTTTGTGTTTCCTACAGATCCATTTTTTGTCGTTGGTTTTTACTCTTTTTAATCTTACTGTAATTATATTCACATGTATGAGTATATTTTGTGTGTGTTATGTCCACATGACTGGTTGCAGGTCCCAGAGATATGAAAGACTGTGAGCCCCCAAACCCAGGATTTGTGAATTGAACGCAGGTCCTTTGCAAGAACAGTGTGCATTCTTAACAGATGAGCTTTCTGTCCAGCACCTGTATTCTCATTGTTTGATTATAGTTGTTAAACACTATTGAATGGAAAGGAAGATTCCTGTTTGCACTCATGAGTTCTGGGTAAAAGTGATCAGTACTTTCTCCATGTTTGGTTGCCGTTTTCTTCTTAGAATTAACCCGAGATAAACTGAAGGACCTAAAATTCAAAGGCTGCACACATCATTCTCAATTCAGTCTAAATGTAAGGAAAAAAATCTCAGAAATGAAAACTAGCTTAGGTTCTCATATTATCTACCTTGAGATTATGGCATTATATGTAAATCTATAGTAATTTATAGATAATTTTCACAGGGAAAACCACCAACTCATAGATATTTGTGAGACTCTAAGATTCTGATCATGAAGACAAGATCTCTGATGTTAAAGGGATGAGGACTCCTAAATACTTCAACCATAACTTTTACATAGGATAGTCAGTGACCTCAAACAGTTCCAAAATATGTTCAGGAACAGGTGACAAAATCATCAAATTTCACCAGCAGAAGCTTTCTTTGTTACATATAAAACCAAGAAACCCTACACCCTCTGCATCCTCCACTGCCCCCCCCCACCGTAAGATGCTGTGTATAGTTTAAATCTCTTCTAAAAATATATATAGTTTCTAAAATCCTAGATGAAAGGTTTATCCTGGTGTGATCAGACTCCAGACAGCCTGGGAATTGAACCCGGGTCGTCTGGAACATCAGTCAGTGCTCTTAACCACTGAGCCAGAACTTACCCTGTTGGAGGAGGGGCGGAGGGTGGGGAAGGTGGAGGGTAGTGGGAGGAGGAATGAAAGGGAGATCTGTGGTTGGTATGTAAAATGAATAAAAAAAATTTACTGTTCTGGATAGTTTGTTCACATTTTATAATAAGCACCAATAATAATTAATAGCTATTTTGATTTTATTGTTGAAGTGACAGTAGCATGTCAATAACTATTGGTTGTTTGTGGATCCTGTGTCAGTGTAAAACGGGGATCCTGGAGCCGTCCCTACTGCCTTTATTCATGCGTGTACAAACAAGAAGGCAAAAGCGGTAACAATGTACAAATAGTGAGTACATATGGTATGAGCTCTCCTCACAGGTGGAATGATGAATTACTGCTGGATCTAAAAGAGAACGCATTAACATAGAGTAATAATCTCTTGTCATTTCTAGTTTTGCTAACAAGATCTTTGGTTGTTCATGACCTGGCATTGGCAGGGCTCAGTTTGTCTGTCTTCAATGGTTCATTGAGCCATTATGAAATGCTTGTTCTGTTTACTCATGAAAATGAAAGCCAATTATTATTACATGCTTATTAGTTATTTTACAAGAAATAGTAAGCTTTACATTTTTTGAGATATTTCAAAACCATAAAGTTAAAAGTACATAGCAAGTATTAAGTAATGAGTAATAAAAATTGTTGAAGAAGAGCTGGCTCCACTGTAAGAGAATGCCATTTAGGTAATCATTTTTCATCTGTACAGAGAAATGAATGAGGTTCTCTTGAAAGCAGAAAATTTGTTCATCTTTCCTTAGCTTCTTTCTTCCTACCTGCCTGATCCATAGGACAATGTCTGGTTCCAGGTGACTTAAATGTACAAGGTGATTACCAACTTGTTCAATGTCACTCTTTACCATAAACATCAATCAATTACTGAAATATTTTTAATATTTCAGGACTTTAATATGCCATCATCTTAAATTAAGAGAATTTCAGGAATTTGGTCAATGTAATAATTTTTTTTTTTACTTTTTAAATAATTTAACCTATTCAGCTCAGCATTATTATAAATCCCATGATGTATATGTGTTTACTCCCATTATCTATAACTGCCCATTAATATTAACTGTTGTTTCAAACAAATATGAAATTTTTATTCTGCTTTACACATCTAATTGTTAAGTATATATGTATATATATCAATATATATACACACATATATATTATTTCATGAAGTAGGAGTGCAGTCATGCTTTCTACAGTCACATTGATTTTCAACACTTGCGTGGATGTTTCCAGAGCAAAATATCTTTAGAGATGAGATACAGTCTTCTAAGCATATGTCTCCTAATCACTAGGTTATATTGAAGGCTGCATGAGGATACACTTGGGAGAACTTGCCTTCAACCAGAGATTCTGAGCAAGTCCCTAAGAATGAAGAGTATTTAAAAACTAAAACAGTTTTCACTATTTATTAATTTGTATAATTTTAAAGAACAAATGTTAATGTAGACACTGGGCAATATTAACTTGTGGGTTAGATACATCAAAGGTTTTGAGAGCTAACAGGGATCTCAGTGGCTAAGGCTTGCATATCTTCATGTCCTTGGGTTTGATCCCAGCACAACAAACATACAAGGAAATGAAACAAGACCAGCAACAAATTTAATGAAAATAAATGAGTCTAGAACAGATGTTCTCATATATTCTTAGTATATTTGAATACACATGATTAGCATTTTAGAATTGTATAGGGTTCAAGAAAGTTATTAGCCTTCCCAGAATTCTGGGTAGTAATATACTCTTTTATAGCTTGGGTCCTGTTTCTTTCTTATATAACATTTTTATTAGTGGTACTTGTGTTGATCAAAAGAGCCATACTAATTTTAATTTCCTTTTTGAAAATTTTATTTATGAGTACTGTGTTTACATAACTCTTCTCCCTCCCATTCCTTCCAATTCTTCTCATTCTTTCTCCTAAAATTTATGGATTCTCATTCTTTATTTATAATTGTTGCATATGCATATGTTAGTTCACAAGTGCAATCTGATGAGATCATCTAGTGTTGATCATATGCCTATGTGTTTAGGACTGATCTCTTGGAATTGCCTAACCTATCAGGGGGCTTGTCCCTGGAGAAGACTGATTCTTCATCTCCCAGAAGCCATCGTTGCCCTGTAGCTCTTCTTCCAGGGGTTAAGCCTTGTGAAATTTGACCCACTTATGTTGACATACCAATTGGTGTTGTTATTTTTTTTTAGGTCTGTTTTAGAAAATCATGTTATTGAGATCTCCTGGTAACGTCTCTGTGAGACACAGCAGACACTGTCTCACAGCAGATGTCCTATCCTGGCTCTGGTTCTGGCTCTTACAGTCTTCCCTCCCTTTTTTCATAACGTTCTCTGGACCTTAGGTTTATGGGTGTTTTGTAGAACTAATAACTGGGGCCAGAAATCCTGAAGTCGGTGCTTGTCTCATTTTCATCAGTTGTGACTTTCTGTCATGGTTTCTGTCTGCTGAAAAAAAAAAAAAAAAAAAGAGGCTTCTGTGATGAGGGGTGTCTTAGCTGGATTTCTACTGCTGTGAAGAGACACCATGACCATGGCAATTCTTATAAATGAAAAACATTTAATTGGAGTGGTTTACATTTTCAGAGGTTCAGTCCATTACCATCATGGTGGGACATGGTGGTGTACAGGCAGACATGGTGCTGGAGAAGATATAAAGTCCAAATCTTTACATGTAAGCAACAGGAAGTGATCTGTCTCGTTGGGTATGGCTTGAGCATGTATGAGACCTCAAAGCCCATCTCCACAGTGACACATTTCCTCCAACAAGACCACACTGATTCCAACAAGGCCACACCTCATTAAAGTAACATTCCCTATGAGTTTATTGTGACCATTTACATTCAAATTACCACAAGGGCTGAGAGCTACATTTACCTGTGGATATAAGAATGAATATTTAGAATGCTGTTAGAAATTATCCTGATTTAGTGAAGGGTTAAGGACTTGGTTCTCTTTTAGGCCATGGCTTCCCTAGTCACAGGTAGTAGGCTAGGTTTACATTTGCCATTTTTTCCTTCTTCTGACAAGTAAATAAATTGAACTAGAAGCATAGTGCACCTCTGTAGTGCCAGAAACCCCTGGCAATGCGGAAACCCTGCAGAGTACCTTCCTGCCTCAAAGAGACTAGAACTTAAGGGTGAAGGCTCCATGTAGGCACCAGCTTGAGTTGTCCATGTTCAATGAGTTGTATGGATGTTGTCCTAGGCAACGGAGCCCCACTATCGGTTTTCAGAGAGCTATCCTTTGTCTGTGATTGTTTAGGAATTTCCATGGGACCCTATGGAGTTCAGGAGAATCCCCAGAATTTATGAGCCTGCTAGATTGGTGCATACTCTTACAAACAAGATATCATGTATCAAACAAGGAGAAATGAGAAAAGAGACACTTGAGGCTGTGCTCTGACTGTCCGATGTGTGCAACCACCTCCACTCATATGAACATGTGGGCATACACATATATCACACACATGAAATGTTTTAAAATTTTTAACACAAAGATTTTAAATTGTACTCATCAAAGCAACCATTATTTTTAAGTGATTATTTTTGATCCAACATTGTTTATGATCTTTTTCTCTTTAATTTGTATCACTATTTTTAATATCTTTATTTAATGTATAAGTAATGACTGAATTTTTTCATCCTTTTCCTTTTGTTAAAATAGATTCTCTTCTCATATTCTGATTATAATTTCCCTCCCCTCTACTCCTCCCAGTTCCTCCCAACCTTCCTTCTCCACTGGATCTACCACATTTCTAACTCGCATTAGAAAAGAACAGGCTTCTAAGAGATAACAACCAAAAATGACAAAATAAAATCTAATAAGATGAAGCAGAAACCATCATATCAAGTTCGACACGGCAACCCAATAGGATGAAGAGTCCCTTGTACAGGCACAAGAGTTAGAGACCCACTTATTCTCACAATTAGGGCTCCCATAAAAATATCCAGCTAATAACAATAATATTTACATGGAGGACGTAGTGCAGACCCATGTAGGTTCTTTGCTTTTTGCTTCAGTCTCTGTGAGCTCATATGTGCCTTGCTTAGTTGATTCAGAGGGCCTTGTTCTCCTGGTGTTCTCCATCTCCTCTGATTCTTACATTCCTTTTGCCTCCTCTTCTGTGGGATTCCCTGAGCTCTGAGGGAAAGGATTTGATAGAGAGTTCCCATTTAGACTCTCTCTTTGTATAATGTCTGTTTGTGGATCCTCCATCTGTTCCCATTTGCTATTGGAGGAAATGTTTCTGATGATGACTGGATAAGGCACTAATTTTTGAGTGTAGCAGAATGTCATTAGGAATCATTTTAATGATACTTTTTTTGGTTTTTAAATATCAGCAGTGTTTGGTTTTACCCTGTGTCCCTGGGATATCTAGTCTCTAGTTCTTAGTTACCCTAGCAGTATAAGGTATGGGTTCCTAATCATAGAATGGGCCTGAAATCAATCAGACATTGGTTGGCTATCCCCACAAGTTCGGTGGCACTGTTACTCTAGCATATTTTGTAGGCAGGGCAGATTGTAGGTCAAAGATTTTGTGGCTGGGTTCCTGTCCAAGTTTTTCCTTCAGTGGCCTGCAGAGTACCTTCCTGCCTCAAAGAGACTAGAACTTATGGGTGAAGGCTCCATGTAGGCACCAGCTTGAGTTGTCCATGTTCAATGAGTTGTATGGATGTTGTCCTAGGCAATGGAGCCCCACTATCAGTTTTCAGAGAGCAATCCTTTGTCTGTGATTGTTTAGGAATTTTCATGGGACCCTCTTATCCAACAATTTAATTGATTACAACACAGTCCTGCCACTGAAAGCCTTACCTGGAGACAAGAGATGTCCAGTTGAGTCTCCATATTCCCTATTACAAGGAGTCCTTATTAGAATCACCTTCATACATTCATTCCCTAACGTTTCCACTGTACTGTTTCCACACACTACCAAATGCTTCTAATTCCAGCTGTCTCTCCTCTGCCCCAACTGTCTCTCTACCACATCTTCCCCTGTCCTCGAACCGCCGAAACTCATCCCCACCTACTCCCACTATGCCTGTTAAATCTATTCTATTTCTTTCTCCCAGGGAGATCCATTCACTCCCCCACTCTAACCCCTTCACTTTACCTAACCTATCTGAGTCTACAGATTATAACTTGGTTATCATTTACTTAATGACTAATACTCACTTATAAGCAAATACATAACATGTTTATCTTTCTGGGTCTAGGTTACCTCACTCAGGATGATATTTTTTTTCTAGTTCCATCCTTTCGACTGCAAATTTCCTGATGTCATTGTTTTTCACAGCTAAGTAATACTCAATTGTGTAAATGTACCACATTTTCTTTATCCATTCTTTAGTTGAGGGACATCTAGGTGGTTTCCAGTATCTGTCTACTATGATTAAAGCCGCCGTGAGCAAGATTGAGCAAGTGTCCCTGTAGTAGCATCATTTAGGTATGTTCACAAGAGTGGTATACCAGGATCTTGAGGGAGATCAATTTCCAACTTACAAAGGAACTGCTATATTGATTGCCATAATGGCTGTACAAGTTTGCACTACCACCATCAATGAAGGAGTGTTCCCCTTCTTCCACATCCTCATTTGTCAATTGTGGTTTTGATCTTTGCCCTTCTGACAGGTGTAGGATAGAATCTCAAAGTAGTTTTGATTTGTATTATTTTGATGGCTAAGGATGTTGAACATTTTTTTAAATGTTTCACAGCCATTTGACTTTCTTCTATTGAGAATTCCCTGTTTAAATTTGTACCCCATTTTAAATTGGATTATTTGGATTTTCAATATCTAGTTTTTTGATATTCTTTATATATTTTGGATATTACCCCTCTATCAGATGTGGAGTTGGTAAAAATCTTTTTTTCATTCTGCTGAAGCTTTGTCCTATTGAGAGTGTTGTTTGCCTTACAAAAGCTTTTCATTTTCATGAGGTCCCAATCATTAAGAGTGCCTGTGTTATTGGTGCTGTGTTCAGAAAGTTGTCTCTTGTGCCAGTGCATTCAAGGCCATTCCCCACTTCCTCTTCCACCAGGTTCAGTGTATCTGGTTTTATGTTGAGGTATTTGATCCATTTGGACCTATGTTTTGTGCAGGTTGAGAAGCATGGATCTATTTGCAAATTCTTCTACATGGAGCCACCCAGTTTGACCGGCACCATTTGTGGAAGATGCTAATTTTTTGATTGAATATATTTATATGATATAACATGATGTTTTGGTACATCTATAGATTGTAGTATATCCAATCAGAGTGATTACCTAGCAAGAGTATTTATCATTTCATTGTGCTAAAATTTAAGACCTTACCCTTTTTCTATTTTGACATATACATTAATTATACTTCATTTATTGTGCAATAATCCAGGAGAATGTTATTTCTTCTACTTAACTGTAGTTTCTACAGACTGAAAATAATACTTTCAATGTGGTCTGAATTGACAGTTCTGATTACAAGAACATACAAAAGAAAATTCCATATGTAATTAATTTCAACTTAAAAAAATTCTTCGTTGGACATCAGACTATCAGAAATGCCCAAGATAAAATTGAAATATTTGATATTGGGTGGAAATGTGGATTAGAACATGCCATGTATCAGAAACAATGCAACAGGTCCATACATCAGCTAAGCTTTAGTTTCAGTTGTCTGACACAGTAACTGTATAGTAGAGATTAGGAGAAGAAACGCTTCCTCTGATAGGAAACAGATTGATGTTCCTTTGAGTTTGCAAGATTCATTAAGATTCTAAAATAATTTTTAATAGCATGAAATGTGTTATTTCAGAATAATGAATTCAAAGCATAGAACTTTCATTTTTTTGACCTAGAAATGCTACATGAGGCTAACTCTGCCCAACCATTAACATTATAAGAATGTATTTCTTGATATATAAGACAACTCCATGTTCTTTTTTTCAATGGAAATTGTTCAAAAGGAAAATTAGGTTATATTGCCAAAAAGAAATCTAGTGATTAATATCTATATGTAACTAGATCTGTGTATTCTCTTATTATATTTAGAGTCTGGCCATACCTACTAGTGTAAACCTTGAGAGACTCATAATTTTTTCCATCATGAAATGTTAGATCATGCTACCCAGAATGTAAAGTATATTCTTTGTCATTATTAGTGGATAGCATAAAATATGATAGTCATAGGTGAAGCAATAAAGATAGACAAATAGAAGAAATTGCTGTTGTAGGTCATCCATGAGCATATTCCTTGGCACTACTGTGGCATACACTTTTGGAGAGTACTTACGTAAGAATCAAACACTTCCTCTCTAGAAAAATCCTTCTTAGCACATAAAAAAGCCAGTGTTATAGACGGAGATAGGCTTTCTTCCCTCAAAATGTAAGTCCTGTATGTAGTCAAAAATATGTTGGAAAGTTCTGAAACTGTATTTGAGAGAGAATTTTTTCAAGAGAATATCCTGAATATAAATAGCACCTCCAGCAGAAAGACATAAAACCAAAGTATGGGGCAGCAGGAATGAGGGTTCTGTTCATTTGTATTTTCCTAGCAATAAAAAGATATCTTGAGTAAATACAAGAGAACAAGATTTTATTAATAAATATATAAAAGTTGTTTCTATATAATTCTGAAATTTTTGAACAGTTTTTAAACCAATTTCAGATGAATAACTTCTGCGGATCCTAGTTTTAGCGTACTTGTGATTAATGAACTTCATGCATCACAGCAAACATTCACCTCACCATCGCTAATAGGAAGGTTGTTAATAGGGGATTATGGCACACTGTTAATATTTTACCCTGTCTATGAATTAGATATTCCACACTGCTCCAGAACTCAGCAATTTAGTATGCTAATTGCCTTGAAAACCAACCTTATTTAATTAAGAAAATTACATCCCTCGGTATGTCCATGAACACAGCAAATTAGTGATTAAAGGTCACCATTGCATGTGCATTTCAGAAATCATTTTATGCCCTAAACCTACACCATTCCTATTTGTCTGATGAGTCTTAATACAACTTTCTGTGTATGTGTGTCTTAGAGTTTGAGGAACCTAAGAGATGAGAGCAGGGTGGTGGTGGCACACGCCTTTAATCCCTGCACTTGGGAGGCAGAGGCAGGTGGGTCTCCTTGAGTTCAAGGCTAGCCTGATGATCTACAGAGTGAGTTTCAGGACAGCCAGGGCTACTCAGAGAAACCCTGTCTCAAAAAAAACTGGGAAGCAGGAGAGGGAGGGAGAGAGAAGAGAGTGACAGGAGAGATTAGAGCTTTAACCAACCTGGAACCTTTCTTTGTAAGATGTTACAACTCATTTCTGAGCCATTTTCTCCATAAGTTTTCACTTAAGGAATAATAAATATTGTCTTTGTATTGTTACAAAAAAATTTCTAGTAATACATGAGCCATATTAAAGCTTCAAAAGTTATGCTTTTTGAGTGGAGCCACATGTAGGTTCCCTCTGCCCTAGTGGATGACCCCCCACCCATGTGCATATGGATAGCATTAATTGAACTCAGTAGGTAAATAAGTGAGTAAGTAAATAAATAAATAAATAAATAAATAAATAAATAAGACATGCAGTTGGATGAGAGATACAATGGGAAGTCCTGGGAGGTTTTGGAGAGAAGTCAGGGTGAATGTGAACAACCTACATTGCATATGTGAATGAAATTTTTGAAAAATACATAAAAATGAAAATAAAAACAATGAAAGTCACAACACAAAAGAAGCACACAGAGGAAAAAGGCACTTCACGTGCCTTCACGTCTACAAAAGTCCATGTGGAGCCTCATTCCGGTACTGTAAAGACCACTCAGGGCCAAGCGAGGATACTGAAAGCACTCTCTGCCCCAAGCCTGTGGTTCATCTTTCAGGACTTATTCCTGTTCCGTGTTTGTACTTCGGGCTAATATATTGGCTTAGTGTTCTTTAGTGTATGTGTTCATTAGTGTTGTCCTGATGCCACTGTAATGTTCACTTGTAAGACCTACACACTGTCAATTTCATTACTAGTGGGGATGAAGAATCCTGTATAGACTTTGGTCTAGAAATGCCTGGTTGTATAAGGCAGTAAGTTCATTTTAGTAAATTAATGATGATAGGAGATAAATTAAATTCCACTAATTGTCTTATTTAGACACCAATAAGTTAAAAAACATACAGTGATAATATTCCAAACATTTTGAAATGGAAATCTGGGCATTGTTGGAAAAAATAATGAGCCGGGCGGTGGTGGCACACGCCTTTAATTCCAGCACTCGGGAGGCAGAGGCAGGCGGATCTCTGTGAGTTTGAGGCCAGCCTGGTCTCCAAAGTGAGCTCCAGGAAAGGAGCAAAGCTACCCAGAGTAACCCTGCCTCGAAAAAAAAAGTTGATTTTTAAAGAAACACATTTATGAATATAAATAACATATTTGTCCTACATTTGTAGATGGCTTCCAGACAGCCTCTTCTTGTAAGCAAGGAGAAAGGGTAGGCAAACAGTGTCGTACTTGTATATCCTGGGAGGATTGTGAATGAGGATGAGCCAGTTATCAGTCCATGCTAGCTGTAATTAGGCTTAGTACATCTGCCGATGCAATATGAAGCTATTGCTTAAAACTCTTCAGCTGCCACAGGTCATGTTGTTCCTCATTACAAGTATTGAGGGCTTTATATGAGCCCCAGTTTGCTGTTTCAGTGTTTACAGCCAGGTTTGGCAATACTTCTTAGATCAAGATTGGCATGCCAAGAGGGTCTTAAGAAAGCTGCAACCTCAGGTCATCAAACCTGTTCTGGTCATGATTGTGGGCAATTAATGCAAAGAGAAAGAAATGAATAGGGCTGTCTAGGGCAGCCAGAAACAGAGGACGTCACAGATTGGCAGAAGTGTATTTACAATGGCAAAGGAGTGTAGAATTCAGAATTCCGTTCCACTCCTCCACTGTGCTACTATTGACAATGCCAAGTGCTGGGTTTGACCGACAGAACCGGACTGTAAACCTTGTCTAGGTGATGAATTTTAGCTAGACATTACTTTAGAGTTGATTTTCTTCTTGTTTACAGTTAAAAACATCTTGCTACTGTTTTGTAAGCACTGGTACTATTGAGAAACACTATACCAACCTGATTTTTCAGTCCTTTGTTGTTAAATCACCTGTTTGCTGGAAGCTCTTTGGTATTTTCTTTCCACTGATTTTTAACATATATATATATATATATTCCCCATCTGATGCATACCTTTTGGTTCTTTACAAAATTTTTTAACATAAATCCTTTCCACAGTAAGGAAAAATTATTTTCAAAAAACCTAGACTCATATCTGATTACATAGAAATGTGTAGGGAAGTTCTTTGGAGCCCTCCACTGTTAACCCCAATCTACAGTCCTGTACAAAACAAACAAACAACACTAAGAACTTGACAGCATTACAGACTCCAGCATGTCATCAGGATTTTCCAGTTGTATACATACTCTCTTTGATATGTATGGATGCTTGCTTGTACAGATATTGTGTATGTAAAATAAGACATCACATGAAGCTTTGTACAATCACAGAACAATCATAATGCCCTACTGTATCATTTCACACAGGTTCTCTTGTATTGACCCATTATAGCCACATTCACCCCCAACTTTGGAAAACCTCTAATTTTCTCTCCATCTCTACAAGTCTCAGTTATTTCAATTATTATAAAAATCATATGATGTAATCTCCATCTGTAGTGGACATTAGGCAACTCAGTCTAATTTCCTTAAGATTCATCCAAGTTTCAGCATGTGTGAATATTCTTTTATTAAGTTTTAGATAGCATTCTGTGTATGAATATACCAGTTTTCTTAGCCCTTTGAAATGTATTTAATTTGTGCAAGTTTCTCTGTTTTGTCGAGCTCTGGGTTAACTATAGGTACCCATGAGATAAATTAAAGTTCAAATCATAGTTTCTTCCCCACTGCATCAGTTTAAGAATCTGAGAGAGCCGGGCGGCGGTGACACACACCTTTAATTCTAGCACTGGGTGCGTGGGGGGCAGAGCCAGGTGGATCTCTGTGAGTTCGAGGCCAGCCTGGTCTACAGAGTGAGATGCAGGACAGGCACCAAAACCACACAGAGAAATCCTGTCTCAAACCCCCCCCCCAAAAAAAAAAACAGAATCTGAGAGAAAGCAAATATCGTAATGTAGCCAGCTCCTGGTACTGCAGCCAGGCTGGACTCCTGCCCATGCACCTTCAAGCCCTTCTAAGAAAACCTTGGCTTTAGCTTGGGAAAGGCTCCTTACACCTGAGTGTTTTGAGGGGAGAAGGGGGAGAGAGAAGATCCTCTCTGACTGTCAATTTGCCTGTAAATGTCATTATCCATCTGTGACCTTTCCCCTGATGTGATCATTTGTTCATTTGTTTCTAAGAAGGACAAGCCTGAATAATGTCTGATTTATACAATGATGAGAAAAACAAAACGCTATCTGCTAATGTGTCTCCTGTTTGTAACATGACCTTTTTTCCATTAGAGGCTGCAATTTTCCTCTAACAACTGTCAATCTTGTTTTATGATATCTCTGCAGTTGTGTCTGGAGAGAATAAAAAGTCCTGTTATATTTCGTTTTTTTTTTTTTTTTTCTTGAGAAATGCATTATGGACAAAAAAAATCCTACTTCTGCTTATACTGAGCTGAAATTCTTACACTCTGATGATATTTTCATTGATTCCATCTGTTTAATTAGAATGATTGACACACCTTTTGTTCTTAATTAGTTGTCTGACCTTGATAATACATTTTCTGCAAGTGCTTTGTCGCCATCCAGTCACATGGTCTTGCCGTCAATTACTTGCCTTTAATCTCCCTTTTTGTCTCCATCTTCCTTTACTTTTACTCTTTAAAGGAGCCATCACATATGTGTATGGTCATTACTTTGCATTGTTCGTTAAACACTTAAAATATATGAATGGATAAAATTCTTAAAGCTGAGTGTTATCTTCTCATTTGAAAAGCCTTTATCTTTGAGACCTGTCAAATCAGACAGTTCTAAGTATTAACCTGCTGTGTCTGAAGCCAGATCCTTCTACTGTGTCACCCTCTGGAAGGAAAGGCATTGTGGATCCCATTGCTTGGACTAAAAAGAGCCTCCCTGAAATCCATGACTCATATCCATTTTATCAATGAGTAATGAAAACTTTGTCTCTTGAATGTCCCTTAAATGATTCCATGTTTGTTAATCTCTATAAACATTATCAAGTCATATTTCTCCCAGAGAAGTTATCAGTCTCTTTATGAATACACTTGTACCTTTCTCATTCAAATTGTTTACCGTAATTAGCCACAACTTTAAAAAACTCTATGGTTTTTCTTACTAATTATACAAATTGCATATATTAAGAATTCTGGCCTATGTTTTGGAAATTACCATTATGAGTTTATCTTTGCCTCTCTAATTGTAATTGCACATGCTTTTAAAACTATGCAATTGAAAATTTGCTTTTTATAGCCTCTGACTGTTAGGTTGTATTAGAAAAGCTAATGTATTCAAAGATCTTAATTTTTTTCAAATATTTACTTTTAATACATTAGTGTTTTTTTCTTAAGATAACTGAAGTTTGGAACATGTTTCTACAAACTTATATTAATTTGGGTAAAGAGATAAGATTATCCAAAAAAAGATAAGATTATATTAAATTAAAATACAATTTAAAAAATGATGGTATTGCTCAGTAGTAAATAGCTTGCCTATCATACATAAGACCCAAGTTAAACTCTCAGCACAAAAAAATCATAAAAAATAACAATAATATTTGAATGTAGGCAGATTTAACTAGAGAGTAATATTATATTATATATTTAACAAATATAAATTATGTTAGTAAAGAATAATAAAATTACAAAATATGCATTGATGACAATATGTGTGTAAGTGCAAACAACTTATATATTTTAATGCTTTTTATTAAATAATAAAATTTTCAGTGAGGAATCTGTGATCCACTCAAAATTTCTGAGAATCTTGACATATACTTTTGTTCATCTCAGATTTATTTCTCTGGGAACCTTATCCATTATTGGACTATATCTCAGACCCACACAAGTTGAGTATTCTCATGTGTTATACTCTTTGTGGAGAAATGATAAATATAATTTCTCAGACTAGACATTAAGAGGCCTCCTGCTCACCTCTACAAACCATCTGAGCCCAACAAGGCGAAAAACATGTTTTGGGTACCTTAACAGTCCAAGATAACAACACACATGGAACTAACCATGAGTCTAACATGACTAGAAATGAGCCAGATTCTGCATGGTGTTCACCAACTGACTTGGACAGCCTGTACACAACGAAGAAATAAACGTTTGTGTATGCCAAAAAGACTTTCTGGTTATCTGTTGCATTATATTCCCTGGCAATTGCTAAGTGCAATATTGTGTTATTTTTACGTTGGTGTTTCTTAAATTGTTATTTTTTTAATCTGACCTTTAAATGAAAGACAATATTAACAGATCATGACCTGAATTAGGAAAAACTCCCAGAACAAATATTTTGCAAGGTACATGGATGAACTGTACCATCTACCGTTAACGTTAACTATATACAACATTTAAACTTGTACATGAGTGTGTAGGACTGAATAGAACAAAATAACATAAGTGTCTATGAACTTGATGTGTATTTCTTTTTTACATAAACCTGTTTAGACAGCTGCAGATCATTGCCAACACGTTGCTTCATGGGAGCCCCCAACAGACACAGGTGGCGTTTCTGATTTTGTTTTTGTTTTACCTTCTTGTCATCATTTTTTGGTGCATGACTTGTCATGCTTCAATTTAGCTATTGAATTGGGAACTCCAAGCCAGAATTAAGAATAAAAGCAAAGCATTAAACTAAGAAATCAAAAATTTCTCCAAACATATGAACCCATTCCTAGCTATTTATGAGCTCTGCACTGGCCTTTCCAAAAACACTGCATGGCATCTCCATCCACATACATTCTCTCTTTAAAGGGCATAAAGACCAAGAATGGATTAACCACATTGACTTATATATGAATACCCATTAAGAAGTTATTGACTCTCCTCACTCATAAAAATCTACCAAATTTATGACTTTCTATTACTGATGATTTTTAAGTTCTAAATTTTCTATGGCTCAAGGAAAATTTCACAGAACTTAACATCATATGAAAATGTAGTTGTGAGTATTCTACATGATACTTCATAGTCTGTGTGCTCTGTATTTACTTCCTGGTTTGAGATACAGATTACACACAAAGATAGCTCATGATGGTTTCATAGCTTTCTTCATCATGTAATCCTAAGTTAGATACTTGTGGGTTGATTATAAATGTTATCAATCCACATTGTTTAGTAATTTTCAAAACCATAGAATACTGTTGATATTTTTAATTGAAAATTCAGTATGTAGTGTTAATCTCTATTTCAACACTTGTGAAGCAACTCTGGTTTTCTTTTTTTTTTTTTTTTCTAAGCTAAGTCCATAATTTTTAGCTGTTATCATGTTACTGACTGAATAAAATAATATATAGCATTTTATTTAAATTTACAATGTATGTTTGATCTACTTTATAAAAACATACTAACATGTTTCCCCATGAATGTCATGTTGATTTGAAGTGGTTATTATTTCGTTACTATCAAGCTGAGGCAGTCTATCTAGTCTGAGATATCCCTTATAAGGTTAGATATGTCTCCGAAATTAAATTGAATAACTTACTTAAAACATATAGAGAGTATTCATTAATATTGGCCATTATTATAAATAATTTTGAAAATTGGTAATCACCACAAATTTGAAAAAATAAGAAACAAAAAGTCATTTAAACATCTGCCCTGGATACTGTCTATGAATGTTGAAACCATGGGCAGCATTTTCGGGGTGAAACTATACACCCATGAGCACTAACCCTAGCTAGGACTTAACATGGTGATCCTCTTACACATGTAAAGCAAATACTTGTTCTTCACAGAGTAATTAAAGGAAGTGACTCTAGCGCTTCACATACCAGAGAGACTTAAATATGAGTTTAATCCTAACTAAAACATTGAAATTATCAAAACATAAATGTGAAACTATTCTCTTTTAATGAATAGCTGAGGTGCTTAACTTTAACAACTCCTCCAGGTTGAAGTGGATGGCTGGCTCCAGTTTAGGCTGACAAAGACTTTCACCTGTGGATGCAATGACATCACGAAAGTAATAAGACCTCTGTTGTTTCCCAACTAGACAGGAAGCAAGTTTTCCTTCCACTGTAGTTTTCCAAAAGCCGCTAAGAAGGTTGGTTTTTATTGTTATGCACAGTCTCTTGCTTGCAGTGATTTTGCTTTAACAGATGGACATCATAAATACCTGGTTGAGGGTATGTCAGTCACACACAAATTCTTTCCCAAGGCAGTGTGAAATTCCCTGTCACTTAGTGATTTATGTCTGAGTTGTGAGCATAAACTGGACATAGTCAGAGCACACATTCACAGGTGCTCCTAAAAAAATTTCAAAGCAGATACTGACTTTACTTGAACTGTCCGATATCACAAAATCTAGAATATTTTGTAATGCTTAGCCTCTTGGAGATGGATTTACAATCTTAGTTTCTTATTCACATACTCTGTATAATTGTCATGGGGCATGTGAAAAGGGAGCATCTTGGTCAGGAAAACCTGTAAAGTAGGCGCATAATATGCAGTGATAGGAAATGAAGACCAAGGATTCAAATTAAGAGTGTAATGTTGGAATTAGGCAATACTGACTTCTCCAGATAACATGGACTCAAAAACTGGATGGCCTAGAAAGGTCTATTAGTATTTTAGTTTCCTCAGTTGAGAAATAAGAATCATGACAGCAACTGAAGTACACTTTCAGAAAAGAATTTAACGACTTAACATTTTCAGTAATCTAGTGCTAGTGAAGCCTCAAAAATGTTGCTAGCTGTTATTTTTTCATTTCTTAGTGAAATTACTTAACTCTAGAATTCTCAACTATCATTCCCAAACAGCAAATCCATACATTGTGAAAGATGATGCAAAATATAGCATAGACCAACATTCTTGATGTGTGACTGAAAGAGAAGAATGTTGCCTCTTAGGCACCTGGGAAGCTGGGTCGACAGTAAATTTGAAGGGGGCCTGGCTTAATACTGTTTGCCTGCAGTCACACAAGAGCAGGAGAAAACTCACTTTCTGATTAAGTTCTTCATTGTCGTGCAAATAACATGGCAGATGTCACGTTTCTCCACAGAAATTCAGTCACAGGTACAGACTGGAAGCCCTGATTTATGATGATCTGCCTGCATTTTTTTTTAACTTCTCCATGAGGTAAAAGTAATAGTCACTCTGCAACAATCCCATTTTGAAGTTTCACATTTTCCCGAGTTCATGGTGTGCTGCATGAAACTCTCCGGATGCTGCTAGACAGCAGAGAGCAGCCCTCTCTCGGCCATGTGGCCCCAAACTAAGACACAGATGCTCAGGAAGGTCCTGGTATGCTATTGCTGAGCTGGGGTGGGCATCTTCTACACACTATGCTTCCAATCAGAATGTTACTGTGGTTGGTTTGTGATGACCCATTTTAGTTTGCTGCTCAGCTTGGCCTGCAGCTCTTAATCTTTATAGTCCTGCCTCCTTCATAGAGCTGAGATTATAGTGTGTGCTACAACACCCTCCCATGCTGCGTGTTTAAACTGTGTTATTCCACATACTTTTAAAAAAATCATTAATATAACTCATCACTAAAATTACAATCTATTGTGTGAAACAAAACACATGAATAACTTAAATGGATTTGTAAATTAATTTTTGGAAGAAGTCACCTCAAAAGTTCCCTAAAATAAATGCTAGCAAGTATGGTTCAAACATTACAAAGGACAGGAGAGAATGGCCCAAAGAGCCAAGAAGACCTTGAACCAAAATTTGTTGAGTATAACATAGGCTATATATCTTCTAAGATATCTTTTATTTTTCTCTCAATTCTATTGATGCTGTTGTTCAGAAATTTTTATATGGAGAAACAATAATCTATAAACTATCACGAAGTGGGTTAAATATAATATGAATGTAATTTAAGAATAATTAAACAGCTACCACATTGATTTAGGTTAAATTAACTAATCATTGAGATACAAAGGATACACCCTACTTCATAAAATTCAATCCATAGATGTTGACGTGTTTCAATTATTCTGAGCAACTTCTCTTATCTTTTAGCTGTCCTCTGGTGACTATGAACTAATGTAAAATCTGTAGGTGAGCATTCAAGAATGTTAAGAGCTTGCCTTGTTGCTGGCCCTGCAGTGAGGCTTTTGCTGTGGTAGACGTACTGGCTTTGTTCAGGCTTTCAAAGCCTTTTATTGTTCAAAGGGATGCTCTGATTTTGTTTGCATTTTCCTAGCGCTACACTTTTAACTATGTCACATCAGCTTTAATCTAGGTTGAAAGTTTTGAGTTATATATAGTCTTCCTTTCCATTGATCTGCTTCCTCCCTCCCTGCCTGCCTTCCTCCCTCCTTCCCTCTCTCTTTCTCTCCCTCTCCCCCTTCCTTCCTTTTTTTCTTATTTTTATTATCTCTGAACAAGGACATTTCACTGGTTGATACAGAAGACTTTTCTGAATGGGTAATGCATAGTACTCCCCATCCAACTAAAAACATTCTTGAAGATACTTTGTGAGGTCTTTCTTTTATATGCTAGAATGTTTCCCAGACTCTACCTGCACAAATACTTAACATCCCTCCACGCCACCAGACAGCAATCTCTTGCTCAGAGAAACACAGGAGGAAAACACACTGCCTGCCAGGAAGAGTGAAGCCATGGGCCTGCTCAGTGCAGTCTTTGTCTAAGGCTTGCCACAGTTTCTTCTTTTATTTCGTAATCAAGTAGCTACTGCTGAAAGAAACATAAATGAATGAATGAGAGAGTGATTTTTTAGAAGAATGAAGAGAATGATTTTTAGAATATTCAAATGCAGGTTCACAGCCACTCACCACACAGGTTAAAGCATCATTTTGCTGGAATGGAGAAAAGGCTCAGTGGTTAAGAAACATTTTTCTTGCAAAAGACTGAGTTAAGATCCCACCACCCATGTTGGGGTAGCTCACAACCACCTGTAACATCAGCACCAAGGTATCCAACATCATTTGGCCTCCACAAGTGCACTCTCATTCACACACATATATAAATAAAGCTTTAAAAGCTTTTTGAAATTATATCTAGCTGTTGAGAACTTTAAATATTAATAGGTATATGTTTCATTCTAGTAATTCCCTTCAACCTGTGCTTTTTCATTAAGACCTCAGCATGAAAAAGTGAGGCTCAATGTCCATGAATGAGAACAAAGCAATAAACACACATGGAATTTTAACAGATTTTTTTTAGATCCATGTGAAACAACAGCCTTGGAAGCCTAGTCGTTAAATCCAAAGGAGCCTGTGCTGGAGGGAATGTGCAGAAGGTATGATCAAGAGAGCAAAATGTTGAATTGCTTTACATCAGAAATAAAATTCGTTGAGAAAAAATGCCCAGTGCAAGCATGGTACTCCCAGACATGGTAAAGCAATAGTTTAATACAAAGGAGAAGAGCAGCAGATAGATCAGGGAAGGTGCGGCACTCTTCTTAGCATCTCCCAAAGGAGGTGAGGTCTTGCACAGAAGCTCTGGATCCTGCATGGGGAAGAGATCCTTACTTGCATAATAGAGCAGATAGAGGCAGATTTGGGGTTGGGGGGGGCATGATGCCTGGCATTTCCTGCCTCACCAGTACTTGAGATGCTGACAGAATATACAAAATGCCTAAAAGATGGCTAACATGCTTCTTAAATGCACAATGCCTGTAGGTTGCCTAAGAAATCCATTGATTAATAAATTGTTTAACAAAGGGCAAGGCAAGTCCAATTACATAAAGAATGGATCCTGACTGCTAAAATAGGAGAAGAAATTGCAGATGAAGTGGAGTAAGTCTTGGAGCAATGTGTCTCAACCTGTGAGTCATGACCCTCTTGGGAGTCACATATCACATAACCTGCATCTCAAATATCTACATTACCATTCATAACAGTAGCAAAATTAGAGTTATGAAGTAGCAACAAAACAATTTTATGGTTGGGGGGTCACTGCAAGATGAGGGACTGTGTTAAAGGTCACAGCATTAGGAAGATTGAGAACCACTCTCTTGGAGAATAACAGTGGGAAAGTAGAAATAACGTTAAGACAGGCTTTCTGCTACCTCCACTCCTGCCTCAATTTATGTACTTCCATGGAGTACTCAGTCCTCAGCACAACTGAGTACATGCCTGGAGTTTATTGATTCCAAATCTTAAATCTGTTAAGTTTAACTTGATATGTCAGGAATTAATTATATCTTATCAGCAATGGAGTAAAAATTAGTTTTCGAAACGTAAGAATATTCCTGTTTAAGGAGGAGCCATTTGCTACAGAATCTATACTTCCGCTAACTGCCTCTGAGCATAACTTTCTACTACTCCTCAATTCCATATGTGATATTATTCTGAATATCAAACTGGTACCAGAAATTCCAGGTATTATACACATAAAAGGTAGATAATTTCAATAGCCAGAAAATTATGTTTATGTCTTCTTCAAGTAGTGGAAGGGACTAGTTAGGTATTGAAGCATAGAGAGTGTTAACATCACTTACTAGTTTGTGTCTGCTAAGGTGATTTATTTATACTACAGCAGTATGACACCTTGGAATTCTGACATAAATATGGATCCCTTGTGCTTTCCAAACTGCATTTTTATCATTGCAGTCTGATGCCTATTGAAAGCCGTAGATAGTACCAACCTGCCATGACCTATTAAGTTTATGACAATGGAAATTCTACAGGCAGTGGTAGGTGTTGCCCTCACACCTCAGAAGATGACAGAAATTTTAATCAGCAAATTTTGATGCTTTCTATTGAGGGGATAGGAATGAATAAGTCCATCCAAATGAAGTTGACTTTCACAGAATGCTACTTAACCCTAATATAGAAATAATAGTCAAGGTTCAAAAGGATGTGACAAACAAAAATAAACATAAACCTCTATGTGTTACTTGGAGAAGGTCCTGCCAGCAGTAAGGGGGATGAGATTATGAGCAATATTTGGCATGGAACTTATTTCCAAAAGT
Organism: Peromyscus leucopus; assembly: GCF_004664715.2. NCBI lineage: Eukaryota > Metazoa > Chordata > Mammalia > Rodentia > Cricetidae > Peromyscus > Peromyscus leucopus. The sequence continues at coordinate 34,119,403 of NC_051075.1, read as the reverse complement.
TTATGAGAAGTAACGCTTAGTAAGAACAGTTCCTACAAAACCCCTTCCTCTACAAGAAGCAGCTAAAACAACAGTGCACCTGAGATCCATCACATGCATCCTTTATTTGGGAGTATAAAAAAGTGTGATATATGTACATCTTAGATTTTTCTTTACTATGATGAATAATTTTTTTTAATTTTCATAAGAAAAATGGATACAACTCAAGATCATTGTATTAAGTAAAATAAACCAGTTTCATGAAAACAAATGTTGTGTCTTTTCTCTCATATGTAGAAACTGGGTGGAGGTATGAAATTAAAAGTGGGAATACCAAGGATATACAAGGGCAAGAAGCATAGGAGGATGAAATAGGGCAGATAGGAAAAAGCGACAAGGTGGATTATCATAACCAAAGCATATGGCTGGATAGAAACACCATAATGGAGTCACTAACTCTGTATCATCAGTGTATGCTTATAATGGAAAAGAAAATGATTTGCAGCCGTGAAAGCTCATCTTTGAGACTTTTTCTGTGAATAATCCTAAGAATGTTTTAGTTAGACTCCGTAATGTCCATATTTTTAAAGCCAGCTATTATATTCCCTTACAGAATGACTGGTGAATACAAAGAGTAGTTCCCATGGGAGGGAGTGTCAGTCTCTCTCTCTCTCAGCTAGCCACATTAACACAAGAGGAATGATGGTGTGTATGTGCCCTTTTAGCTCTTCCTCATCCAGTCCTTTCAGTGGAGTTCATAAGAGTGCTTATAGATGTGCACTATCCAAATGGAATGAGAAAAAGATGGCCACATGATTTCATTTCCCACTTTCAATTTTAAGTCAGTTGCAGACCTTTTACTTATTTACTTAAAATATCTAAATTTGTTCCTTTGAAAATTAAAGGAAGAATTCAACATGTTTTCTTTTTCCTCCTGAGAGAGACCTTTTCAGCAATAGTTATTTAATAATCCCATGTGGTAAAATGTAAATAAATAAATAAATAAAACCACAATCCATAGCTTTTAATAAAAAGCCACATCATGAGGACTTTGGGTTATCAGCTAGCTCTAAGTTATACGAAAGGAACATATCTGTTACAAAAAGGAAAATGGATTTTTAAGTCAACATGAAAAATTTTAACACTTGAGTTCTTCAGCACATAGGAGGGACAAATTGGAGGAGCTGTTTCTGTTTTTATGGTTTGGATCCCTTGTTTCCAAGTGCTTGGGGGTTTCTTCCTCAATAAGTGGGTATAATTGTGCATTCATGTGTTTGTGAAACAATGCTTTCAGTTTCCCCTTCATATATTTTGCATAGCTAGCTGATATGCAATATTAGCTGCTTATGCTTTCAACTACTGAAATGTATGTTTTCATCACAGCTTTAAAATAAAGTTTTGGAACCAAAGGCATTCTTTTTAAATAGACATGTGAGGTTATATACTTTGTAATTTGTAACAACATCAACATAACTGATCTAACTGAAATACTTGAACAGAACCTTTATTTTATCAACATAATACCTACTATTCCTGCCTCTGGTTGTGCTACAAATAGGGATTGTATTAACCTTACACGTCCAGAAAACTGTATCTTGATTCAGCTATGACCATATTTGCCTTTATACATTTAACTGGAAGAATTAAGTTGATTTCATCTACCTTTTGAAATAATTACACTTTTGCATTAAGCTCCTCCATATAAAACTTATAATTTAAAGACAGAAGAATTGTTATTTACACTGTTACTTTGAAAAAAAATGGCCTCCAGAGATATTTTTACGGATAACCTACAATTTTATTTTTATACTTTCTTTACTTATGATTATGCCATTTTTCTATGTTTCCTATGTTATGAATATCCTTGTCACTGAGTATAAGAATTCACCTGTTAAAGCTGTAACACTTTTTAATGCCACAACAAACTTGGAACAGTTTACAGATCCAGCAGAGCTGTATGCTTGCAAGACAGATTTTTACAGACATGTGTTTCCGCATGTCTTTTGTGGACAGACACACTTTGTCATTTTATTATAGCCATATTTTTTTCAAGTTCATTTGTACAGCAAACTTCCTCAGAGAACAGTTTGGCTTTCTGGAGTACAGGGAAGATTTGATGTCCACTATAGTAAAGATATAAATATGTTGGGTAGGTTTGGTTGCTGTCTGTTATACGACATAAGGATTTTAAAACTCAGGGTCCTCAGACATACCAAAGCATATGTGCCATCAACCTGGTGATTTGTTATCCCATAAGTTATGGAAGTAAGAAGAACCAAGGCTATCAGGTAGCTTATCATGGATGTCTACTGTGTCATAAATCCTATACAGAGTCAATGTTTCCCGGCCTCCTGTGTGAATCCACAACACCTTTACAATCTGATTTGTTTGTGAGGTGGAGTTACACTCACTTCCATTCCTTACACATAGGTTCTAACATCCTTTAAGTTTCGTATTGTTTTATAGCTGCACCAAACTTTAATACTGTAACTTTTTAAAATATTTCAGTCTATCTGATTATGTGAAATAATGTGGATTTAATTTCTATTTCATTGATTCATTGTGAGGCCTTAGCATTTCCCTAATTAATTAGTTTTATTGGAGTTTCTTCATCTGTGAAATACCTATTATCTGAGTCATTTTGCTACTAAATTCTATTTCTTGTTTACTTACAGGAATTTTAATATATTCAGTTTATTCAAAGCTCAGGCTTATACATCCCTCTGTAATGGGGGATGTTAAGGAGAGCAGATATTTTTATTTAAATTTTTTTCATTTTACATACCAAACCCAGTTCCCCTCGCTTCCCTCCTCCCTCCAACCTTTCCCCCATCCCACCCCCCATCCACTCCTCAGAGGGGGTAAAGCCACCCCTGGGGAGTCAACAAAGTCTGGCATACCAAGTTGAGGCAGGAACAAGGCCATCCCCCCCTGAGAACAGACTTTTTAAATCTGTGGTTTTCTTAGTTTTTTGAGAGTTTCATACAATGCATTTTGATCATCTTCACCCCTACTGCTGCCACTGACTCCTTCCAAATTCACCCCTACCTCGAACTCCTCCCAATTTCTTGTCTGTTTTTGAATTAACCAACAAAAATCCAGTTTGTCCTGGCCTTATATTAGTGGGTGAGGCATTGACCTGCCAGAGGCTACAACCTTAAAATAATCACCCTCCTTCCCTAGAAACTATCAAATGTCCATAGTTCCTCTGCCAGTGGTGGGGGTTGTAAACATCTCCACCATTCATATTGGAAGGTTGACTGCAATCCTATAGACCCTTGTGCAGGCAAACACAGGGCTGCTGTGAGTTCAAGAGTTCAGAGGTGTTATTATCATTTCCAGAAGACGCTATTTCTTTTGATGCTCCCAGATCTATGACTTTTACAATCTTCTATAATAAGCTCAGAGCCTTGAGAGGGGGCGGGGCTTATAGATATCCTATGTGGCTGAGCACTCTACTGACTATCATTATCTGTACAATAATCAATTGTGAGCTTCTGTTTTAAACATAGTCACATTTATCTCCTATATTTTGTCTTTTTTATTCCTATGTATTTATTTATTAAATTTAAATAAAACTACATCATTTTCCTCTTTTCCTTTCCTTTCTCCAACTCCTTCCATGTACCTCCTCCATTTAACTTCCTCAGATCCATGGCCTCTGACCTGTTTTTATTAACTGTTGTTATGTGTGTGTGTGTGTGTGTGTGTGTGTGTGTGTGTGTGTAATATATACTTATATACTTCTAAGTATGCAAATATAACCTGATCAGTATGTACAATAATACTTGTATGTATAGATTTTTCAGGACTAGCCATTTGGTAGTGTATATCCATTTGATGTGCTATTCTCTAGGGAAGACTGTTTCTCCCACTCCCAGAATTTCTTAGTTGTTTAGTTGTCTGTAGTTCTTTGTCTAGGATGGGACTCTGTGAAAGATCCCCCTCCATGTTAACACATTTATTTGTGTCATTGTCCTTTGGATCTTATTTAGGCAGCCATTGTGATGAGACCTCATGGGTGTAGTTCCCCTGACATTTCTAGGAGGTACAATCACACAACAGACCTCTAAATTTGTCTTTTAAGGTTAAGTGGTTGAACTTCCTGAGACTGACTTCTCTGTGTAATAGTTAAATAAGGATCTTATATATGCTTTTATTCTGTACACTTACTTCTTCAATAGCATATTCTCTTCTCTCTTCTGAATACAGCTCCAGTAATTACATATGAAATAGTCTCTTTTTAATTCCAGTATTTTGTTTGTGCTTTTGGAGACAAAATTAGTGAGAAACATGTACAATACACATATTAGAGATTGTCATTCTCAGAAATCTAACAGTAGAAATATAAGAACAATAGGAGTCCAAGTTTCAAGTTAGGATTAATCTACCTTTGGATAACAAATCAGTATTTTTTTAAGTCAATGTATTTATTTGTATTTTATGTACATCAGTGTTTTGTCCACATGTATGTCTGTGTGATGGTGTCAGATCCTCTGGAACAGGAGTCACAGACAGTTGTGAGCTGCCATGTGGGTGCTGGGAATTGAACCCAAGTCCTCTAGAAGAACAGCCAGTGCTCTTAACACCTGAGCCATCTCTCCAGGCCCACAAATCAGTATTTATCTGAATGTATGTACACACACATATATGCACACCTATACAGTATATGGATAGAATATATACACAAATATTTGTATTTATAAGGAATTCATACATATATGTGTACAGAAATGAGAGAGAGAGAGAGAGAGAGAGAGAGAGAGAGAGAGAGAGAGCATTACCATGTGAAAATTTGTAAATCCACCATCCACATTAGTAAGTGAAATTCTTATGTTGTACTCAGCTGCTCACCACCAAGGCAAACCTAAACTTTGATTCTTAATACTTTGAGACAAACAAAAATGGAAACCTAAGACCAGTGGAAACTAGGGAATTTTCTCCACCTTTATCTGAACTATCAAAGGATTTCACAGTCAAAGAGTGAATGGCCTTGTTTGATGCCCTTGGGAGCATGTCAGAACAAAGGTATGTCTCTAAAAAACTGTGTCTTTGCCTTTAGCCCCAAACATCCCCCAGCAGGAGAATTTTAAGTCACATGATCAGCACATAGATAAAAAAATATTAAGGGCATATATTACCACAAAAAATAACATATATAATATATTTTAGGTATGGACAGCAACAGAAAGTATTATAAATAAACTATGCCTATTACCTCTCATCTGTCTATCATCTATATTATTGGATTTAAGAAGAATAAAAAAAATCCATGAGAATTGGATAAGCCAGCAAAATATGTTAAATAAACAAAACCCCAACTTGCAACAGTAAATAAATCCATGATTACCTATCAAGAACTCTAATGAATAAAATGCAATAATTTAATTAATAAAAATTTAAATTGTTAATAAAAATCAGTCACATGAATCAGAAATTAAGAAGATATATTATTTGTATGAGAGAAAATCAAAATATACATATAAAGGGAAGGAGAGAGAATGTGAGATATTGAAAGACCAGATGATTCTATATCTATGCAGATAAGCCCACATTCTCAATTACTAAATGCTTCCTTGTTTCTGTTTGTGACTAGATAAGACTCAATATTCTTTTCTTATTTTCAATTCCAAAATAAACAGTTGGAATAAATGAACATTATTAATAAAGCATCTTATGGATTTATGTTCAATTTCATTCATTCTTGTTTCTAGCCAATTAATAGGTTCTCTATAAATAAATGTAGAAATGTGTTCAGTGTTTTTATGTATAAAAAAAAAGTATTCTTCTTCATTTAGCAGACTTCCTCATGTTGAACAATTCTGGACTATTGAGGGACAAACCAAATGGGAAGTCATGTGACAGGAACTAATGAATTTGTTCCGTGTATGAGCAGCTTTCCTTTATCAATTGCTCTACTGGCTTATTTTTAATTTTTAAAAATTTTAAGAGAGTGGAATCACTAGAAGAGGCCTTTTTAAAATAAATCTCTGAAAGTCTTTACTAAGATCACATTTGGTTTGCTGGTAACTTATATTTCTGCTCTGTAAAATTGTCTGACCTAGGCTGGAGAATGTACTTCAGAGAGCACTTGCCATCATGGGTGAGGCCCTGAGTTCAGTGCCTAGTGCCCCAAAAAACTAATCATAAAACTATCTAAGCATTGTGTGTTCAGTGTAGAATGCTGTATAACACTCCTTCCTTTTTCACCTTGCTACAGTGGTGTTTTAATCCCTTTTGCTCAACTGGAACAATTTATTTCAAAGTCATTGATATGTGCGTCCTCCCAAACCCAATGGCAGATACCTGATTTTTATCTTATTAACTACTAAACATCATTCTTATGGAACTACCCTATGATTACTTAGAAACGGATCCTTTCCACTGGCATTTACTGTATCACTCTGGATCCCCTTTAACTTTTTAATTTCATGTATAATTTTTAGAAACCATTTTATAGTTAGTTTTACTTCAGTCTTCATTATATCTCTGTTTTCAATGGACTTAAAAAACTAAGAAAATACTCTTCTCTGCATTATAACTCTCATACCTGCAATTCATCCTGGAAACTATTAGGTGTATGCACTACCTATATTTGTTGATATGATAAAGAGGATTCAGTTGTTTAAGAATATAATACACCATCAATAATTTATGTTATATGTAGTTCTATATACTTTTCTTCAAACATCAAATGATGGTCTTTGTTTGAACATTCCAATTCTCAATATAAAATGTTTCGTTAAAATCAATTGAGTCTATTTAATCAACCTCTAATAATTTTGCAGCTATCAAGAAACATCTGCAAAAGTCTTTATAATATATATATATATATATTTATAAAATATATGTGTAAAATATAGATATATGTATAAAAATATGAGATGTTTAATAAACTCCTAAAATGAAGTTTAAAAAACTTCCAGACTGCTTTTTGTTTTCTTAGAACAAAGCAAGTAATTTTAAATAAGGGTTAGAAACATTATTATTCAATCATTTTGATTTCAGGCTGGACAGCAACGTTGGTGGGAACAGGAGATTAAAATAAATGGGAATATTCAAAAGGGAGAACTCATTACATATAACCTGACAGAACTAATTAAACCAGAGGCCTATGAAGTCCGACTGACTCCTCTCACTAAATTTGGTGAAGGAGATTCAACAATTCGTGTCATCAAATATACAGGTGAGTAGTTTTTTTTTTTTTTAAATTTCACAAGTATTTATTTGTGTAAGAAATTTTGTGGAATATCTATTTTAATACAGTTCCTCATATTAAGGTGACCCCAACCATAAAATTATTTTTTGGTGCTACTTCATAATTGTGATTTTGTTACTGTTATGAATCTTAATGTAAATATCTGATATGCAGATGGTCTTAGGCGACCCCTGTGAAAGGGGTATTTGATCCCCTAAAAAGGTTGCAACCCACAGGTTGGGAACCACTAGTCTAAATGTTCTTGTGTAAGGGTGGACATGCTTATCCTACATGTTTGTGTGTTTTGCTTTATTAGGAATTTGCAAGTTCAACACGGTGACTAGCTAGACACTAGCAAAATGATTTAAAAAATGATAAAAACAGAATTTTTGCAAGTTATATTACCAGCCATTGTATTTCTAGGAAGAATCAGTGAGACTGCTACATCCAGATTAGAAATATTTCTTTTTACTTGTTAGTAAAACTTGAAATCTTTATTTTCCCCTTCAGTAGAAAGCAGATGGCTTTTTTATGGAAGACGTAATTGTTTTTTTTCAAAGATTTTTTTTCTTGCTTGTTTTGTGCACAAAAAGTACAATGTATCATGTCCCTTAAGATATGGCAAATCTATGTTCTGAAATTTCTGTGTGTATGTGTGTATTTTAATTTAATTAAATGAAGTGGTATTGATGTATTTGTTTCAGACACATGACATGATTTGAGAATTTCATTATTTCTATATGTCATATTGTTTTCAGTAAAACTTGATGTAACAGAAAATATAAATATAACCTCTGTTGAATAATTGCTTGCATTCTTAATTCATCTAGAGTATAAATTATTTTACCAATGACTTCTCTTTGATTTCTGGGTTTGTTTAGCACTGGTTGAGGTATAAATGTTTAACAATGCCATTTCTTAGAAAATGATCTACTCCCCTGTGACCTTTAACATTGATTTTTTGTGGTACTTTGATGTTCTTAATATAAGCTCAAAGTAAAATGCAGTCCATCCCATAGAACAAAATGGACTACAGATATAATTATCCACTGCCATTATTAGGTTTGGAAGAAACTATGGGATTCTGAGTATACTAATTAGACTTTTGTTTATAAGCGACATCTAAGCCTTGCTAACATTTTCTTTCTTTCTTTCTTTCTTTCTTTCTTTCTTTCTTTCTTTCTTTCTTTCTTTCTTTCTTTCTTTCTTTCTTTCTCTCTTTCTTTCAGCACCTGTAAATCCTCATTTGAGTAAGTATATTATTTTCACTTAAAAATCATATTATATTACATAGTGAAGGAAAATGAACTACATATAAATATACAAAGATTAGGTAAAAACTGTTCTTACTTGGTATAAAACAATGATTTTAAACCAGTAAAACTGGCATTGTGTATGCACTTCAAAGTTCAGAGGATATGGTTCTATCAGAGAATTAAAAATAAATATTTTAATACTGATAACAGATGCTTATACATTTAATAAGTTAGGAAACATGAAGTCATTTTCCCAAACCGGTTCCTATTCACTTATCTGCAACCAACTGTGAGCTTCATTTCATTTTCTGTGAGATGCCCCTTGTGTGTTTCCTTTTGCTGTCTTGTTTCTTTGATTTGCTGTCTTTTCCTCATAAAGACTAAGGTTACTTATTAAATCCATTTCCTGTAGCAATAATTATTGTTGTTAGTGCATGTGTATGCATAATGTGTGTACGTGGTGTGTGTTGTGGGGTACAAGTGTTCCAGTTTGCATCTAGGGAGGTCAGAGAACAACTTGCCATAGTGAATTATTTACTTCTACCATGGTATCATGGGTTTAATTCAGGTCACCATGCATATGCTGCAAGTGCTTTTACTCAATGAACCATCACATCAACCCTTGATTATTTATTAAGTTTGTATTTGAGTCTTTCCCTATATGTGATATTATTTTACTTTAACGTTGTTATTTGTTAAAGACAGTGTTTCACTATAAAGTCTAGGGTAGACTAGAACATAGACTCATATTCATACCATCCTCACCACCTGAGTACAGGTATTTCAAACAATGCATCACCATATCTGGACACAAATCAATAAATTTATGTACATTTAACTTTAGTATATTTGATTTGGTTTTGATCTTGAATTCTGAATTTTTGCTTTACATTAAATTTTATAAATACATGATGAATATTAGTGTGTATAAACCTAAAAATTAGTGCCACACATAAAAACATCCCATATTCGTTACCTAGTAGAAGCAATTTGGGGGGAACAGGACTCATATTTTCTCATGCTATAATAAGGATATTGTTGGTTATGGCAGGAAGGCATGGCTCTGGGATCTGAAGTCAGGAAAGAAATATATGAATGCTGATGTCTGTCTAGTTCTCCCCTTTTCCCTTTTCAGTCATAACCCAAGCCCATGAGGTGGTACTACCCATATTCAGGGTGGATATTCTCTCCTCCGTTAAACCTCTATTTAAAAACCTAAGAGAAAATACCGAGATGTGTTCCTAGGTGGTTCTAAATCTAGTCATGTAGGCAATGACAATTAGCCATCATATGTCTCTGTCTCTGCAAACCATTTTGAAATAAGAAGAGGATTTACTATGAAAACCTAATCACAATATCAGTCCTTAAGAACACTTTATTTTTCAGCGTAAAGCTAGATTTTTGCAGATTTTAAGGCACTGCAGAAAGAAAATCAGTTGATACATGTAGGTCATGGAGTTCCAGGCTTCTTATTTATGATTTGTTAAATTAGTTCTTCACCATATTTGAATAGATTTGGGGAAATACATTAAAATGTTGGAGATCATGTAATGTAGAATATTTAAATTTTCTTTTCATATCTTTGTCTTACTTACATTTCTTTTGCTACGAAGAGACACCAGGTCCAAGGCAACAGATAAAAGGAAACATTTAATTTAGATTCATGGTTCCAGAGGGTCATACGGTCTAAAACTATCAGGCAGGAGCAGTAGCTGAGAGCTTACATCTGATCTATAAGCATGAGGTGCAGGGGCATGGCACACACACTGGAATGAAGTCTCAAAGCCCACCCCCAGTAACATACCTCCTCCAACAAGGCGACACTGCCTAATCCTCCTCAAACAGTTCTACTAACTAAGGATCAAACATTCAAACATATCAAGCTATGCTGGCCATTCTCATTGGAAGAATCAGTTTGAGAAAATCATGTTATAATCAGAAAGCTATAAAAAAAAATGATGTAGTCAACTATTACTTTTCTGTCTTTGAGAAATTCCTAGACTTCTTTTTTTTCATATTTGTGAGACCTTTTAATATCCAATATTACACTGATTTTTGCTGTTTATGTAGTTCAGTGAATTTGCATTATCTTTCAAATATTATTTGCTGAATAAACTTTATATGAATAATCTTCTTTGCACATATGTGTAATTATCCAACTTAAAGTGATAGAATAATAATAAAATTATTTTATACTGTTAAAACATCACTTTACTATACCTTTAATCCCAACATTCAGGAGGCAGAGACATGCATGTCTCTGAGTTCGAGACTAGCCTGGTCTACAGAGCAAGTTCTAGGACAGCCAGAGCCACACAGAGAAACCCTGTCTTGAAACATCCCCCCCCACCCCTGGCAAAACAAAAAATCACTTTACTTATTTTTTAAAAAAGGTTTTCACCAGATCTGTTTTAAAAAAAAAAAAAAATGTGTTTATTTGATATGTATGAGTGTTTCGCCTGGATGTGTATCTGTGTACCATATATGTGCCATTTCCTCAGAGGACAAAAGACAGCATTAGACTGCCTGGGACTGGAGTTTCAGATGGTTGTGAGCCACCATGTGCAAGCTGGGAACCAAACTTGGTCCCCTGGAAAAGCAGCCAGTAATCTTGACTGCTTAGCCATCTCTCCAGCCCCATCATATTTAATTTTAAATAACACAGAGCATAAGTTTTATACAAGAATTCTGAAATAAATACATCTTTCCATTTGTTCTTTGACTTCTTTTTGTTCAAAAGTAAAATATGACACTAAACAACTGAAGACCTTATAAACAGTCTCCTTTGGGATCAAAACTCTCAAGTAAAGGAACTGTGCATTGTTCCTAAAAGACAGCAAGAGAAATTAGTATGTATATTGCCACCATACAGTCACAAATGTTATATTTTTTACTGATAGCATCCTAAGATCCTGTCTTCTTTCGTATAAAATCAGTACCAGAAATATGTGCCTGAAAGACGTGGTGTTGGGCTGGAGAAATGGTCTGTTGGTTAAGACCATTTACTGCTCGGCCAAAGGAGCTGAGTTCAGTTCCCTGTCCCTTTATCAGGTAGCTCACTACTGCCTCTGACTCCAGCTCTTCCGGTTCCATGAGCACCCACACATTGAAGGTACCCACACACAGACAGGCACACCCACACACACTTACATAAATAAAAATAGTTTTTTAATAAAATATTTTATGTAGACTGTTGTCTTTCTAGAACATATCCATCTAGACAGACTATAAATAAATATACAGATACACAGTAACTATTTAATCTAACAAAGGCATACTAAACGTAAGGAAAAAGGCTTCACTTAGCTCCTTAGGTATATGATCCCAACCCAGTTCCCCTTTCCTGCAGATACCTAATGGATCTACCCCTTTGCGAGGGTGCTAGGGACTCCAGTGGGAGAGTCTGTAGATGTTTTTCTCTGTGAACTTCAGCGAAGCTGGGGTCTGTGAGGACTTTATTTTTAACAAGGAAAGCTGACTGAACTAAAGTTTCCTCATTTGCGAACTCTTGGTGAAGAGTCCTCAGATTTTACAGAGTCCTTACTTTGTTGAATGGAAGAACATGCACATTTAATCTTTTCTCCATTGGTGCACCCAGCTTGTGTTTCTGATGGAACACACCAGCTCATCTGTGTATACACTTTTTGAAGCAGGGTACGTTCCGGTAAGAAAATCTTCTATTATAAAATCACAAGCACCCATATTTAACAGCAAGTTGAAAAAGTCTCTCTCTCTGAGCTCAGGTTGTTTCTGAACTCAGCATATGGCAGGCATCAAAACCTCCCAGTCCTTCCTCAGGCTCTTCGTAGAGTTATTGTATAAAATTCACCTCCAGTGGATTTCACACATCTGGCGAGCCACGTTCAACTCAAGCATGAGTGATGACCGCTTCAAAAGCAATTTACTGTCGCCTTGCCCCAAGCAAACGTACGGCTTCGCAGATGTGTGTGTGTAGAAGAGCAGAGCTAGAGGACAGGACATAAAAAATTACACGCTCAAGGTGCGCATGTTTAAAATGCCACCAGGTGAACTCGGTAAAGTAAAGAAAAGAAGTCTCTTTTTCTTTACCTCTGTTTCTTAAGACAGGTCTTCTCGATAGTAAAGTCTGCCTTGGGATTTACTGTGCACTTGAAAGCCATGGCGGTTCTCTTACCACAGCTTCCTGGGCGCTGGGATTATGAGTTTGTGCCACTACTTCCATGTTAGAAGCTTTTATTTCCTAATTGACACTTCCGTCTCAACGGTTCCAATGTACTAAAAAAAAAAAAAAGTTAGGAAAATTCCCCAGCCATAAGTCAAAAATAAGTGAATTGTTTTATTATTTTGAGTTATCTGGTTGCTTCTAAACAAAAGATTTGGACCTTAATTGTGTAGTAAGATACTGGTTTAACGTAAAAGAAGATTTTATTCTTTTTTTTCTTTATTTTATTTTATAATTTAATTTAATTTTACATATCAGCCATGGATTCCCTTGTTCTCCCGCCCCCCCCTGCCCCCTGCCTTCCCCCCAGCTCACCCCCTATTCCCATCTCCTCCAAGGCAAAGACTCCCCTGAGGATTGAGTTCAACCTGGTAGATTTAGTCCAGGCAGGTCCAGTTCCCTCCTCCCAGGCTGAGCCTAGCGACCCTGTATAAGCCAAACAGTCAGCTCATGCACTGAGGACAGGACCTGGTCCCAGTGCCTGGATGCCTCCCAAACAGATCAAGCCAATCGACTGTCTCACTTATTCAGAGGGCCAGATCCAGTTGGGGGTCCCTCAGCTTTTGTTTCATAGTTCATGTGTTTCCATTCGTTTGGCGATTTGTCCCTGTGTTTTTTCCAACTTTGTTCTCAACAATTCTCTATCATACAAACCCTCCTCTTTCTCGCCAATTGGACTCCTGGAGCTCCACCTGGGGCCTGGGCGTGGATCTCTGCATCCGGTTCCCTCATTCATTGGATGGGGTTTCTAGCATGACAATTAGGGTGTTTGGCCATGCTATCACCAGAGTAGGTCAGTTTGGTCTGTCTCTCGACCATTGCCAGTAGTCTATTATGGGGGCATCTTTGTGGATTTCTATGGACCTCTCTAGCACTTTGCTTCTTCCTTTTCTCATGTGGTCTTCATTTATCATGGTCTCTTATTCCTTGTTCTCCCTCTCTGTTCTGGAATATGAAAGAGAAAAGCAGAAGGGGATTGATGGATACACAGGGAGAGGGAGAGATATGATCAAAGGGCATTGTATGTACATATGGAAATGCCAGAATGCAGCCAATTATTTTGTAAAATTAAAATAAGCTAATGAAATCATTACTCTTTTTCACCAGAATTATAATAGCTTTGTATTTAGTGATAACGGCCATTAAGGTTTTTGATGTCCTGACTGCACTATTATTACATTGTAATATTTGAATTTTTTCCTCATTAAACAACACAATGCTCGATCTAATTAATATTTATTATGTTAATTAAAATGTGTTAACAGGGGAATTTCACTGTGGATTTGAAGATGGTAATATCTGTCTATTCACCCAAGATGATACTGATAATTTCGACTGGACCAAACAAAGTACTGCAACAAGAAATACAAAATACACCCCTAACACGGGGCCCAATGCAGATCGCAGTGGCTCCAAAGAAGGTAGGAGGGTTTGCAGAGCTGTGCACACAGCAGCTGGAGAGCTGGGAATGTTCTCAACAGGAAGTGCAAGGTGGCAGTGAGTTATGTATTTGAGAATCAAAGGTTAAAACACTGTATTTTATGCATACTATCAGCAATTCAGATATTTCCAAAGTTTGTGATCATTGATGTTTTCTCACACCACAGTGATAAATATAGCTGAGAGATCAGTGTGTCATTATTTATTTTTGTGCTAATTTGTCTCTAAAATGATCCCTTCTCTCAGTTCTTTATGTCTTTTTTTTTCCCTGTTAAAGTTGTGATTATTTGTATATAGCCACGCAGGTTTTATAAATGAGATTTAAACCACGTTATCAACTTTTACTTTGAATCCAAACAATAACATTTTATGTTTCCTCATAAGAATGTGCTTCAACACTTACCTCTCCTACTTTCAGGTTTTTATATGTATATTGAAACATCTCGACCCAGACTAGAAGGCGAAAAGGCTCGACTTCTCAGTCCTGTATTCAGCATAGCTCCCAAAAACCCATATGGACCTACAAACACTGCTTATTGTTTCAGTTTCTTCTACCACATGTATGGGCAACATATAGGTAAGATAACAGAATGTTCTATTTTCTGTTTACTAATCCTAATAAAGTTTTTCACACACTGCATGAAGACAGTTTTAGTCAGAGAATGTTATAATTTAGTTTTATATGACTTGCCTACAAATTGCTAGGTAAGACACCACAGATGTCCTCCTGTCAAACAATTCCAAAACTCAGACAAGAGTTTGCAGACGCCGAGCATCATTGCTTCTTTGGATCCCAAGTCTGGCAGCCCATCAATAGAGTATACTTTTTATGCATGCTTCTGTGAAACTGGCATGACATAATTCAGGCTTTGTTTCTTTCCTAAGATTGAATAATGACTTGATGTATATTAATGATGATGAAAAGAAATATTGTTATATGAACAAGTCCTTTTAGCATCATCCACATACTAATAATAGTGTTAAGATTGGCTTTATTTAGATGCAATACACTAACTAGAATTTAAGAATATTGGGGCCTTGAAGGGAATACAAAACTGAAGGCATCTATATATCTTTGGATACATCACACAGTAGTAATGAAACTTATCATGACTCATGATGCAAGTCTCCTGAAAAGAGTACCATGTTGCTACAAGTGGACTTCACACACCTCAATGGAAGCAAATATTGCCCAAGTTTCAGGTTTTTTGTGTGAAATGCTGAAGTCCAGAAGTCTGATCATCATATTTATAAAAGATTAGCCATTAGACAGTACAGTTAATACAAAAGCCTGATCTACTGGTCTGCATATGTTGGAAGTATATGACTTGAGATGATATAAACCTATGGATTTTATGTGAAAAACAGAAAACACTATATCTGCAGCCTATTGCTATATTAAATTGTGGTCCCATGTTTAAGACTATTGCTGTGTGTATCATATAATATACTAGAGGTACACATTTACCACCTCCCTAAACTAAGACACAGTCCTGAGGAGTAGAGTATGTCTAGCCCCACAAGCTTGATCAAGGGTTTATACATCTTTATCAAAGTGAGAAATGAAATGATGCTTCTAAACAAAGGAAAATAGTTCCATTGTGAGTAGTTAGATTGAATTAACACACTGGTCAATTGTGAAAACTGGGATGACCTTACTCTCTTGATATGTACTAACAAAAACAATGTAAGTATGCATTTTTTGGTATAAACTACTAAACTTAGTCATAGTGTATATATACCAGCCATCATATCATTTAAGCTACTATCCTCACTGTAAAAGTAAGCATCATGGTCCATTGTTTATGGTGAAAAAAACTGAACCTCACAAGATTAACGTGGGTGGATCTGTCATGCTGTTCACTCACTATCATGTCTGAACTGTACCAGTGTCCTTCACAGTACAGCAGCAAGTGACAAGCTTGGACAGATAACAAGTAA
Source organism: Peromyscus leucopus (assembly GCF_004664715.2). Taxonomy (NCBI): domain Eukaryota; kingdom Metazoa; phylum Chordata; class Mammalia; order Rodentia; family Cricetidae; genus Peromyscus; species Peromyscus leucopus. The sequence goes on along the minus strand of NC_051075.1, from coordinate 34,103,388 downwards.
AGTGAAAAGTGCCCACAACCTGAAACACAACAGTCACAGGAGGAACTACGGCAGAAGTGCACAGTCACCTTAAGACTTCGCAGAAATCACTTTGTTCTTAGCTCCCAAATATGCAAAATGGGAACAATAATTCCTGTCTTAGAAAGCTCTAGTTTGGAAATATAAGACCATAATCACCATCTTCTCTGAGGTAACAATAGTCTCCTGTTCCTTCAGTACTCAAATAGCTCTGATAGAGGGCACTTTGTGGTTATTTCTTTTAATTTTAACAGTGAACACATGGGCTTGTTAAGGTAATTATCCTCTTTCTCAGAAAAAGACACAGTTTTAATTACCATGCCCAACACACAGCTGATAGTGAAGTCATAATTCAGCCTGGGAAGCTGGACCCAGGCACTGCTCTGCAGGAAGACTTACTGGAGGGTCATGAAAGTCAGGCTAAGTATGTGAGAGTCAGTTGGTAGTCACATTGAGTTATCACAGACTCTACTGATGAAAAGCAGGAGGTTCTTGACTATGGAAGTAAATTTTACAGGGATGACGGACGTCACTGGGGTACAGAACAGAGACGGGAAAAGTGCTGTGAGAGCCTTGGCATGGGTGGCCTCGGTCTTCCTCTGTGTTAACTATGAAAGGAACGGTTCATTTCAAAATTCTTACTCCCCTCATTTATTGTCAGAGAAAATATTAATCATTGAATTAGCTCAGATATAATTTTTCTTTTCAGTTTATCATGTGTATTTTAATCAGTATCATTTTTAAAATTTATTTTTAAAATTTCCTCTAGTCTTTTACAATTCATCGAGAAAGAGATAAAAAATCAAGTATGTAATTCTAAGACCAATAATATGTATATATACATATATATACTTAAGACACAAAATATAAATGCACTTGTTATATGAGACCAGCACTTTTTTGAGTCCTTTAAAATTGTCCATATATTTATGAGATGCCAATTACTTCTGACAAACATCTAACTCCCACTTCCTTCCCTTCACTCTTAGCAAATATCCCTCAGTGTTTCCATTGCTCTTATTGAGAGAACAGGCACAAAAATTGCTAAAAATCTAAGTAAATATAATTGTCTCAGGCTTTGTATTAAACTAGAGCCAGATGGACTATAAGCATGACTTATTTGATTATACTTTCTTTTATTGCATCTCACAGACACTGCATTATTCAGAAATGGAAAGTTTGGGCAACTCTGAATCCAGTTTGTGTTGATGTAAACACACAGTTCTCACCTCAAAGAGGAGAGATGGATTATTCTGGAACCAATATGAGTGATCATGACCCAGGAGCACAGATTTAGATTTTCCCATATTCAGTGTTCCAAAGCACTGGTGACTTTATAGCAAGACAACAAATCAAGGTTCTTTTAAAAAATATTTGTAGCTGGGAGGTGGTTGTGCACACCTTTAATCCCAGCACTCAGGAGGCAGAGCCAGGCAGGTCTCTGTGAGTTTGAGGCTAGCCTGGTCTACAGAGTGAGATCTAGGACAGGCACCAAAATTACATGGAGAAACCATGTCACAAATAACAAAAAAAAAAAAAAAAAAAAAAAAAAAACATTCGTAGAAATGCTAGCTGGTAGACTATAGCAAAGCAGGAAAGTCTCAGCTGTGGGCCTCAGATGCCATCTGACAGCACTCTTGGCCCTTCAGTGGTTATAAACTAGGTTTTTGTTCATACATTCCAAGGGACTTATCTGATGGCTGTAAAGATATTAGGTCATGGACAGAGGAAGTGTCTATTAAGAGTAGTGTTAAAGATGCCACAGATAATTTTATCTGTTGGCTTGCAACAAACCAAATTCTCCACATCTTTGAAATTCTAATCAGTTAGTCAGCCTTGTAAAAGATTCCGTGGAAGGCATGTTTCTTTTCAGGAATGGTCTTCACATTTGTGAATGCTGTTGTCCTGTAGCAGGGATTTCCTCAGTCTTTTTGTTTGTGTTGTGTTTTGCCAATTGTCAAAATATTTGAAGTTTTTTTTTTTTAACTGTTGTATCTGTTTTAAAGATCTATGGTTTATTGTCTTTGATGAAACTATGCTATTTGAAGTCATCAGAAACCATGCCCCCAATGATTATGCTCTGCCTGCTACCTCCTCAGGCTGTTCTTCCACATGTCCCTCTCATTCAGCTTCCTTAGGCCATGAGCCCAACTCATTGAATTTAGGCCAATCAATATCCCTAAAGTGGCCTGTAAATGTTCAAGTGAAAGATTCACGTGCCTCTTGCTTTTTACCAGAATTAGAGAGGAAGGCGTGAGAAGAGCTCAGGTATGTTGCACACCAAGCTTTTTCAAGCAAACCCCTAGCAAGTTGTCAGTGCAAAGGGAAAAAGGCACCTGGAGACATCAAAAGTGCTGCTTCATGCGCTCACAAATACCAAGTAAACAAGCCAAGCTTGATGCTGATGTAAAGAAGCATTCAATAGTCTGTGAGATCAAACCAGGTATATCATTCTATTCGGTCAAAGACTAATACAGAATAAGACTGTAACTCTTTACAATCCGATAATGGCTGGGAACATGTAAGAAACTACAAAACTGATCTTGAAAGGACTTGACTCATGAGGTTTAAGGTAGGAAATTGTCCCCACCACACAATGACAAAAATCAGTTTAGTGTGAAACAAATGCTGATGTGTTTAGAAAACATGCAGCATGTTTTCCAGAGGATTTTTTTTTTAATGAGTGAGGAAGGTGAGTACATTAAATAGCAGACTTTCAATGTACAGCACTCAGGGCTACACAGCATAAAGGACTTCCATAGCTAGAGAGGTTAATTCAAAGGTCAGACTAACGCCCATGTTAGGACTAAAGCATTAATACAGCTGGTGACTTCACACTGAAGCCAAGGTTCCCATACCATCCTGAGATTCCTAGGGACACTATGCATTTTAAATTTACTGTTTCTGTGTTCTGTAAATGGATGAAAAAAAAAGGCTGATAGATAGCACATGTGTTTAGAAAATAGTTTATTGAAGTTTTTAAACTCACAGTAGGGGTCAACTATAAAGGAATAAGACAGTCCTTTGAAATTATTACTGCTCAATGACATTGCACCTGACCACCCAAGAGCTGACAGTGAAAGGTAATTTTCTGTTCACTATATACCTGTTTATATATCCATTCTGCAGAACATTAAAAAAATACAAACTTGGTACCTAAGTATCATTGTTTTATAAGTATTCTGCTGTGAGACTACAATTTGCCTGATGCACACAGTCAATTGAAATTCTGGAAAGGCTTCACTGTAGAGCTGTGGCTTCTTCCACAGGAGGAGCTGCTTCACACAGATTAGTTTATTAGGTAGACTCTATGGCTGAAGTGGCTCTGAAGCATGTTCAAATTACAACAAAAGATGTAAGCAACCTTGTCTTCAGCTTATTCGATAACAGGGTGAGAAGATTTGCATGGACTGGTGTTAGTTTTGAGAAAATTCGGTTGTGAATCAAGTGCTTTCAAACAGTGTCACATTCTACTGAGAAATCTTTTGCAAAATGAAAACACCCATCAGTGTGGCAAATATCCTTGCTGTCTATTTTAAGACATTGACTTAGTCACTCAACCTTTCGAAACCACCACAGTGGTCAGATAGCAGCCATCAACATCAGGAAAAGACCTTGTGCCACCAAAAGTTTCTATGAAGCCTAGTGATTGTCAGTGTACTTTAGCAATAAAGCATTTCAATTAAGGTATAGATATTGTTTGCAGGCAAGATGCATTACACACTTAGTAAACTGAAAAATAATATAAACATAAACTTCATGTACATTGGGAAAGCATGAAAATAGGCCTACCCTCTGTGTGTTGACATTTGCTTTCTAATCTAGAATTGAACCTGCATCATTTTTGAGGTATGTTTACCATCTTGGTATATTAACTCAGACCCTCATTTATCTGTAAGCCTAATATATCTACAGTTACTCATTTTGCAAGTAGTATCCTTGGTTGTATGTGTTCCTTTAAAAAAAAAAACAGATTCCAAAATGACTTTTTCTGGATGTATGATATCCCAATTTCATTTATGGCTTTTTGGTTAATTGTAATTAAGTCTTGCAATCTTTTCTGACATTGAGAAGCAGCAGCATCTAACAATACAAATATTAAGGTTCCACTGAAGTAAAACCTAATGTCTTTAGTCATTGCTGCATGACTAATTTACACCCTCCATTAAACAACAAAAACCGTGATTTAGACAACACTATTCTCTCACAGTGTTTGTGGGTCGTGAAAAAACATATTGTTTGCTTGAGTGTCAGTGGCTCAGTATCATTTTTTGAAGCTGTTAATAGCATAACAAGAAAGGACTCCAGTCTAATTTCAAGAATCAACTTGGGAAGAATCCTCATTAATGACCACTTATATGTTGCCTTAAAGCAAATGAATGCTGAAAATAGTTATAAATTAATCACCAAGTTGACTTTACATTGTCTTGATTTGTTTTAATTATCATAACTAAGCCCCTACCCAAGGAGAGAAAATTATAGAAGAATATTCATGCTAGAAGGTTTAGCTGATAGGTACAATTTGTAGGCTGTCTGCCACCCTGGTACAATGATGGGTCTGTTAGACGCCTTATCAAAATTGACTAAGAAAAGTATTTTCCAATCAAAGACACAATCTGTTGACATTTAAAGGTTAACTTATATGTAGATGATGTATGTACACAGTTTGATTTCTGTTGCCGTGATAAAACACCCTGACAAAAACTGTGGCAGGAAGATAGGACTTATTTTAGTTCACAATTTTATATTATTGGCCAGCCCTGTGAAAAGGCTTCAACAGTAAGATCCTGATACAGCTGGTCACGTGACATCCACAGTAGCAAGCAGAAGGGAAAAATGCATATACACTTATTTTCTTTTTGCTTGTGATCAAACTACTCTTATACAGTTTAGGATCCCTGGCTTAGCAAGCGTCACCTCATAGTAGGCTGGGTCATCTCACATCAATTAACTTATTTAAGATAACCCCTAATAAACATGCCTGTAGGCCAACCTGATTAAGACAGTCCCTCATTAAGACTTTTATCCCAGGTAGTTCTAAGTTGTTCCGAGCTGACCACTAAAACTAATTACCACAAAGTGATGTGTAGCTATTAATATTGCTACATATATATATATATATATGTATATATATATATGTATATATATATATATATATATTAACATTTCTGTGTCTTCTAATGAACTATTTAATTCTGCATGAATTAAAGAAACCTCTAAAGTCCTAAACAAACTGAATCTCATTGGAGTCACCAAATATGATAAATGCTTGTTAAATTTAAAAAAAATGAGGTGAGCTAGAAGCATCACACCATCCCAGAAAATGAAAGGTGAAATACAGAATACATTTATGAATAAGTCCTTTGAGTCTGATGAGAATTAGACAAGGTTCTACCTCTGGAAAGCCTATTTCACTGTGAAGCCACAGGGAGCAAAGGAAAAAGAATAAATGAATGAGTTATTCTTCTGTGATTCTGATAACCACAATGGTGAAGAAGAATGACAGAACAAAGAGATGTGGGCACACAGGGGGCCTGATTTAAGAAGGAAAGTTGACACTCTAAGTCCACAAGAAAGTTTATGGAAAGGTAGGAATGTAATGCCTCAATAGAGGAATTATCTCAAAGAAGGGAGTTAATTCTACTTCCAGTGAAGTGAGAAAAAAATAATTATCTAAGAACATAGCTGCTGATGGATTTCCAAAAGCAAGAACAGCAGGCAACATGAAAGTCTCATCATCTCTCTAAAATAAATATAAAGTACATGCTCCAAGAATGGACAGTTTTAGGCGAAGGTAAAAATAGAGTAAAACTTGATAGGTGGAGAGGTTGGAGTAAGGGCCAAAGTCCTTGGAACTCTAAAATGTGTCTCAAACTGGGAAAGAGAAGCTCAGTTCCAATCTTATTACTTCAAGAAAACAGTACAGAATCAAGTCTTGATTTTCATCCTCTCCCTGGCCCATGATGAAACTCATCCTTTAAAACCTGTAACATAAAATGCTCATGAATTAAAGAAACCTCTAAAGTCCTAAACAAACTGAATCTCATTGGAGTCACCAAATATGATAAATGCTTGTTAAATTAAAAAAAAAAAAAAATGAGGTGAGCTAAAATTCCCCTGTGACTTTCCAACACAGGTAGCCAACCTGTAGCTGTGGTGGGAAAGTTGTGCCCAAGTATAGCAGTGACTGCAGCCCAACACAAAATTGTATCCTTAACATAGTAAAAGGCATTTTGAAAACTTTATTTTGTAACTCAACGATGTAGTTCTTGAGTGTGAACTCTGTAGATGACAATGTCGTGTCACAACGTCAAAAAAGTTGGTCATGCAAGCAAGCAAGGACAGTCTGTTTTAATTGTGCAGCTTCCCAATCTCTGACCTTCCTCCTGATGAACTGTGCTTCATGAGGGCACAAGCAATGGCCCTTCCCATGACATGGTATCCTGAGTGTAAATATTAACTTAAGTACTCAATAAACATTCATTTACAAATAAATGTATTTTTAAAGTTACGTAATAGAATTAACACATTTTCTCTTTCTTAGCCATCCGTACAATTTGTATTTTCCCTCAAAATACAGCTGCAGGACATCTTTGGTGTTTGTTGTCAGCCCTCTCTGCTTCCTTTGTTTTCATAAGTTGTGGTGCAAATATCTGCATTTGTCACTCTGAGGCTTGTTCCACTGCTGTCTCTCTGAGAACAATAACTATGATGTATTTCTATGTGATTCTTCAGACAACAAGTGCTTACTAGGTTTAAAAGGTCACCTAAAGTAGCTGTCTTAGCCTTTGTTTGTATTAAAAGAATAACAAGAGAAAGTATGTGGAGCACAGACAGGAAACGGATGGCAGTTCATGAAAACTTCTTACATTGTATTAATAAGAAAACACTAAGTTAACTATTATCACCCAGTGAATTTGCATCTAGGGCTCTGGTAAGTGACACAAAATATGGGGAAAACTGTCACATATGTCTTAATAATTAATTCAAGAATAATGACTTAATAAAAGTATCCCCCAAGTAGTGTCACAGGCAACTTTTATAAAACTTCCTTAAATAAGAGCATACACATTGATAATCCATATGCATAAGAAAATGAAATTGTGTTCAGATATGCCATCTTATGATGATCTAATTTAATATAGAAATAGCATTTAAGGATCTGGAGTTAATGTCTTATTAGCCATCTCTTTATAAAAATATCTTGAATTATTATTTCACATGATGGTCTTGGACTATGTGATATGCTACAATTCAAATATTTTAAAATAGTGATAGACATGTCTTTGTAAAGCCAACAATGAAAAGTGACTATATTTTGAATGGTTTTTGAAGACTGACTTCTGCTTCCAGTTTTGGTCAGAGACTGTATTTCTCTTAATTGTATAGGGCATGGGCAAATGATCACAAGGTCACTGGATACATCTAAGAAAATAGTATTTTTAAGATTCTTCTGTGGGTGGAGAGATGACTCAGAGGTTAAGAGGACTGGAGTTAAGTTCCTAGTACCCCCCCCAACCAGGTAACTCAGAATTGACTCTAGTCCACTATCAAGGGACCCAATGCCTTATTCTGGTCTCTGTGGACAGCTTCATGTTCAGGGTGCATATACAGACAACCAAGCAGATGCACACAACTTTTGAAAACATAAATAAAAAGTTGAAAAATTTTTTCATACTTGTCAATTCTCAAAATTGAGTTCCATTACAATTGCAATTTCTAGATTGTTTAGGAACTACAACAGGAGAATACTCAGTAGTCTCCATTTGAATATTAGATATTATACTGTGGTGATTTGATAACAGCTGATGTCTGTTAAGACTAAATCAATCACTTCAATGAAGACTTGTTTATATTTAACAACTGACAACTGCATATGTTATTCATTCAGTAAACTGCCTTCTTAAGTGATAAGTATTTAGAGTAGGAGATATAAGTAGAATCTAGCTGGGTTTTTTTGCTTCCCATGAACAAATGTTATTAGAAACAGTTATTACAGACATTCTGATAAAAACTACAAGTAACCTCTAATGCATTTACTTTTTAATACTTGTTTCAGAATCACAAACAACCTCTGAAGTTTTCTTCCTATACATTATTTTTTAAATGTTATTACTGTAATTAATTATATAAAGTAAAGGGTTTCATTATGACATTTCCATACTTGCATATAATGTGCATAATTGCTCATAGTCACATCTTTACTATACACTGATGATGAACTCTGAATTGTGTTTAGTAGAGGAAAGTATGTTTAAACCAAGTATGTGAGCTACAATAGATAGATAATATCATTTTATCAATCGAAGTAATTGTTTAAAAAAATCTAACTGGTTTTTTTCTCGCCCAATGTAACAAACATTTAAACCCACTTTATTGAAAGTAAAGATCTAATGTTGATATTTTTTTTACTCATGAATCTTTTATGTTTCCTAGTAATCAAATGGTTTTTCAGGGATTTGACACAATGAATTACAGAGTAAGAGAAAGTATATTCAACCAAATGTGTAACAGGCTTATGCTGTGGGTGAACAAGTAACATCAGGACAACAGCATTAACTTTCTTTGTAGAGTTAGAAAGAACAGCACCCTTCAGTAGAAGTTAAGTAGAAGAAAGCAGAAAGCAGAAGTTGCAGATGTGAGACTCAGAAGGAACTAAGGCATGAGAATGGAGAACAATGTTCCATGGGAGCGTTAGAGCTAAGGAGCCAAAAGATGTAAATAAGGGATCTGAAAAAGCATGATAGAAGGCCTGAGTAGAGGCCCGCCATAGACAGATTTGTGGTATGAATTCAGCTGGATGCCAGAAGCATGGCAATGACAGGAGAAATTGACCTGACTTTTTGGTTTAAGATATTGTTGCAGCTACATGTTGAAACACAGTATCAATGCAGCCATCTCTATTCAAGCAGGAAACAATGACTTCCTAATTTCTCACTTTGTATGTGTGCATAAAACAAATGATGCTAACAATTACCTATCAATATACATAGAACTTGCCTGGAGTCAGATAATTTTCCAGCATTCTCATCTTTTCATAGGATGTGGAAATTCAATTAATGAGTCTATGTTACTGATTATAATAAAAATGCTATTTATATGCAACTGATATCCAGACATTAGAATAAACCAAATTACAAATTAATGTATGCAAGTTTCTCAATTTGAAGTATCTATGGTAAAGATGAAATGTTTTAGGATGTTATTATTAAATTATTTTCTAAAACATCTAATATTTTTATAGTTAAATAATCAAGAGACAATTATGAGAAGTCTCAAAAGAGATGATAATTAGGTAATCTCAATGATAAATAATGTTTATGAAAACTACATTTTATATGGTAATTAAAATGAAATAATATTAAATACAAATGATGGATATTGCAAAAGAAGAAGCCCAAATTTTGATCATTATCTATCATACAAAATAACCAAGGTCATTTAGCTTTTGACCACTGGGAGCCAAGGAAGAGAAATCTATGGTTTACTTAGCTATTTCAAGCTTTTATCATAGAACTACATAACATTAGAAGATCCTTGGGGATGGCTCAGTTCATACATTCTGGCATCTTGTGCCTACTTGAGCATAAAATCCTCTCTCTGAGGATTTAAAATTACATTTGAAGGGTATTAATACAATCCATCATGTGCACATTGGAATTTTTACTATAATAATATAATAATGTGCTGAATCAGCTCTGCTTCTAACTTCTCCCAAGGAGCTTTATTCTGTTGCACAAGTTCTAATTTTGTTGCCCAAGATGACCTGGAATAGGGTTAAATGTCTTTTGACACCAGATTCTGTTTTATGAACTAAAATGGGAAATGCTAGGGAGCAAGTCATTTGTTTTTTTATGAGTTTTTGTCATTATCTCAGAAATATACCAGCCAAGAAACCATTTATTCTTGGAGACAATAAAATAATTGCTAGCAACTACATAAGAAGTTGTTTAAATTTTAACACAGGTGTAAACCTTATTTCAATAAATGGCAGCATCCATTTCTTATAAAACAAATGTTTTCCTTTTAAAAATATAAGCTAGTCACAGTTAATTACAACTCATCTTGCTTATTTTAAATCTAATTTTAACTGAGGTAATTTAGAAATGTATTGTTTAGATATAGGCAAAAATGATTTTATATAAAAATGTATTCAATATTATAAGCATAATAACTAAAGTGTGAATTTAACATACATATTAAAAAATTAGTTAATTAAGAAATTGTAAACATGGTTACAGCAGGGTATATCCCCTAACTATAAATGCTCTATTAAACTCTGAGACAATGCGGTGTAATTATTAATATAATAATGTCATTGTTAGTCAGTTTTTCCTTCCTGTCACAAAACACCTAAAATAAATAACTTGGTAGAGGAAAGAATTATTTTGACTCCTGATTTAAAATTTTCTGTCTAGTGTTGCTTGATGTCATGTGGTAAAGTAGTAACATGGTAGAGAGACAAGCTGAGGGAAAGCTTTCCACCTCGTGGTAGCTAGGAATCACAGACAGATGGGGATGATAAGGGAGGGGCTGTACAAGACACATCTTTCTGGAGCAGCCCCCAGTGACCCACTCCTTTCATTCAGATTTTATCCCTTAGTCTCTCTCCTCAGCCTCCAATTTCACTAAATATGAGTCAAATTTAGGTCAAAATTTGAGTGAACATGTCGCTTCCTTAAATGCATGACTCTGAACATTGCACAGGAAACTAAGCCTTGGCACAGAAGTCATTGTGGGGCATTTTAGATCCAGTCTGTAACATTTATTAGTATATATTCATAAGTGTTTCACCAAAGTAAATTATAACCTCAAATTCTGACAAATTTATAGCCTTTACTATTTGTTAATTGTAATTATAATGATCATATTTAAAAAGTAATATTGCTCTTAATCTTTAACCAATCCACTTATCAATATGGTAACAAGATCAATTTCCTTTTAGTTTAATCAAAACATGATGTTTTGCTTCCATATGAAAAAAATGAAAGAGAAGTACGGAACATGCTCTTGGGGGAAAAATCCACTACAGGATTGTTTTATATTGCAGACCAAGGGATAAAGAATTGGGGGATGGAGAGAAAGAGTGGGTAAGAAAGACAGGGGAGGGATAGTGGGAGAGAGGAAGGGGCAGAACACAGAGAAGCGCATCTGTAGCTGTTGACAAAGATGCACCAACTTTAAGTACATATCTGGTTTTTATTAAAATACATAAAATATGAAATTTAGGAAAGAGAAAATGGTGAATGATAGAACAGTGGGAGAAGAAAAAGCAGAAGCTAGATAAAATAGGAAAAAATAGAGAAGTTATGAAAGAGTGTGGCATGTAGGATATAATAGCTGGATAATGGATGGTGTTATTAGAAATGAAAAACGGGAATCCACACTGTAGAAATTAAGGTAATATGCAATAAAACGTTTGTGTGTAGAAATATGTAAATATCCATTGTATTTAATGAGAAAATATAGAAAATCTTGAAGTAGTATGTGAAAACAAGAAAAGTAGAACAATAAATGTTCACATAATTTTATAGATGAACAAAAATACATTATTTTCACTGATGTGCAGAAATGAATAAACCTTAAGACAAAAGAAGTTTCATCTATTAGCAAGTAAAATGTATTCTTGTAATATGGTTTTTGTCCAACATAATAATGCAATATATCATTTCAGTGCAATTGATTTTATTTATTTCTATTCAAATATTGATAGCATCATCAAAGGACAAAACTTTTAAACTCTGAGTTTAAAGCCTGCCATTGCTATTCTCTTGCTACATTACACAGGGAAAATCACTTAACTCCTATAACTCTTCTTATCTGTACTGTGGGATAATTGCAGTAAGTTCTTTATAGAGCCCACAAGAAGACTAATTCCTTATATGCACAAATTCCTAACATACATTATATTGTATCAATACTGTTATCATCATTAACTTTCATTTTTGTGTACAACACACAAATTTAAAAAGATGTATTAAATGATGAAATGAAAAAGCTATCTATTTTATGTTCAGTATTTCTTTCAGAAGGAAAAATAAGACTTAGATAAAAATAAATATGATTTTATTTTAAAGAAAAAAAGATACTAAATGATAATACAAGTCAAAATGAAGATCAAATTAGTGTGTGGGCCATTTAGTACATGAGTGAATGCCCTGCAGGCTCTCTACTGCTCTTATAATAAATAGCAAATGACAACAGAGTGAGCTTCAAATAGGTTAGATGCATTATCTTACGGTTCTGGAAAACAAAATTCAAAATGAATATTAAAACATTGTTGTGCTAAAATCAAGATAGTAATACCCTTCTGGGGATTCTGCAAAACTCAATTCTCTTGCCTCTTCTAGCTTGTACTCTTTGACTTGTAGATATATCCTCTGTCTTCAGTAAGAGATAACATCCTTTGCAAGCCCATCTTCTCTCCTGAGTCAAAATGTCTTTTGCTGCCGGTCCATATAATAAGTGTGACTGCATTCAGAACCCACTGAGATAATCTAGGACAAGCCTGTCCACCTAAAAAACCTTAACCTTTACTGCAAAGTCATTTTGACAATATAAGGTAACACTTAGTTTCTAGGAAATAGAATGTTGTCTTCTCTGGATCATCTTATAACCATGATAGCAAGATAAGAAACAGAAGGAGAGCAGAAGACACTAGACTGTTCTGCAAGATTTACTTTTAAATATTTATAAATGTTTGGTCAAGGAGAAACAAACTTGAAGCGGACACAAATATACAATGCAAAATTCCATTGTTATTTTAGGTGTTTTAAATGTATATCTACGTTTGAAAGGGCAGACAACAATAGAGAATCCTCTATGGTCTTCAAGTGGGAATAAAGGACAACGATGGAATGAGGCTCATGTTAATATATATCCAATCACTTCATTTCAGGTAAGAAATAACTTTGTTCATAGATTGCTGTGTATTGAATGCAACAGTAAATACATACTATGAAGAAGCAATAAATACATTAATATTCAGAAATTCTGTATAAGAGATATAAAAATCATGTATTTTAGTTCCTCTTGAGTTTGCAAATCTATTTTATGAAGACAAATGCACCTTTATTAGCATCCTTGAAGTAGCATATAGAAAAAAAAATCTATCAAAACAGGAGGTATTGCACATAGTAGTACATGCCTTTAATCCCAGCACTTGGGAGGCAGAGGCAGGTTGATCTCTGAATTTGAAATTAGCCTGGTCTGCAAAGAGTGTTCTAGAACAACCAGTCCTACACAGAGAAACCCTGTCTCTGGAAAACAACAACAACAAAAGAAACCAAAACTACTCAAGGTATTTGCACAGTAAACCATTTCCATAGACTCACTTGCATACATTTTATTCTCCACAGGAGATAATATAGATTTTCACAATAATAAAACCGGATATCATTCAAATATTTTCCAGCTCAGTCATTTATTACTTTAATCAAAATCAGAATTTTTAAGCAAATTATATTTCTTTCTGTAGATAGACTTCAGTTGAATACCAAAATGCCATCTATAAAGATATCAAAAATTTAATTATAAGGTTTTTAATTGAAATAATAAACTTTAATAATCACTGTAAAAGAGTATATGTATGAGATATTTTAATAAAGTTGGCAGCATGGTTTTTGTGATTTAAGTAACTATATCAACGTGTGTGTGTGTGTGTGTGTGTGTACCTACCTATGTTTTCATACATTTCTAGCCAACATATACCAAAGTATTTTTATTTCTTTAAAATGGTAAAAATATCTTTAAAATCTAATGACATTTCATATAGTCTATAGTTTTATTCTTTCTTTTGAAAGTACTCAAGCCCACTTACTGATATCATGCATCCATGTCATGGCATACATTTAAGGGTACAGAGAATCAGATCGATCCAATTATGCATTCTTTTCACTGATAGAATCTCTTTGCTCACAATTTGTAAAACTTTGACTGTTTGAAAGGTTGAACTTCTAAATTTAACTAAGTTGATAAAATAATTTTTTTTCACAAGAGTAGGGGTAAGGAATTAAATAAGACTGCTTGAAATCATATATCTATGAATCCAACAGAATCATTTTGTATCTATGAAGGATAATACAGTTGTAAAAACTGAAATAATTTATCCTGTGAAAACAGGATTCAAAGTACAATTACTATTAAAGTGAGTGTGGGGGGGTGGACATTGAAGAATATTTTTCTAAAAATATTGATGTTTTCTATATATTTTGCTTTCTACATGGGTTACCTCTTCATCACAAATGATAAAATTAAACACATATACAATAAGGATTTAAATTTGGTAATGTATCAAGACAATCCTTTATTGACATTATATCAATTTAATAAACATCTGTTAAGTACCTCCAGGACAATCTTTATTTCTTTAGATATTTGTTGAAAAAAAATGTGAGCTCTTACTTTGTCACATTGGCAAGCATGAAAATTTAGTAAAATTCTTGTTGTAAAATATGCTGGAAGCTGCCGGGCATGGGTGGCGCACGCCTTTAATCCCAGCACTCGGGAGGCAGAGCCAGGCGGATCTCTGTGAGTTCGAGGCCAGCCTGGGCTACCAAGTGAGCTCCAGGAAAGGCACAAAGCTACACAGAGAAACCCTGTCTCGAAAAACCAAAAAAAAAAAAAAAAAAATGCTGGAAGCTAACTGGTACACAGGAAGGGGAGAGATCTCAGGATATACACACATATAAACAGAAACAGAACACTTTTCATGGCTGGAGACTTAGAAGCAGACATTAAATGACTAAGAATTTTGGGCTTACAAAGTATTTGTAGGTGGAAGTTACTCTCCCACCTGACTGTTCCTAAATATCCAGCAGCTACTTCTCAAATACTTGACTCAGAGCCTTAATATTACTTATAAATGCTTGACCAGTAGCTGAGGCTTATTACTGACTACCTCTTACACTTAAATTAACTCATAATTTTTATCTATGTTTAGCCAGGTGGCTTGGTACCTTTTCTCTGTGCAGCATTCTCATCTTGCTTCCTCTGTGTGTGACTGGCGGCTCTTTGACTCCACCTTCCTTCTTCCCAGCATTCTCCAAGTCTGGTCGCCCTACCTATACTTCTTGCCTGGCTACCGGCCAATCAGCATTTTAGTAAACTAATTTGAGTGGCAAATCTTTGCAATATACAAGAGCATTATCTCACAGCAAGTGTTGAATAATGCCTGAACTACAGATTGGTTTAGATTGTAAAAGGGGGAGATGAGATCAGATCCAGGGACATATATGATCACTTCTGTCTTAAATTTGTTAATAAAGATGCCTGAGGAAAAACATTTTAAAGATGTGGGAGAAGTTGTTGGAAACACCAGTCTGAAGTTTTTAAGACACAGACTGTGTCATCAGATTATATCTCTTACTGTAAACAGCCTGAGTAGTTGATATTAGCAAAGAAAGTTTTACATATTGAAATGAGCAAATCAGTGATGCAACCATACAAAACCATTCATTAAGAGGAACTATGATAGACATACTCATCCTAAGTAGTATCTTAGGGAAATTCTAATATTCATAGAATTAAATAAGAGAGAGAAAAAGAGAGACAAACTCAAATTAGAAAACAAGTAAATTACTGGTAGAATGTCCTTTCTTGTAACATAATTTGTAAAATTCTTTCATGAGAAATTCAACTTCTAGATCTCACCAAATAAAATGAATACTTTTTTTTTGTAATTGATAGAAGATAATTGACAAACTTAGGTTTTAGTTAAGTCACATATACACAAGTTATATTTTATATGAGACACTGTGTCTACTAGAGAATTCTTTTTCAATGTTCAGTTTCCTTTTTAATGACCCCTGTCTCCATGGGAGGGTGCGTACAGGCAGCTAGGAGACAAGATGTGTTTACTTGAAGATCTTGTCTTGATTGACAGCTTTGCCTATATGCTAGAAGGCCCCCTTCCAGGAAAAGTACTCTCCAACCAGGGTCTGGATCTCCTCACTACCAGGATCCAGTATCCACCATGTATATGATGCATTGTCCACATGCCAATATGGACTCAGCAGAAAGACAGGCTTTGGCCTCAGAAGACCCAAATGCCAGAAATGGAGCTTCTGTTGTTGGTTCCAAAGAGGGCAACACTAACAAAGGCATTCTTCCTCAGTTTGTCCAATTTCTAGAATATTTCAGCAATATGGTTGCAACTCATGAAGGCCTAGGTAAGCTCTTCAGTGAAGTGGCATACCCGCTCTGCATACCAACAGAGACCAGCCATCTGTATCAAAATGCTCCCCCAGAATATACCAGCGCCACAGAGAGGGTGTCATCATTGGAGTACTTGTGCTTAAACTCATCCAATGCGAAGGTATCCTTGGGCAGATGAGCTAAGGGGCCCTTGGCCTTTGGCTCAGCTTCCAGTGCCTACTCACATTCATCCATCTCCTCAGCAGTTGAGGCAGCTGCCTCTTTTCTTCTTTCCACTCAGCCTGGGGCTTCTGTTTCTCTTCCCATGAACCCCTTTCTTTCCTTGGGGGTATCCGTTTAAGACTGGCTCTCTGAAAATATCTTAGCATCAAACTGGACCATCTTCTCACACAGCTTCCCTTCCCCCAAGAGAGTCCTGAAATGGCTCTGGTTAAGGCAGGTAAGAAACCAGCCTTTGGTACTGGGAAAGGCCTGGGGAACAGAAGGTTCCAAACTCTATTTATAGAGCCACAGCAGGGTGCAACTGTGCTATTAGCCAGTGACACTAGCTGACCACCGTGGAAACTTCTAGTTTTCCAGAGAGCATCCAGCAGCCTTATCGAGACCCTTGTGCATTTGCATTTTCAGTGGCCTGATTTGTTGTGGTGCGTGATGCCCAAAGTGGGGAACACTCAGGTGCTGACTGGAGAAATGATGTCACTGTCAGCAAAACTCAGGCACCACCAGAACTTCTGCCTCTGGAGTACTTCCTGGCAGCTCCTCCTTGCTTACATAATAGGTGAGATGCCATTGCCCTCAAACACACAGCATCCATTGTCATGCTCAAATGCTGGAATCTACCCGACAGGAGAATTTCGAGAAATTCTGGGGTGCAGTAGCTTGGCCAAGGTGGAAGCAGGGTGGTGCAGAGAGTACACAGACCTGGACCTCACTGTACTGAGCAGTGAAGGTCCTCCAGATTTCAGGATGATTATACAAGGTCCCAGCCGCCATGGGAATTGTGCAGAGAGGGGGGATAAGAAATTTGCATGAAAGCACAAGGAAATAGGAATAAATAAATAAAAAATAAATAACTGTCTTAACTAAAACCCCTTCAATATTCAGAGTTAATTGAATTGCCTGCAGGAAAATATTAAATTATAATGTGATTTATTCAAATAGACCCTTTCTTCTATCAGTTTTTCACATTGAGGGAAGCACAGAGTTTGCTTATTAGATAATGTTTTTGCAAGAAAAACCTAGTTCATTATCCAAGAGGCAGCACGGGACTGTAGATAGCAGGGGCCCTCGGAACATGAGTGCTGAGAGAATCTCACAGAAATGGAAGGCAGAGCACCAGGTCCGAGGTTGTGGGCTCCGGGAGTTGAGTCGAGTCGCCTTTCCCTCCGATTTGGCCAGTCTCAGTCCACCGAACCCCGTTTCTCACAATTGTTGGCTAAAAGAAGGAAATTCGGGATCTTTTGTTATCAGAAACCAAAGGGGTGTTTTAAATTCAAAAAGATGTCCAGGTCCAATACCCATGAAAATGTGTTTCTGCAGCTGCTGAGGTTTGCATAAAATTTACAGAAACATATTAAAAAAAAAAAAAAAGAATGTATAAAGAGATATTCAAGACTGTTAAAATTAATCCAACTTTATTCCTAGTGGTCTATGTAAGCCTTGGAGAAATTCTCTCTGCTGAACTCAGCTCTACTTCTGATTTAGAAGGCAGTTTGGGTTTGCTTAGTTGGTTCTCAATGTACTTTCCATTCCCTGCCTACCTTGGACGTTTTCATAGATTTATAGCACCAGAAAATCCCTACTCTCATCTGCTATCAGTTTTGATTGGCCTGAAGGACTTCATTTGACATTTCTTGAAGTGTGGGTCTGTTGAGGATGGATTCTTTTCACCTTCTGTACTTTTAAAAAATTGTCTTGTTCACCTTCATTTTTCAAAAAAAAAAAATCGTTTCCTCTAGGCATATCTTGGTGGTTTTTCTTTTAGAACTTTCAGGATGTCCTTCTGTCTCTGTATTCTTTCCAAGTATGAATCTCTGGCAGCACACACATTTATTCCTCTCTCTATTGTGCCAGCCTCCTTCTCTGAGATCATTTATGATTTTTATTTTCTCCTTGTTGCTGGTTGTAAAAACTGAGATTCTGATATGCTTTGGTGTGTTCTTCGAGTTCTGTGCACTCCTAATTTACTGAACTTCTGGGCCCTGTGGGGTCATCATTACATGGAAATTGAGGATTGTCTAGCTAGTTTCTTCACCGATCTTAGTTCCCCATTCTATCCTTTCAGATTCCTCTTTGAAAATTTGTGTTTTCTTTTTTCTTTTTTTTTTTTTGCGGGGGGGGGGGGGGTGATTCGAGACAGGGTTTCTTTGGGTAGCCTCAACTGTCCTGGAACTCACTCTGTAGACCAAGCTGGCTTCAACTCACAGTTCTGCCTGCCTCTGCCTCTACCTCTCTGAGTGCTGAAATTAAAGGCATGCACCACCACCACTTGATTTTGTGTTTGATTTTTTGAACAGCCTATATTCTGCCTGTATATTCAATGATCATTTGTTTGGTAATATCTACTCTGAATTTAGTCTTTTTCAGTGAATTTTTCATCTCAGCAACTGGACATTTCAATCTCTATAAATTCAATGTTAGTCTTTTTACAAAATATTTTTTATTTCACTAGTTAATGTCTTAAGTCTGTGTAGCCAAATCATGATTAACTGTTTGGAATCCCTATCTGTTCATACACATCTATTTTAATTCTTGGTTTGTTTTAAATAGATGGATTCTTCTTCCCTTTATGGATCATTTTTTGTTTGTTTGTTTTGTTTTTCTTTCTTGTAATTTGGGTGGTAGGCATCATGAATTTTAACTTAATAGGTACTGGATATTTATAAAATTTTGTAGTGCAAAGCATTTACAGTGATGTGCTTAAGTGACTTAGAAACAATCTATACATTTTAAGGATTTAAGATTTATTAAAGAAAACCATTTTTCCTTGCCCTCCCTCTCTACTTCTTTACCTTTCTCCTTTTCTTCCTCTCTAACCCTCTTTTATTTTTCCTCTTTTTTTAGTATTTTCTGATGTTGTTTATGCCTGACCTCCTTTGCTTTGTTTTCTTCCTATTGTGTTTTAAGAAAACAGAATTCTAAACACAGGACCTTGGGCTTAAGAGGTAAATCACCAAGTCCAAATCCTTTGCCAATCTTGTGAACATAACTTTGCAAACAAGTTAAGTGAAGCAAAGATTTATAGCATGATTTAAAGGCCATTCATGTGTAATATTTTTTAAAAACTCTGTCTTTTTCTATGGGGATTCTTGATTCAGTCCCTTCTGCTCAAATTTTCTACTGAATTTCAAACTGGTTCAGATGATTCTGACCTGCAAACTCTATACAGGGCAATCATTGAGTGACATGATCTCCATTTCTCATGGATCTATGTTGGTTTTTATTGATATGATCATCATTATATTAAGCCTGAGGCTCTGTGCCCCCAAAACCATTGCGTAGACTACTTCATTCGGTAATTTGTGTGTTTCAAATGGAAAAAAATAATCTGGTTTCAACTGCTTGGGGTGAAATCATCAGAAGGTAAAAATTTTGCATCAGTGTATTTTTAGCTAAATTGCCAGCAAGAAATCAAGATAAGTAACAATTTTTAATTATGACATTTCTGTTCTTTTATTTCACAATGTATTTTTAGATCTATTGACTAAAATGTCTATTTAATTAAAATGTTTCTTTCATTTCATTAATCTTAACTGTGCAAGGAAACTACTCATACCCTGACATAATATACTCTTTTAATTTGTTTTATTTTTCTTTATTGTTACTTAGAATTATTTCAAATTAAGAATTTTTTTACTCTGAAATAATTTATACAGAATGAAGAGTTTTAAAATACTTTGTTATGTCATGCCTACCAAAAAGCATTGTTATAACAAGAGATAGAAACATGTCATGAATTAAATTGTAAAATATTATATCATTCAAACATATAACTTTTGAAAATATTTTTAAGTCAAGTAGATAGCATGATGTATCTTTTCTTTTGGAGGAGTAAATTAGATATAAGTGGTGTTGAGTGCCTCTTTTACAACCAATGATGTAGCTTCACTTGATTGAAAATTTAATTACATCTATCTAAAAACTCGTACAACATACACACTTGCCTGTTTTGTTGAGCATCTTCAGTCAGTTTGTTTAGTGAAAATAAAATTGTATTGTAGGTTAAATAAAGGTTTTATTATATGGAAATTTCTTTGTGGGCTTTTTCATAGAATTAATTTAGCACTATCAGTGTAATGATAATATATTGATAACTTATTTTGCAATATTTGAAAGGATTAGAGCAAAACTTACCAAGTACCAAGGAAAACTATTTATTTCTGTTGTTAATACTGTGCTTTGTTTATAATATAATCCAAATTTTTCCAAAAATAGAGACAGTATGAGACAATACCATTTACAGTTCATTAGTTTAGCCTAAAGCGATTAAAGATCTTTACTCTTGAATCCTCATTTAAATATTTGGAAACAAATTTCAAAGAAATTTAAATATAAGTAATTATTACTAAATGATGAGCATGTTCTTCTCAACATGACTTTACTGTCTAACAATAAAAATGATCTGGAAAGTATTACTGTCACTAAGAGACATATTCTCAAACAGTTCTATATTTGATATGGTGAGTTGTAACACAAATTGCTAAATGGTCTTATTAATAAAAAAAAAAATCCCAGAGACAGATATTGGGGTGAAAGCTGAAAAATCAGAAATGCAGAACACGCCAGTCACAAGTTCTTACCTCTAGGAAATCCTCAGCCTCAAGATGGAGTTCCTGTTTCCTCATGCCTTATATACCTTTCTATGTCCTGCCATATTATTTCCTGGGATTAAAGGTGTGTGTGCTTCCCAGTAATGGGATCAAGGGTGTGTGCCACTGCTGCCTGGTTCTGTTTCCAGTGTGGCCTTGAACTCACAGAGATCCACATGGATCTCTGTCTCCTGAGTGATAGGATAAAGGGTTTGTGCCACCACTGTCTGGCCTCTATGTCTAATCTAGTAGCTGGCTCTGTCCTCTGATCCCCGGAGCAAGTTTTTTAGGGTACACAATATATTACTAAAGTGAGTCAAGTTCCAGGAGGATTATACAGATATTTTAATGATGGCTAAATTCACATTTAAAACATTTTAAAGGGCAAGATGGATAACTCATAGATTAAGAATGCATATTGCTCTTACAGAGGACCCTAGATCAACTCTTAGCACCCACAACAAGCAATTGACATAACTCCAGCTTTAGAGTCTCCAGTGCCTCTGGCCTCCATGGGTACATGCACACACATACACATGGAAAGACTCATAGCCATATGCATAATTCAAAATAGGAAATTAAATCTTCTGAATAAATACCTCTCATTTATAGTTCACAATGTGCTGTTTCTCTGTCCTCCCCAACATTTCACATCATAGATTGTTATTTCAGATTAGAAGCTTTTAATACTGACACTCAGAGAGTTGAACTGAGTGTTGTAAAGTTGTACTCCCAGTTAATGTTGGAGACAGCTTCTCCAGGGAAGAAACCAACACTAGCTACCTATTGGGGTACATCACCTCATAACTCTTAGATTTTATTTTATTTTTTATTATAGTTTTATTATTTAAAACAATTTTTTAATTAAATACATTTTGATTATATTCCTCTCCTCCCCTAAGTACTTCCAGATGTTCTGCCTGTGCCTGAAACACTCAACTTTAAGTTCTTTCTCAATAAATAAACAAAAACTTAATGCAACCACAAAACTCCAAAATCAAGAAAACAAAACAACCCCTCCCCCCAAAAACCCCACTGACCTATAAACAAATAAAAGCATACAAAAAATGTGGAGTCCATTATTTTTATTGGTCAACTACTCCTGAACATAAGGCATGTCCTGAATACCCAGTGTCACTCATTTAGGGAAAACTAATTTTTCCCTCTCCAGCAAGTATAAATGACAGTTTTCAGTTGTTTAGCTTTTACTCCAGTAGCTAGGTTTCCATTCTTCATTTATTGTTTTAAAAATATAACAAAATAAAATACAAGAAGATGAAACAAAAACTGTCATATTGAAGTCAGACAAGACAAACCGATAGAAGAAAACACTGCTGGAGTGACCAAGAACTTGAGACTAGATAGCCCAGAGACCCAGGGTAAACCACATAAAACTGGTCTAAAAACAGAACAAAAACGTAATGATAAAATGACTCCTGCTGATGTTCTGTTATACTCATAGTTCAGTGCCTTATTCAACCATCACATATCTTTTCTAATACCTGAGCATAGTTCAGTAATTTATTGAACTAATAAGATAAACATCATTATTAATTCTACCTGAATGTATTAATATCATGATTTTTTTCCAGTGATATTCATAGTCAGTTTTCAAATTGCACCCTTAAACTTCTATATTTCCCTCCATGGTAACAATCAGAAAGATCCTATCTCTTGTCAGAAAGAAAATACTTGTGAACACTTGCCAAAGCTGGTATGAACAGTGAAGTCAGTATCTGAAGATTTTGTACTATTTGATCCTTTAACTACTTGTATTCATTAACTCTGCACATAACTCTTTTTCACTTACTGAGAAATGGCATTTAAACACAAGTTTAATCTATCTGCCTCTATGTCGTCAAGTGCATATGCTCTCTAAAAGTTTGGTTCATCAGAAACTGTTAATCTATTACTTGAAACAAGTGTGTGTGTGTGTGTGTGTGTGTGTGTGTGTGTGTGTGTGTGTGTGTGATGCAATTTTAATGCAGAA
Source organism: Peromyscus leucopus (assembly GCF_004664715.2). Classification (NCBI taxonomy): domain Eukaryota; kingdom Metazoa; phylum Chordata; class Mammalia; order Rodentia; family Cricetidae; genus Peromyscus; species Peromyscus leucopus. The sequence continues at coordinate 34,080,417 of NC_051075.1, read as the reverse complement.
CCCCCATTTTAAAACCCCGTCTGAAGTTATCCACTGAAAGTTAGTATTCTTTTTCAATTAAAAGAAATATTTGAAGAGTGGGTGTTTTGCCTCCATGTAGGTCTTTTAACCATGTGTGTACCTTCTGCCGGTGGAGGCCAGAAGAGTGCATAGAACCGCATAGAGCTGGAGCTGCAGGAGCTTGTGAGCTGCCATGGGAGTGCTCAGAGCTGAACACCACTTCTCTGCTTTGAATGCAGAAAATATGAAATAATGTGGACAGGGTCACACAGGAAGAACAGGAAAACAAGTTTTACATAATTTTGTTTTTCAGGAAAACTAAGCCTTGACATTTCTCCTGATATCTACATACCATTAACTCTTTCAAATACATTAAACCAAATTCAACCCAAAAGTACACAATAAAAAATATTTTTTTTAACACAAGATAAAATAGTAGTCAGAATAATAATGAAACTCTTCAAACATGCAACAAAGCTTTTTAAACAGAGATACTTTTTTTTTCTCAAAGTGAATGTAATTGTTTGAATACATTGCAATTCATTCATCACTTCCATGGTAAAATACATAAAATTCAGTGTTGCATTACTGTTTCTGCTACATACATGAAAGTTGCCAGCAAGGACATATTTTTATAAAGGCTTGAACTGTCAAATATGACATAGTCTTTGAATTGAATACCTAAACATCTTTTTTTTTTTTTTTTTTTTTTTTTTTTTTTTTTTTTTTTTTTTTTGGTTTTTTGAGACAGGGTTTCTCTGTGTAGCTTTGTGCCTTTCCTGGAACTCACTTTGGAGAACAGGCTGGCCTTGAACTCACAGAGATCCGCCTGCCTCTGCCTCCCGAGTGCTGGGATTAAAGGCATGAGCCACCATCGCCCGGCAGCATCTTATTTCTATAATCTTCCTTTTCTTAGAAAATATAACTATCTCCAAGATCTTAATCTTGATGTTATGAATAAATCTACTATTTCTATATATTTTAATTTGAAGGTAGAATTGAGTGTATAAATTGAACAATGTGATAAATGATTCTTGTGAAAACCAACCAATTCAAAAACAGTCCATCTCTTCTCAGTAGACAACTACAATCCAAACCAAAAGCAAGCATCTAAAGCAATGCCAGTGGGCATGCCAACGTGGATGGGGAAAGCCCACAGAGCCTCACCTCTACACAAATACTGCCGGCAACTGAGGAAAGCTGGGAGCAGGAAAGGTGGTCTTCTCAGGGGAAGAGCATACAAATTGGTTGCCCAAGGACAAATGAACAGTCCTGAAAACATGCATACAAGTAACATGATGCATACTGAGCAGGTTATATTTAGGGATGTGTGTGTGTGTGTGTGTGTGTGTGTGTGTGTGTGTGTGTATGCATGCAAAAGCAGTTATCGAAAGACGAGGACATGAATATGAAGAAGAGTGGAGGGGGCATACGAGAAGGTATGAAAGGAAAAAAAGAGAATAAATTTAATTGTATTATAATCTCAAAAACAAAAATAAGCAAGCAACTATGCCTTAGAAGAGCTTTCTAAGACTATAGTATCTCTCTGCCCCACTGGATTGGACTCCCAATAATCACAAAGTTACAAATAAATATTAAAAACACTTCACGTGTAACAAGAGTTTTATCAGAAAGTATTTTTATCATACCAGTAAATGGTAACTAATTCCCTGATTTAATTCTATAGAATGTGTAATACTCATACTAGGTTTCTATAGAAAGAAATCAACTTGCTATACTTAATGGCCAATGATCTCATCAGTGGTTATAAAAGTCAGTGAAACTAAGGAATGTTCAAATCATCTAACTTTTCTTATCATCCCACTAATTCAATATCTTGAAGGAATGAAATAATCCTGTAAGGAATTGCTCTAGGTATAGAAAGCCCTCTTGGCAAAGTATGGTTCAATTTTTGTTGATTTGTAAATTAAAAATGTAATGCATCACGTTGCCAGTGGGCAGACAGCACATATGTTAAATTATTTTAGATAATCTTTCCCCCATAACTCCCTTGCAATCTAACCCAAACAAAGAAAAGAAAAGAAAAAAAGAGAAAGTACCACATCTTTCACAACTCTCCTGATTCAACACTTGTCTTCAATGTAAGCTTAGATCCGACTTTGCAACTTTGGTCAAACTGCAGAAGAAGGCAGGAAGAAGAGAAAAAGAAAATCAATAATTACTAAAATAATTGAACCAGTGGGAGTCATCAGTCTTACAAGGCAATAACTATAGAAAATTTTAGAGTGATGGACCATTACAATTAAAACATGGCTTCCTAAGGAAGCAGCTGCAAAGAGCTAACAGATGATCTTGAGATTTTTGTTCACTTTCATTTTTTAATTTTAAATATAAACTTACTATTTTATATTGGCTCCTAACTACAGATAAAGAGAATTTACTAAGTGAACATAATTATATAGTTTAAGGTAAACTTAATTTCATGAAACTATTCACTTTCACATAGCTAAGAGAACCTGAATACTCCTAAAGCTGTCACTTGCAAAAATCAAAAATGAAAATTTTGATTCCAACTTTCAATGTTTAAATCAAGTGATTCCAACTTCCAAGTTAAATCCCACATGTAGGGCATCTTACCTAACCCTTAGTGGACTCCTCACTCTTAGATCATTTCTTCATACAAAGCATATAGGAATACAGTTTCCTTGTCTTCTCCATGGCCGCATTGCAAGTCCTGTATTGTCCTCCATATGCACTATTAGCTGACCTTCTGTCCCTACTTCCTCTCATGACCTATTCAAAGTTAAATTCTGAGTAATTGAACACAATTATGCAAGAAAAGTCTAAACTATTGTCGATAGTTAATTATTATACCAAAATTCCCTAGCTAAAACACTTCTTACTTTCCTTCTGTCTAAAATTAAAATGACTGGCCAACAGAAATCTATGTAACACCATATTCAAGTATTTATAATACATAAAATAAAAATCTAGTCTAATGACAGACCACTACATTATTCCAACAAAGTATGATTCTTTTATCGAAAGTGAAACCCGTTTGTTTGTGTGGAACTAAACAAGACTCTCAGAGCTGATTTAGGATGACACTTTGTTCCTGTTGCCATCAGCAAAGAGACAGCATCCCATAATGAAAGAGAGATGTGGTTGGCCAAATTGTGATTTACTCTATCATTGATTCTGAATCAAGTAAGAGTCTGCATCTGAGGTCACCCCAAATACTTACATCTCCACCTCTTTGCAGTCATCTCCCAAATGGCTTCATACTTAACATTCTAACTTCAGTAGTTTCTTATTTCAAAGCATAGAAAACAGTTCTTTCTGCCCATTGGACTGGAAGACTCAAAATTCCTACCTAAGCTGAAAATTTGGTTCAGTGTTTGCTCTTTAGTCTACCCTTTTGCTTTCTCTTCAGTGATAGAGGTTATTTGGGATATTAATCCAGAGACAGCTTTGTACAGTCTTAATTATCATGAATAAATAATAAGGATAAACAGGAAACAGTATTAAAAATAAAATTTATTAATTAAGACTTCACAAAATATTTCCCTTACTTAGTTGTAAAGACTCTGTCTACCAGGCTGAAATATCTTACACTAGAATTATTTATTGAATTACTGTTTCTTTGGAAATACCAAATTAATATTCTATTTGAAAATTTTGAGAGTATCAACCATTAAATACACTAAATCCATTGGTTATATTTTACTACCTAAAGTATTAATTTTTTCTGGAAGAAAGAGGTAGCTTGAAGACTAAGAAGATAATTCTAAATTGTCTCCTTCAAAAGTAAATAATTAAAATTATCTAGTCATGCTTATTTTGTTATCATAGCTGGAATTTATAAATGAAGGCTACCTGGTATCACTCCATCTGATCTCTCAATACTCATTCACTGAACATCCATGCTCACCAAGTGTAAATACTGGAAATTCAAAGACTTCTCACTAGATTCAAATGTATGAGTTTGTACTCATAAATAGCATCAAGTTTTAAATGTAGAATTTCAAAGTAAAATCACAGCAGGAAGTGAAAAGATGAGTACAAAAAGCATGAGGAACCTGTGCAGTATACCTGCAAAGCATCAAAGCATTTTGACAGGATAGGGCATGGTTCTGTTCTTGGCTTTCAAAATATATACTGAAAATATAACGGATTCATTCCTTAAGATACTTCTCAAAGAGTTGTGCTGTGTGCTTAGAGGAAACTGAGGGAATATCTTTCTGCACAATAAAACCACTCTAATGAATTGTTCATATTTGTAGCTAATTTTTGAAGGCATTCGAGGTCCCGGGATAGAAGGTGACATCGCCATTGATGATGTATCAATAGCTGAAGGAGAATGTGCAAAACAAGACCTAACAACTAAGAGTAAGTGTCTCTCCTGTTGAATGTCACATGATGTGGTGTGGAAATGACCTAACAGCTATGACAGTAACATGTTTCCATTTCATACAAAAAGTTATGTTTTAGAGAAAACTTTCTTATTTCTGACTATAAATCATCCAAGGTATGCTTAAGTCAAATGATTAAATGCCATTGTTGCCATATTTGCAGTAACATAAAATTTCTGTAAAATTTCTACGTAATTCTATGTATACTAATTTAGCACTGTGATTTTGAAAACAGATTTAAAATATATTTATTTATGCTATTTTTTCAGGGGTTTAGAAAACTTTTATTAAAATATTTGGCAAACCTATACACTTAATACTCACATAACCAAGCCATTTTTAACTCCAAATAGTTGAAATATGCTGTTTTTTAATGCAGTTACATGGAAATTTAGAATGTATATTCTGTAGTCCTATTTTTTCTGATATAATTTACTTCATGTGTACTCTACAATCTTGTTAAATCATTTTGTTTTTATCTGCAGAACAGCTTAAATGTTATACTTTAACGATATCTTTAAATTTCTATTTTCTATTTCAGGCCCTTTTTTTTGGAGACAGAGTTTCTCTGTGTCGTTTTGGTGCCTGTCCTGGATCTCACTCTGTAGACCAGGCTGGCCTGGAACTCACAGAGATCTACCTGGCTCTGCCTCCCTAGTGCTAGGATTAAAGGCGTGTGCCACTGCTGTCTGGCTTCAGGCCCATTCTTAAACAAACATGAAATAAGATTTAAAAGTACTAGAAATACATGTTGACTTGGTCTTTAAATCTTCATCTCATAATATTCGTTTGAAATATGTATTCAGAACCTTTTTTTTGGAATGCATTTCAGCTGCAGGATTTTCTTAGGCCTATCTGGAAACCTTAATTCTCTGGTCACACAGTGAAGTAGCAACAGCCAAATTATAACTCATCAATAATGTAGCATATTCAAAGGTTTGAAACTCTATGTTGCTCAAGTCTGGAGTTTGCCAGAGCCTTTTAAACTCAGCATATTTATAGAAAAAGTATTACAGTCTAGATATTGAAAGTTAACTATGCAATTACAGCTTAGTGTACTAAATTGACTATATTATTTAGCATTGTAAAAAAACAAAAATAAAAACAAAAATCAATAGGCCTGTTATGATGCTTAATATTTAAAATACACATGTAGTAAAAATTTTCTGGATTTTCACTGCAGAAAAGATTCTGCTGCACCCACATGGACCCAATTTGCCCAGAACACAGGAAAAAAAAAAACAAAACCAAAACGAATTTTTTTTTCTTCAGAGACTGAGATTTCTTTTGGCTTTCAGAACACTGACCAATGATGCTTTACCTTACACTAAATGGAGGCCATATCCATATTGCATACAAATTTTACATCTTTATCAAAATTAATTAGATTTGATAAATTGAATTAAACTTTCTAAATGGGGAGAACAAGAAGAGAAAGCAGGAGTGATGAGAACAGTCACAGGGAAATGACTGTGAAAGCCGGACATGCTTTCAACGTCAGACTCTAGAATATTCTCCTGTCCGGGTTTTCAAATTAGTAAATACAGAGTAATATGTGTCTGCCATATAACTGTCTATCCAGGCTGCTTTTCCCTTTCTGCTTGCCTGAGAAATAAAGCTGATGTGTAATGCAAAACCTATTTTTTTTCCAAAATTACCTTCCATGTGTTGAATTTATTTTTTCAAAAAAGCTGTATAAGTAACCAAGTGGAATGTTTATGTCCTTAATGTCAGTTCTGGGCACTTATCTTCCTTGTCTCTAGATTCCGTGGATGGTGCTGTTGGGATCTTAGTTCATTTATGGCTCTTTCCAGTCATCATCCTCATCTCTATCTTGAGTCCTCGAAGGTGACCTTACCCTGGCAGAGGCTATCAATGATTCACCAGGCACTGGCGTGAAGAAAGAGTCTTTGTAAATGGACACTGAAAAAAACAAACTACCAAAGATTCCTCCACTGACTACTGACTCAAAAGTTAATAATAAAAACAACGTTTTTTTAAGCACTGGGGATAAAAAAAAGACATCATGGAAATATAACTTATTCCAAACTACATATAGGAGATAATCTTGGCCTGGGTACGAAAGAGACCTTCAGGTGCTTTTGTGGCTAAAAGGATTACAGCTTCATCTGGTTGAACTCTGGAAAAAGAAAAAAAAAAGTAAAGAAAGAAAAAAGAAGAAGAAAAAAAGAGCTATAGAAATCCTCGTCAAAGCACAAAGTCATGGCTGGTTTTGTTTCAAATGAATAGTTTGCTTGTTACCATGGAAACCTAATGGCCTGCCAACAAAAACCTCACTGTAAACAGGGTACGTGGAGAGCTGGCATTTATTTTCCTTTCAAGAAGGTTTTATGTAGAGAATTAAATAAATGTAGGCCCTTTTACCTTTGGCTGTTACCCTTCATTGAAAATACTCCAAACTCAGAATTATTTAGAGGTTTCATGTTCCTCCCCACCTTACCCCCACCCCACTTTTACTGTTGTTTGTTTCTGTTGTTGTTGTTGTTGCTGTTTGTCGTTTTTTCGTTTTTTACTGTTTTTTTTTTTTCTTTTCCTCCCTCCCATGGCTAAGCTAGGTAACTGTATGATGTCTCTTTTTGCATGCACTGCTATCCAGGACAGTAAACCTGGGCTTACATATTACACAGGCTTATCGGAGTTTGCTTGCGGCCACTTGAACACCCAAACTACGTCATCTGTTCCTATGAAGAAACCAAACCACCATCTTTTATAAATTGCCATGGAAACCAAGTGCCTTCAATGAAACAAGCCTGAATAATTTTCAACTCAGAAGCTTGCACCGCTAACAAAGGCTCGTGTAAAACTATTTTGTAAACAGACGACACAGCCTAAGTGTGCACATTACAGGCAAGACGCCCCAGCCGCTTCTGAAGAAGAAAGGACCCGCTGCTGCGTAAGCCCATGCAGACAAGACCATTTGTTTCACCTCCCAGACAGCCATGGCCTTTCGGCTTATTGTCCATGGAAAGGAACTTCCCTTGAGACCAGACATGGGAGCAACACTTTTTTCTTCCAGGTTATTAGATGGGTCAACCAGAGCAAAAGGTTGCTGTGATAATACTTAGCGCAGAAGGTGGTAAAACACAGAAGTGATTTTTTTTTTTACTCTAACCTCCATCTGAAATGAAATTGGCCCTGCCTTTAGAGGGAACAAGGAAATGTTTGAGATTGCCGTGCGTAAGAACTCTGCCGCGGAACTGGGCCTGACAAAATCTGGCTTTATTCTAAACTCTGAGGGTAATATGCCTCTGCCCTTTAGTCAGACTCTGTGCAAATTGTGAAATATTATTTTATTATTTTAACAAGATTAAAAAAAAACACTTTTACAAAAAAACAAAAACCTGTAAAAATGATTTTGAGCTACCTGAGGACAAACCACACCTTTAACCAGCCAGTTTTCCAATGCATTGTAAATTTCACTTACACCTGTTGGTTATGAAAATTTGAAGATCTTTTTCCTTAAATTATCTCAGCTTTTAACTTCATTTAAAAAGACTTTTGTCTAAAGAAGAATATTATTATGATCTGTTCTTTTCACACCCCAGGATTTAAAAAATACTGATTATGCAAGTAATTGGGATCAAAGTATTAAATTGCAGTATTTGCAAATATTAATATAAAAAGCACAACAAAATGTAGTAGAAAATGACAAAGCTTGATTTTTTAAGACAACTGTAGAAATGTTTGTGCAAATTCAATAATTCAACTTAAAATATAATTTTACAGCTTTGTTCAATAAAGGCTCTTTCCAGGTAAGGTATGATAAGCAGTATGTGTGTTTGTTGGACAAAATTCAATTATCACTAAAATGAGATTAGTTATGCAATTTACTGGTTCTGTTATCTTGGGATAAATCTTCAGTGCTTCATACACAATTAGTGTCCACAGAAAGAAATTTTAATAGGAACACCCGATACACTCTCCTTTATCTGTAATACATGTAAAAAAAATTGTTTACCTCTATAGGTAAAATACAAACCAAATGCAAGTTGAAATTTAATGTATAATTTCACAGTCAGTTTAAAAGGGGACATATCAGAAGACCTAGGTAGTGGCAGCATCAAGCTAACTCATATCCTTTAAGCTGAACAGAAGAAACAAATGATTATCATAATTTCTTTGACTTAAATAGTCATATTGAAAATTTTTCAAAAGTTCAAAGTCACTCATTCTATCAAACCAAAGATTTCAAGAAAGTGATATCTGGGGCATCTGGCATTTGAAAAATCTGCAATTGTCTCTATTTCCACTGTATTGCAACTAACCACATCTTTTCATTATCCCAGATTAGTAAAGCAGAATTTTATTTTATTTTATTTTGTTATGTTTTTTGCATTTTCTTTGCCAGGACACCAATAGTATCTTTTGATTTAAAGAGAGGCTTAATTTGTCATCTTCTTTCAAGTATCTTTAAGTTGATTTGAATAATGCTTTTGCAAAGAAACAGAAAAAGAGACCCCAAAATTCAGATTATTTGAAAACATGCATATCCTTTCAAGAAAAATAACAAGGTTTGTTTCTTCTAAGCTATCCCGAGCCAACAAGCTGCTAGAAGTAAAAGTTTGAATTGTATCATTAAGCATTTATCAAATAACTAAAATCTTTCCTAAACATTCCCATTGTAAGAAAACACACTTCCAAAGTTCATGAGAACTGGCTGGTACTTCAAAATTCATTTTGATTAAACTTCTAAGAAGTTGCCGATGACTGTGAAGAACAGGGGGCAATCAGAGGTGAAAGCAAACAGACCACTGGGATGGTAATAAAATGAATTTCTCACATGAGATTGACATCATTTAGACAAACCAACCAACAAAATCGGTATTTCGACTTCAGATCAAATGCTCAGTTGCTGTTGTTGAAAGTAAATGGCTAAAAATGTGGAAACTTTAAAAATGATTTGGGTACGTGGAATGGAAATTTTGTGAAATCACCTTGTCTATAATAGAACTAATGACCACGGAACCCTTAAAACACCCCTTTATTGACTGCTTTCCCATTCCTAACATTGCTGTGTCCACGAGAAACTGGACCCATCAGCTTCCCTGCACCATCTTGGTAGTGTGTCCGTCTATAATGGAGAGAAGCCAGTTGAGCTGATTTTTTTTTTTTTAATGGGGAAGCATCTAGCAATCAGGTTTTTGTTTTCTGGGAGTGACAACATACCATGTAATCTCCAATTATTGACACTGATTGATCCCCATTAATCAGAAGCGGTACCACTTTCATCAGTTAGTTCAAAGATGTTTCTTTACATGTTACCATTTCTACAATTGGGCCTATTTTGATTATAATTAGCAGTATTTCTATGTAGTGATATGAAGGTCCACCCAAGAGCTGAGAGGACCTGAGTATGAATATTCACCACATTCACTAAAGTTGCCAGAAGTGCCAACAATGCCAAATATGATCTTCTTTCCTTCAAACCTAAAAGTGAGAAAAAAAATATAACCAAATCACAATCATAGATTGTATAACTAATCATGGACTATGCAGGTTATAGCCTAATTTCCTTTGCTTTTTTAAAACATCAGAGTCTTCTTAGATGCTTTACATCCATACCTACCCTTGCTTTTCCATTTACTATCTATTTTCCTACCATCTGTTCTTATAGTTCCACCGTGGATCATATGTATTCCTGATCTGCTGTGGTCCTTGGTTCCATGTGACTTGTTATATTCAACAGATGAGGAGTTTGGCCCATGATTACATTTCTTTAAGAGAACTGACAGATGTATAGTTACAATGTCAGGCAGCAGACTTTGACACTAATGGCCCTTCATTTCATGTTTCCCACAGAACTGACTTGGCAGAGCAATGGGTTATATCTGAAATAGAACCTAGTCTGTTATACCATGTAATATACAATGAAAATAATTCCATTCTTTACTTTCATACTTGGAAATATGAAATAAATTACAGCTGTACTAATTTTTCACCAAACATGAAACTTTATTTTAAGTACTTTATAATAATAAACTTATCTACCAACAAAATGTGTAATTTAAAGAATAATCCATTTAGTTCTGTACTTAAGACTATAAACCTAAAAAAATAAAATGATTATTTTTCATAATCATTTTAATTTTATGTTTTTATTGGTAATTTTAAAGTTGGTGACAGACTGATCTGATTTTGGTAAACTTTTCAAATGATTCTCCTAAATACATGTTCTGTATCACAAAACTTTTTTTTAATGTGCCTTTCAAATACCAGGGCCACTCCATAGACATTTAAACTGGCAAAAATTTACCTCCCCTCAAAAAAATTCTGGTTGATGATACTTGCACTGTTTCAGCTGTGTCTCAACAAAGCAGAAGGCACACTCTTCTTGCAACTGGGCAGTTGATGTCAATGAGGAGTTATTGCATTTTCTGTGAAAACAATAAAATCATAGGGTTCAATCCCATGCTATTTCTTTTCCTACAACGTTCCCTTTGTGGCTCACCCATTTAATTCATTTTCTTAATGTTACTTTTAGAATGCAATGTATGTCATTTTCTACTCTGTCTTAGGAGAAAAGCTACTACAAAATTGATTTTTTTTCTCAAAGCTAATTTGAAAAGTTGGCTGAATATTCACAGTATATAAACATAGAATCATATGTGAAGTATGTCAACTAGGAACAGTCCCTAGTGGGTTAATGTCTGCTTGGAAATAAAAGAGAGATATAAAGATAAAGCTTCCACACATTTCTATATGGATTACTTCATGAGCACATGTTCATTTAAAGCTCAATAAAATTATGAGTAGTGCTTTCACTACCCTGAACCCATGTGAGAATTTCAAACAGGAATCCAAAATTTGGAGTAAGGTTGAGGTTAAACTCTGGGTAGAAACTGCAATAGTTTTCTCAAGGATATATTTACAACTGATTGAATTTAATTTCAATTGTACTAATTTTCATTGAGTTGATCTGAAATGTATTCTTATTTTTCAATAAAATGATGGGAAAATCTATGAGTAGGGATGAGCTTGGTAGTTTTGCTTGTTTTTGTAAGGCTCTTCACTGTTGCCCTGGGTTTCCAGGCTATCATTTTTATTTCTCGAGTCTCACCAGTATATTTAAATGTATAAGTTTAATCAAATATGCATTGTGTTAAATTTATATGCAAATGAGTTACATTGGAGACCATAAAGTTTAGATTTCACTTAATTGACATTTTGATATTTTTCTTCCAAATAGTTTCAGATAGCTGTATGTTATTTTCCTTTGGATTTTTTTTTCAATAAATGACATTATGTTAAATACTCTATTAGTGTTTGGGAAAATTTTCTGCTGTCAATAAGCAATTAACTTAAAAAAACAAAAATGATATTTAGAACGACAATTCAAATGAAAGTGTCATCATTTCTTTCTCGATTAAGGGGCTTTTATAGACTTACCATCACAGTGAGCATAATTAGACCATCAAGACTTGGGTAGATTTTTACATTCTTCACAAGATATCGTTTATATGATTGTGATAAACTCATAGACACTAAAATCTTCCTGAATGAATGTGAATTAAGAATTATGGTGTGGAGGCAGCCAGATCTCTGTGAGTTCAAAGCCAGCCTGATCTACACACTGAGAAACCCTATCTCAAAAAAGAAAAAAAAATTATGATGTACCTAGGCGTCTGTATTAGACATGAAATGATCGCAGCTTGATGACGCCATGATTCCAGCTGCAGTAATCTCATATTGATGATGCTAACCTTATTCAGAGAGGATTTTTTTTAATCACGTTTGTTCACAAGGACACTGTCAGCTAAATGTGAGTCTTCCCAAGGAAACAAATACAGAGTTCCACAATGATCAGTGGGAATTAAAGTGTAAGTGGAATTCTGAAAACTAGTACAAGTCTTTATTGTCTATTCGGTTTAATTTTTCCTCTATTTTTGCCATTGTGCCTCAAAGTAAACCCTTGAGCAATAAGAAATAGAGAGATAATTAACATTTAAATGCATTAATTGTGTTTGAAAATCAACTCCCTCCCAATGGTTCCTTCACTATGTGTTAAATTACTCTGCATTCTTCATGAGCCACTTCAATTTTACTCATTTTGTAGGTCTAATCCTTTTTTTTTATTTCCTAAGATAGTAGGAAGTTATTCCAAGTTTTATTTATTTTTATTTCCCAGAAGAAACAGTAACCTTGTTTATGTCAAGGCTGCCCATCCATGTTTTTCTATATTTAATAGGAATGAGGTAATATAGCATGATTTATTGCTGATTAAGTTATATTTGAACTAAACTCAAGAGGCTAGGAAATATTCAGAACTTTTATCTTTTAATATGAAATCATTGAAATTTCATAAACAGAAAGTAAGTCCTGTGTATTAGGAAAAAAAGAAAAAGAAAATCCAATTGTTGCAAAAGTTTTGTTTTCAACACAAATATCTGTTGTTTCTTAATTTAACAGGCAACAATAATTTTTTTCCTTTTTTTTTGATATAGGATCTCATGTAGCCCAGGCTGGACTCAAACTCACTGTGTAGCTGGGACATACTTTGAACTCTGGATCTTCCAGCATCTGAATACCCGAAAGGGGGTAGTTTGCATGTTAAAATTTTTTTAAGAAATAAAAATTAAATTAAATTTAAATTATAGTCATGCACCAGAAGGCTCAGCTCAGTTTTTCATAGTCAAAGCACAAATGTTAATATTGTTTTTGCAAAGAAAACTCACAAAGTTAACCTAAAGAAAATTAGCCTAATTTAACATGTTTACAGTAAAAGCCCAAATTAAACATGGAAGTAATACTTTATAGGGTCTTTTCTTTCTACTATAGTTTATTAATCATAATTAATTTGCTTGCTTGTTTAATGTTCCAAAGACATACAAGTTCCATCTTAATTCAAAGTCTATTTCTTTCCATATCTTTTGCAGTATAAATGTCCTGGTCTCCAATCACCTAGTAAACTTGAATAAGCTATGCGGCAAGCATTTTCAGACATGTTTGATAATTTAAATTACAAAACAATATTATAAAAATAATATGCTATAACCCAGGCATGGAGGTTCACACATGAAATCTCAATTCTTAGGAAGATAAACACAGGAAGATCACCACATTTTAGCACATTTCAGGTCACAGTGAAGTAGCAATTTCCAGGCCAGCCTGAACTACAGAGTGAGATCTCATCTCAAATAAAAACCAAACAAATAGTAAAAATCAAAACAGTACTTAGCAGAGATAGCTAATGATCTTCTAAATTTGCTTCTGTTTGGGATTATATAGCTGAATTCACTGGAACATGCAATTTAGTACAATCAGTTTATTACTTAGTTATTCAATGAACTCAATGACAGAATGGTATGATGCTATTATATAGCCATAGTGCAGCACTTAATTGTTAAGTAAGTAGTGAGGGTGTTTTGTGTGTTAAAATTTGCTAATTAAATAAATGTGCATTTTTTGTTTTTTGTTGATTAAGTTTTTGTGACAATATATAAATTATTTCAATGGAACTTTGCAAGTGTCCCAAAGGCCTTTACAATATTGAGGAACTGAAGATACTAAACGGCACCAGTTCTGATTATGCAACCTCCACGGAGCTTGTGATTTCTTACTCACCAGTCCATTCCTCTGCCCTCAGCAGCGATTTCTCTGTTTTGTCTTCTTTCAAGCTTTCAAACATGCTCACAGACAAATTAGTTCCCACTAATTGAGTGTAGCAGTTGTCCCTCCACGCAGTCTTTTTAGTTGAACCAGAATGAGAAAACAGTGGATTTTCTGACAAGAGCTAAGGAGTAAAAGCATAAGAAGAAAAAAGACAGGCAATGCCCCAGAGTGTTCCTTCCATAGTTGTCCCAAGGACGTTTGAGACTGCATACCCAGTTCAGACAGTGTAGCTAGAATAAGAGGCACACTAGGTCATCAGGTGTCTCAGGATGCTCAAACAGCATGGTGAGGCTTGTGGTGTAGAAACAAACAGTTGTTCTCAGAGAGACGAAGACAAAGAAAGGTTATGGTTAATGTCTCTTACAAGGAAACAATCCATATCAGTAGAAGGGAGAAAAAGAAAAATTTCACAACCAAATGCTCTTGAATAGGGGCACATGAACTAGAAAATGGAAATAGAGTGTTAATGAGTTAAATAAGCCTTTAAAGGATTTTAATAAGCATACTTGCAAATATTTGATCACATGTACATGTTTCTCATTCCTTATGCCCACTGTAAGTTCAGCCTAGCTGCTCTGCAGACCTTCCCCTTCCTATGTGAATTCACAACAAGCTGTAGGCTAATCTAGAGTACATTTTACTTTAATATGTCCTTCATCAAGCAAGTTCACATTGCAAATTAAGAGTATGAACTAGTTCACATTGTTCATTCTCTTCACCAATTTCTCATGACTTTCTACTCTTATGTCCCCACAACTCTGCCTCTCCCCTTTGAAAGAGAGATACTAGCAACAGTATAATATGATGTTCCAGATAATTGATGGGTGGTAGAGGGCAGTGGTCTTTTTGAAGCACTTTAACAGCTTTGGGGAGCCAAGGATGCCCAAACGTTGACAAACATTATCATCTCTGAATGTGCTGCTGGTTTTTGAAGAAAAAGTGTACTAAAACGCCTTGCACACATGTTATATTGGAAACAAGCCTTTTGAATTATTTCCAATTTCTCCAATAGGGCTCCTTACTCAGACACACATGCTATTTACATGATTTGCCATATTCAAAGTGTGCATCTCCAGATGCGTCATTTCATCTACCATAACTGCTAAAGACTACTCACTCATTAGCTCTGTGAATATGCATACAATGGATGACGTGCCCCTTTTCCAGCCTATCCCTCTCATGACATCCTAAGCACAATTTCATTTGAGATCCAGGATTTAAAAGAACAGTGTGTAGTAAACATGATTCTATGTTATTATCCAGTGTGCCTCAATGCAATAGCAAATCTGAGTTAGCGATTAAAAACAACAAACATTTGCTTTTGTTATAGTAGCAAGATGCTACCAGTTATGACAGGCAGTCATATTTCAGAAATGGCAAGTTGTAAACAAAAACTGAATTTTAGGATTAATGAAGTAATGGGGCAGGAGAGAAGTCTCAGCAATTAAGAGGGTTTGCTCTTCTTCCAGAAGACCCAAGTTCAGTTACCAACACCCACACTGGACAGCTAACAGCTGCCTATAATTCTAGCTCCAAAAGATCCAATTCCCTCTTCTAGTCTCTGTAGGTATCTATACATACAAAGCATTCACTCAGAAAGACAGACAGACAGACAGACACACACACACACACACACACACGCGCGCGCGTACACACACACACGTACACACAAAAAACCTTAAAATAATAAAAATAAAGCTTTAAGAAATTAATGAAATATGGCACTATGTATAAATTGACCAGTCAATTTATTTGAACCTGAAAGGAAACCTTTATGGCTCAGAATGCAGTTGGACTCATATTTTAATGTTAACTATAATCTCTGGGGAGAATCCTTGAAAATTAAGACCCCATTGTTTTAGCAGAAGGGAGATTTTGATTTTGTAGAGTTGGAGGAAGGGGAGGAGCTGTGCTTAAGAAAACAATTGGCATACTTAATTCTGATACTCTCATATTGGGCTAATGAAGATAGGCAGATCCTTGAAACTCATTGACCTATCAGCCTAGCATAAAGTTATGTGCATCAGGTTAGTGAGAATCACTGTGGTGAAAAATGGAAAGGAAATGTAATGATGGAGCGTGATTGAGGAAAGACAGTGTACGCTTTTGGCCCCAACATGCATGTGCTTCTACACATACTTTCACACTTTCAAGCTCACACACACACACACACACACACACACACACACTCATTCACACTAACAAGTACATACATTGCATACATAAGCACAGCCCTAACTCAAATGTTCAATAAAAATAATTCTGAGCTGTGTGATGTACAGTTTGAGAATCATCAGATTCTCTACTGATTATAATTTTAACCCCAATAGCTGTATGACCTTGACTAGATGTGGTGGTATTGTGTTCCCCAAAATATTGTGCATGCTAATAAACTTATCTGGGTTCAGAGAATGGAACAGCCACAATATTAAGCAAAGAGGATAGGCAGTGGTAGCAGACGCCTTTAATCCTAGCATTCCAGAGGCAGAAATCCCTCTGGATCTCTGAGTTCAAGGCCACATTGGAAACAGCCAGGCATGGTGACTCATGACGCCTTTAATCCCAGGGAGTGATGGCAGAAAGCAGGAAGATATATAAGGTGTGAGGACCAGAAACTAGAAGCATTTGACTGGTTAAGCATTCAGGCTTTTGAGCAGCAGTTCAGCTGAGAGCCATTTGGATGAGAACTCAGAAGCTTCCAGTCTGAGGAAACAAGACCAGCTGAGGATCTGGCAAGGTGAGGTTAGCTGTGGCTTGTTCTGTTTCTCTAATCTTCCAGCGTTCACCCCAATAACTGGCCTCAGGTTTGATTTTATTAATAAGAACATTTTAAGATTTGTGCTACAACTAGATAGTATAAAAAGTATTCCCTAAGCTGGGGCAGTGATTCACACTTGCAATCCAAGTAATTGGAAGTATGAGGCAGGAGGATTGCTGTGAGGACAAGGCGTACCCAGTCGTATATATAGTTAAATAAAGTGTCCCCTAGATCTTGTTTATTGCATAAGCTTCTTCGTGTCCCTCATCTATAATTGGGGAGATGTTCTAAGAAGTTCATACACGTAAACCAGGACCAGCATGTAACAAGTATTCACACAAGTGTCTGCTCACCTATGAAAATGTTTCCATAGTATTTACCCCCTCAATGACACACTGATTAAATGGAGCATACTCACCAAATATTTACAGTGATCTTTGACTTTTATATAAGAGCATAATAATAAAGTCACATTTACATTTTAAATAGTTTCCCTGATAATTATCTTCACAAATGATCTTTATTTGCTATACCTTTTTTACATTAAATATAGACAATAAAGAATTTTCCATGATATTTTAATGAATCAAATATCTTAATATCTTTTAACACTACATGAATTATATTAGCCCCTAAATGAAGTAAATTCTCTAATATTATAAGGGCTTTTTGAGTAGTTGTGTTTATTTTAAGAAAACTTCCAGAAAAATAAACTATTTTTAATAAATAATGACAAGCTAGGAAATAACATTTATTATGTGTTTATTTTGTACATAAATGTTGACCTCTTTTAAAATAACCCATAGGGGTCATAATTATTTTCACATGTAGTTAGTAGCAAGTAATAAAAAGACCCCATACTCATTTTATCTACTTGTTCCAAATGATGTCCTGCAAAACTGCAACAAATTGTCACAACTGCACCCCTGACATTGGTCAAAGCAATTAGTCATGTTCCCAAGTATTGGTTAAGCTTCTGTGTGCAGATTGTGTGTGTGCATGTGCATGTGTGTGTGTTGCTATACTATCACTTCTGTAGAGTCAGATGCCTGTTACTATGGTCAGAACACAGTATTTCAACCACATGGATCACTTTCATGCTGCCTTTCTGGAGTCCACTGACTTTTCATTTTGCCATTACAAGAACATATAATGTTTGCATTGCAGGGTATTTCTTCCCTTAGTATAATTCTATGGGGATGTATCAGTAGCAATAGGACTACATTCTTTAATTAATGTTGCAGAGTTTAGCTGTGGGATAGTTTGTGTAAGCATTCACCCAAAGAAAGGAATGGATTGTTTCCATTATGGGACTCTTCAAAAAAAAATGAAAACCTAAAAAAATAAACTCTTGTCCACAATATCTGTGTAAATGTTGGATTTTTTTTTCCTTCAGGATAAATGTCTCTAAGTAAATCTGCTGAGCTGTATGGTAATTTGCATGTTTGGTTTTATATATACCTTCTAAGTTTTTCCAGGGTTGCCTGCTATTTTATATTCCCACCAACAATGAATGGGTGTTCCAGTTTCAGTATATTTTCAGCAGGTTTGTGGTCATTGCTCTTTTGTTTCAATGATCCTTGTTTTAATTTGCATTTTTCTAAAGGCAAATGAAAAGAATGTTTTTCAGTCTGAGGATTGACAATAGAGAGATTTCTTCAGGGCCAGGCACTACTTACAACTGTATTTCAAAATGTTTCATAACTTTAACACAGCCACAACCAAATGCACCACCCACCCCACTCCATGATTGCTACCTGCCACACTCAACCAGTTGCCCACCATGAGGTTACCCCTTGCCATCCCCTATGCATGTTACCAGCTACCTTGCAATCTGACAATGCCCCACCCCACTACCCTGTACCAGCTACCCTCAGTCACTGTGCCACAATCAAATAATGGACCACCATATCCCACTGTTCTACACAAGCTACCCTCAACCACAGCTGGGAGCTGCCAGCCTTGGGAGAGACTAGTTCTCTCCTGCTTGAAAATTCCCAGACTTCTCCAGTGGAGTTTAGTTCCTCGCCTATAGTGCCCTTAGACTGGGAGCAATTTTTCATCTTTAATTCCCTTCTCTCATCTCCTCATATCTCTACTAGAACCTCCTGGAATCACCATTCAGATAAAATTCTGGCTTTTCATTTAAAGACAGCTTTAGGAAATCCAAACTGAAAACTCTGGCTTACGTATAGAAGGGAGAGTCAAGATACTGCTTTCAAAAACAAGCTGGCACATTTTATCCTGTTAACACCTCAACATGCTCACTATATATAGTCTGGTTAAACACATGTCTACCATTATGTATTTTCTGACATAAGGTCTTCTCACTCCTCCGTCCTCCTGTCTGGTTGAATATGTCTTGTCCTCCAATCTCTGTTCTCCTCCAGTATTAAACATATAAATTCTATAATGAAAATCTGTAGGGGTAGGGAGGGAAGAGGTGAAATGGTTCACTATAAGGAAAGGAATTTGAGTGTGTGTAGGGTCTTGTCTAAAAGATGTTCTTTACAAGGTTAAGGTAGGCTGAAAAATATAGCACTAAATTTTCTATACAGAGTCCTAAAGCAGTAAGGAACAGCATACCTCCCTGGTCACATCTTAGAGATGAGCAGGAGTAAAGGGAGCAGAAAAATTAGGGGGACAAATTGTCACACATTGACACAAAATTACACCCACTGGCAGAGGAAAGCAAGTAGGTTAAACAATTAAAATGTGCTAGACTTAGTGAAGCACACTTAATTCAAATTTTAGGCTGGAAATATTAATTGCCCAGTAAAAAGTGAAAATCACATTTGAAAGTTATTGAAAATGACAGTGTGTACACGAACAATAGCAATAATGAACACCATATGCTAGAAGAAATATCGATTTCTGTGACAGGATATAATGGACATATCCTTTGAGACTATTTTTTACATGTTTATCTATTCCCCTGTACATTAATTATTTGTTGATCTCAATTGTAGACTTTCCATTGTATTTGTTCATTCTGGGAAATAGTGCATCGAACATAAAAGCAATCCACAGCACCAGTACATTCCTTTTCAACTTTCCAGCCCAGATAGCACAGTTGATTTGAGTGTGTGCTAATGCCTATTTTGTGGACTCCAACACCATCTTAATTAGCTATACAAAGAGAGCTGAACTCCATAGATGCACACAACTTGTTTCAGCCAACCATCTGAGCAGTCTTTACAAACAGTCAGAAATGAAGCCAAGGCAGATTGTATGACAAATATAAAATGAGGTTTTTTCACTATCACTGACAAATAGAGATTCAACATTATTCTTTGTTTACCTGGCACTTCTCCCGTTTCCCTTATAACTAGAAAGGCATAAAGAGTCACCAATAAATACTTGTGAATTAGCCTTGGTATTATTCATCGTTTACCTTGTACACTCAATCTATTAGCACATCTTGTTGATTTTGCCTCTGGTATATATTTAAATGTTTTGTCTCATTATCCATCTCCAACGTGCCTACTATAGACCTAGCTGCTATGAATTCTTGCTAAGATACAAGACATCTTGTTGCAGACGTCTCCATCCTATTGGCTGCATCATACCTCACATTATAGACTACTTGATTGTCCTAGAATATAAGCAAGTAAATACTTTATTTCTTGATATTTTCATGGCATCCCCTTGCGCACCATCTAAGGACTGAATTATTAAAGTAATAAAATGTCTGTATGATCTACTTCCTACCACTCTCATTCATGCGAGTAGCTCTTTATTTTGTTTTCAGAAACGGAGCTTGCCTGAGTTTCTCCAATATGACTTCTGTAGCCTTCGGATTCTTATGCCTAATCCTAAACATGGCTTCTCTTTTATGCTCTCATTGAATACATGTGCTCCTCTGGGAATACTACTTCAGCTTTTATATCAAATCAGTTTATTTAGTATATGCATCCTGAGTTTTCCTTTGTATTTTTCAGAAGCTTAATTGAATGCTGATGTTTTTTCTGAGTCCCCACCTAATATAGTGTGAGTTCCAGGAAGCCAGGTAGAGCACATATTTGTTGCTTACCATTTATTCAAATATTTCTGAGCAAAACCATTTCAGCGACTGTGTTTGCCTCTTTAGAATCTTCCAGAAGCCAATTCCAAAGATTTCCTTTGAGACCTATTACCTTCAGTCATTTTTTTTTTCTGGTGATTAAGTTCATCACACCTCGGTTATAAACTTTAAAACATCAGTATATGTCACAGTGTTGTATGAGCTTTCCTGGTGATACAAGATTTTTGTCTGTTTCCTCTCATGCTGCGTGTTCTTCTAACTTCAACTATGGATATCCCAAAAGGTGGTCTGTGTTAATTTTGTCATGTTCCAGCCTACCTACTGTAAGAATTTTACCCCAGTAGATGATTTCCAAATTGAATTTATTCTCCTACTCTGCAAATCATAAAACACAGATAGAGGTTAATGTTGAATCCCTGACTTGAGAATCCAATAACCAATCAGTTCCCTCTTAATACATAGTTAAGAAAACAAGTTCCACAATCAATGTTGTGTTTTCAACAGACTATTTAAACAACCTTAGAGCTATTTCAGATTCCATTATTAGAAATAAGTGAAACCCAGAAACACGAGTTTTCATCCAACAGCTTAATGTGTTTGTAACCTATATGTGTACCCTCCCAAACAATAAGTACATGTATAGACACCTGATTTCCAAGGTTGTAGGAACATCTGAATTATTTGGGAAAAAAAATGCTACAGGTAGGTCTGTCTTAATAGAACACAAAATTAAATCTTTACATAATTCAGAAAACAAACAAAGAAAGACAAATGTCCACACACTGCCTAGTTACCCCAGCTCCCACCTTCCAGTGAACTACGCACAACTGTGTGTAAACACACTGAGTCCTCTTTGCCTCCATTTCTCCCATGTCTACAGTCTAATCACCATTTCTTCCATGTCTGGTGTCTTCTACCTTCCTGAACCCCATTCTGCCTGCACAGAAATTCAGACTTTGCAGCAGCATCTTAACTCGTGTCTCTGACTTTATGCCCCATTCTCAAATCTTGCACCACAATCCTATCAAGTTATTTCCCTAGAGTCCCACTCTCTTATCAGAACAACAAGAACATGGCACCTCAAGTCTACTGGTTCCCTCTCAGGGATCCTCACTGTCTACCTATTGCATATTGACTACAGTACAAATGCCCACATGTATAGCCACACTTAAAAAAATATTTGTCTCTTGTTAAACTGCTATATGGTGTGCTTTTACAGAAAAGAATACTATCCCTAGAATGCATTCACTCTTTCTAAATTCTTTGAATTAGACTCAAGGGATATCTTCTGACTTAGTGATGTCTTCTATTTTATGTTCCTGGGACAATGGGAGATCTAGTCATTCTTAAACATTTATGTCAAATGTTGGATTTTTTATCTGATAATTTTGTTAAAATCCCTATCACCTTTTAGTATCTCTTTTACAAGATAAAAATTTTGCTTTATAGTATAACTAACTGGTCCTTTCTTATTTTCTAAAGACTGTAAGCTCCATATGAGCAGGCACTATCTCCTATTTTATGTTCCCTGTAGTGACAGCATCAGGGATTAGTGTATACTAGGTGCTCAATATTTGTTGAATTAAACTAAACATATAGGAAACCAAATTAATAAAAATGTGTACATACATTCAAAATTTTAAGAAACAAGAAAAGTTTGTATATCATAATGTACAGAATAAAGAATTTATTGTCCCTGCTGCATTGCTTGTTTTATTACTACATTTAATATCACTCATGTTTATAGGACTCAATTCCCAACTTTTTAATAAAATATTAACAATGTTTGAACTTTCTCTAAAAGATAGAAAAACAGTCCTCATCCTAAGGATCAGTTAACTTGAATAGAGAGAGATTTTACTATTGACATGCATAAGGCAAGACAAGTATTGACAGACCTAGAACTCAAACCAGGGGACTTTAATATCTGTCACTATAACGTACCCTCATCTGCTTCTAGTATTATTTGTTTATAGATATAAAGTGAATTACTATACTAGTGATGCTTGAGAGTTTAGGTTAGTAAACAAGAACATAATGGTGTATATTCTGAAACATGAGAAGAATGACTGACAAAAGAATGGATCCTCTTATCAGAACTTATCAGGTATATAATTGTGTGTATGTTTTATTTAAACAATGTGCACAAATATAAGTATAGTCATGTATGCATATGTATATATTGGTTAGCATCTCAATGAAAATTGTAGTCTTAAATTTTCTTATGATTTTAAAATAATTTTTTTTAGTCATTTTCTCAGAGGCTAAATTAATCTCCTGGCAAGGAATCAAATCTGTTATACCACATAACTATTCTTCAAGAAATAAAATTGGGAAACATTTCTTTTCAACAAGTTGAACCATGTTGATGTTATTGTGAAGATACCTGTAACATCAGCACAGATGAGGTTCACATAACTACAGTCTTCAATGATTTCAGTGTTGGTTACGTACAGAAGTCTGTGTATGAATAGCACTAATTGGGGTCCCATGTGACACCTAGTCATTTGAATGCAAAGTTACATTAGAAATTGGGTAAAGACATGGTGTTCAAAGCTTGTCATCTTCATTCATTCTTAGCACTGAACATGGGCTGAAGGGAAGAATTGGAATGGTCATGGTACTAACATGAGATGCCTGATAACAAAAATCTCTCAATGATGTTTTTCCGACACACTCACACTGACAAACTGCTGTAACTAACAGGCTTAAGCAAAAGAACACTGATCTTGCTGAAGAAATTATATGACTTAGCTGTAAAGAAAATCTGTTTCTATGATTTTCCTTCAAAAAAGAACTAAAGCAATTTGTTAATTATTGTGTCTTTCTATTGGGTCACTATATTCCAAAAGGAAATTTCTGGAGTGTTAACTCAATGTAAAAATTGAGTAGAGAGAAATTTTATCGACAGACTCTTTTATCAAGTGAGTCTGAGACAATGCTGATTTGCATAATGAATAGCCTACAGAGAATGTCACACCTGTTCTCAAATGACTTCACAACATGGCTGTTGCCCTACTGTTCCTTGAAATGCACTTTCTTTTATAATTTTAAAATAAAGAAAACATTAATTTTTCTACTCAGCAAAGAGTAAATGCCCTGTCTGAAATGCAATACCCTCTACAAGTGAAAATCACAAACTAATAACTGTTCAGTAACTAGCAAAATATTTCAAATTTTAAAATTAGTTTTAATGATATTCTTGTATTTGTCAGATTTATTTTAAATAGGTTTGAAATTTGGATAAGTCTTTAAAGTTGAGAGAAAGACATGATACAAGATAAATTTCTGGCATAGCCCAGGCCTTACCAGTCAGTCATGCTGGGCTTAACTTTTCTGCTTCTGTTTACTCTTCCCTCCTGAAATCATTCCTCCAAGCATTCATTCATTCACTAGCAGTACATAGCATCTTAGTATGAGCTAGGGTTGCTACTAAGCTCAGAAAATACAATTGTCCACTCTTAAGTTAATTCCATCAATTTACATATGATTTTGCTTTTCCCATGTTTATGGCAACCTTCTGGGTGGAAAATGGACAGTAATAAATCTTTAATAAAACATGTATATGTACACTTGCCATATCACTATTGAGTTTTCACTGCCTATAAATATATATAAATTTGAATAAATATATTCAACTCATCTAGTGTCTCTGAAGGCTGATTCCCTCTTCTGTGGTATATCACAAGATGTAAGAGGACCACACTGGAAATAAGGTCCTCACTAGCTCATTATCCCAAAAACCTTTTATACTGTTAAACAGCAAGTATTCATAATAAGGTGATCACAAGGTGAGGGGAGACTGCAGCTCTGGAGAAAAAATGCCATGAGGCTCTGTGAAGGTCAGTCGTTCAACAGGCCCTCATTTCTTTCAGAAATCAGATACTTTGCAAAATGATAAGCACAGGTTTTAAAGAGAAGGCATTAAAATTTTTGAAGATATAACATAAGCAAATTCTCTTTTTGTAAGGTTGACTCTGATCTAAAACTTAAATTTAATTTAAAAAAGGAAATATCCTTACTATGAGCTTGATGAAATCTGTGATTCTGTGCACTCAGTTGAGAGTGAAGCAATATTTAGTCTATGATTAAATATGTTCATTTTTAAAAGAAATATTATAGCCCTGATTTTGCTTACCCTTAAGTAAAGTAAAACTTACCTCATCAGGCTCCACAAAGCAAACTTTCCAGCACTGACTTACAAGCACAAAGAAAGAATAACTGGAAATGAAATCCTTGCACTCTTCTATAACTATGTTCTATCTTCAGTCTAAAAAAGATCATAGAAGATTACGAAACTTTGTGAACATTTCCTTTCATGATGACATTATAGACCACTCCTCATTTTCAAACAATTACTAACTAGTAGTTGTAGCAGGAATCTTAGAAGTTCTTATTAATAAAATCAAACCTGAGCCAGGTATTGGGGTGAACTGGAAGATCAGAGAACCAGAACAAGCCACAGGTACCTCACCTCACTGGATCCTCAGCTGGTCTTGTTTCCTCAGGCTGGAGGCTTCTGAGTCCTCATCCAGAATGGGTCTCAGCTTAACTGTGCTGCTCAAAACCTAAAAGCTTAACCAGCCAAATGCTTAACCAGGCCAAATGTTTCTAGCTTCTGGTCCTCATGCCTTATAAACCTTTCTGCTTTCTACCACCACTCCCTGGGATTAAAGGTTCGCTTTCTGGGATTAAAGGCATGAGTCACCATGCCTGGCTGTTTCCAATGTGGCCTTGAACTCACAGAGATCCAGAGGGATTTCTGTCTCTGGAATGCTAGGATTAAAGGTGTGAGTACCACCATTTTCTAGCCTTTGTATCTAGTGGCTGTTCTGCCTCTGACCCCAGATAAGTTTATTAGGGTGCACAATATTTTGGGGAACACAATACCACCACAAGTAGGAAAATGAATCTAATCCTAAATACGTTGATGAACTTTTTTAACATGACAGTAGTATGTGTACATCTACCAATTCACTCATGAGGAATAAGTCAATGATTATAGACAAGCTTTAGATCTTTCAATAGATTCATATTTGTTTGTGTATGTATATTCACAAGCCATTGCACCCAAGTGGAGGTCAGAAGACAACTTGAGGGGAAGTCTGTTCTCTCTACCATGTGGTTCCAGGCGTTGAAGTTAGCTGAACAAGCTCAGGGGCGAGTCACTTCACCACCACGCAACCTGGCCAAACCTAGCAAGCATCATTCTGTGTTCTAAGAATGCAATAATGGAAACAGATAAAAATACTTTTGTGATGAGATTTTTTTTCTAGAAATTCTGACACTTCTACCATCAACAGAATTGTATTATATGTTAAAACATGGCAACTGCCATGAAGCAGAAAGGAGCTAACAGAACTATTAGGGTAAATGTATTAGGAATTAGGGGAGATTGTGGATCATATGTCTTTGGCAGGTTTGAATACTTTAGGAAATAGATAACAAGCTATATTTTTTAAAAGAGAGATAGAAATAAACATGCATTCTTTCCTAAAACCTGATGGGCATTACCTACATCTTCATGTTTTCTCTTCTTCCCATAATGGGTAGGATGCCACAACCAAAAATTAAAAATTAAAGCAAAGAATTATAAATATATAGGACTTATTAAAAGTCAAATCACTTATAAATGATGAAAGCAATCTAGGGCTAGTTTTAATAAAGAATTTTCAAATGTGTAATTCTTCATTGTTAACTCAATATAAGTTGTATTTGTTGTTGTCCACGTCTCTATTGTGCAGAACGCCATGGATTTTAAAGGAAATTTTATTCCACTTATCTATTTGTGTGTAGGCAAATGTCTAAGCCACAGCACATGAAGAGGACAACTTGTAGATATCAGTACTCTTCTTTTACCACGTGGCTGCAGGGACTGAGTGCAGGTCTTCAGGGTTGGTGGCAGGGATTACGACCAGCTGCACCATCTCACTGCTTCTTGCACTGCAGTTTTTTAAAGATGGATAAAAATGAATGTGTTTTAGTAAGGTTCTTCATTGAAAAGAAGTAAATCAGTTAGAGAAAAATAAATTTGAAGATATACTGTATTGTAAGCAGTTAAGTATTGGATTTAATGTTTAAATTGTTACCTTGCATTTGAAGGATTTGGAATTTGGAAACTGTGTTTTGGTTTACTGTGAATTTCTTGTCTTAGCAACTCATCACTTACTTCATAGCAGTTGCTGACTGTGTTCCCAGTGTAAGCTAAGCTTTCCAGTTTGCCAACCTGCTGTCTCCCTCTAAAGGGAATACTGGGGGAAAAATGTGAAAGTTCATAATTTTAGCTCCATTTGACTTCTATATATACACAATATTCCCTTATTTTTAGACTTCCCTTCAGTCTACATTCCCAAATAAGACATTCAAGAGGCTAGAAAGATGGCTCAGCAGTTAAGAATGTATACTGCTCCTGTGGAGGACCAGAGTTCATTTCCCAGCATCCACGTCAGACAATCCACACTGCTTGTAACTTCAGCTCCAAGGCTCTTCTGGCCTCTACGGATCCCTGTACATCTGTGTCACACACACACACACACACACACACACACACACACACACACACACACGTGGCACGCACACACACAGGGGCCAGCACACATGCACAGATATCCACCTCTATATAACAAACACTGAGACCTCCATGAACTTGGACTGAGGACAAAAGAATAGTTCAAACACACATCTTTGGTTTGATGTATAGGACCAAATTGCTGTGATTGAATCAGATTGTGGAATGAATCAAGAGAGAACCAGACTTAGATGTCCAAAAGCAATCTTCAGAAACTAGTGCTCACAGAGCAGAATAGATACAGTTGTGGGGCAAATAACGTCATTTTACATTTCTACTTGAATAAGAAGAATTTTTTTTCTTTTTACAAATCTATAGCAGGAAACCTACAAATATGAAGCAGTAACAAAGTAATTTCATTTCAAGCTGCAAAGCTGACTCAGTGTCTTTATACATTGCTCTAAATGACAATATGATGGACTGACACCATACCTCTGTGGATAACAATAACTCCTAAGTGATTTCTTCCAATTAAACCCAGATCTCACATCAATTTCCCCTTAGGATTACAGAGGCTGCTATACTCTTGCTAACTAATTAAGAACTGAACAGCAGGAAATCGGGATGTCTGAATTCTGTTGAGCTTTTGATGTTGGAATGTAGAACAGGAACCCCCTCTTCCATGATACTTACCAAGGCCTTAGAAAGTGCACCTAGTCAAAGAGGCTCCCTTCTGTGATCTGGGCATCAGCAAGGTTGTTGTGAGAGGCAATGGTTGACTTAAATGAGCTGTTACTAAAAGTACTTATTTATTACCAATGTTTGCCTTTGACAAGAAAAAACTCAGTGCAACATAGAAAATTACATTGTGATTATCCTTTCAATTGGAGGGGTATGTTGAATACTTGTTACTCTGTTTAAAAATCTGATAGCCTTCAGATTCCATGAAATTTCAACAAGAGCTTCTCAGTTATCATTACGAAAGTGTTGCCCACTAGCAGTAAGGAACACTATTTCATTTCTATGATTCTTTTCTCATAACACTACTGGATTCCCATTAGCAAACAAAGGTTCTATATTTTTAAGGTATATAATACAAGGCTTTCACATACACACATATGTTATCATTATTAAATTAATCGAGGTATTTATCAGGTTACATACTCACCATCTTTCTGTAGTGGAATTTAACATCCAGGTCTTGATAATTTTAAGACTACAACCAGTATTACAAATATATGACTAGCTCTCCAATACATGGTAAATGTTTATAGCAAAAACTTTCTGACCTCACCTTTTCCATTTTTATAAATGCCTCATAAATCTTTTCCCTATTCTATGAGGTTTTTAAAATGATAATCCCATTAAAAAGAAGAAAGTGAAAATACAGCACAAAATGAAGTATGTGTGTGGTTTCTCTTATTGTTTGGAAGAATCAACTTTGCATTTTAAGAAGTGAAATCTTTGTCAGCATCTTCTGAAATATCCATTATTTAACAGTGGATGGCAGAGAGGTTTATTATAAATTGAAAAAAGGCCTATATAATACTAATGGCTAACCATGTAATTCTTTGGGCACAAATTCTTCCTTTATAATCATTACTGTGAAAATCTGAAAGCAAATGTACTGCCATCACTGGCAATTACAAGTGCCAAGTTATTAAGTGCATTAAGGATTTTAGTCTACTGGAGTCCCACTTAGTGCATGAGGGTAGCAATTTACTAAATGGACTCAAGTGGCCTGAAAGATCTAATGCACCCCACGAAGGTGTGCACTCAATCATTTTATTACCATTTGGATCATCTATATATTCACGAAGAACAAAATAATGAAAATGAAAATTTGTCATCAAGAAAAGAGAAAAACATGTCATAGCATAAGCAATCTAGGAATTATAATTTCTTGAGCAGTCAGAGGTTTTCTAATTCTTTTAAATTAGAATATTAAGTTTATTAACTATAATGTCAAAATTGTAGTTGACAAATGTAGTCTTCTTCAAATACTTAAGATATGAAGTAAGAATTATCTTGAAATCTCCATGCAAATAAACAATGTAATGTTAAAAACTTTTCAAAGTAAAAAGAGTAGAAAGGTAAAAGAATTCAGTATTATTCCATTAACAAGCATGGAATATACTGGACATTATAGACTGGATGTTAATTTTATAAGAATATGCAGAACACAACAGTACAGATACAGTATATATAATGAATAGAGAATTTTTTTTAAAGATTTATTTATTTATTTTGTATACAGCATATATGACTACAGGCCAGAAGAGGGCATCAGATCTCATTACGGATGGTTGTGAGCCACCATGTGGTTGCTGGGAATTGAACTCAGGACCTCTGGAAGAGCAGTCAGTGCTCTTAACCTCTGAGCCATCTCTCCAGCCCTGAATAGAGAATTTTGATCACTGAGTTTTTAAAGTTCATATTTCAAAAGACTTTAAAGACAATAACACATATAATCCCCCTGAATTTTTTTATGACAATAAACTTACTCTAAAAAGTATTGATTCTGAATCTTATAACTGATGAGGAAATGGTGAGCAGGCTGCCTCATCTGAGCTGATGCCCTAGATCTTATTACATCTGCCTGCAGTTGGTAGCTGCTATATAGCAGTTCATGATTTTGTTTATTTGTTTTGTGTTCTACTTAGTTTAACTAAGGCCATCCACATGTCAAGAAGTGTGGAGCCCAGTGGGCTCATCAGTTGATAGACAACTGAAGACAATGATTTCTCCTCTTCCAGGATTTATCAGTGTATCCATAGTTACTAGTTCACCAGAAGGAAGCAGAGCCTTTTAATCCATTCCCCTACCTATACATCACTTCATAAATTGAGTCTTGTGCCGGCCAAGTGTGGATAACCAAAGCTGATGAGTTCAAGATTGTGATGCCTGAGTCATGTCCTTAGCACTGTATTTCTCAGCCTATCTTCATATCATCTGTTCTTAGAGTCTTTTCACTCCAGAATGATTCGTAAGCCTTAGAAGGAGTGGCATACATGACCTCTTTGGGGCTGAGAACTCAGTCATTACTTATTCTCAGCACCTTGTAAAGCCATGATTCTGCATCCACCATGGTTCACTACAAAGTAAGACTTCTCTAGTCAAGGCTGGCAGTAGCATTGATCTATGGATATAAACATGATGTTTAGAAGGTAGTTTAACACCTTGCCAACATCACAAAACAACAGTAGTAAGTTCCCTTCCTAGGGACTAAGATCATCCCAACCACGAAGTTTTACCACGTTTACAGTACTGGTCATGCAGTGCCTCAAAGGGAGTAGGTCTCAAATCTAATTAGAAAGGTTGGTTGCCCCTGGAATAATCATTTCACAATTGTACTTTAGGTATATATTGGCTGCATAGTCAGTATTATACCACAGAAGGGTATTGGTGAAATTATTAAGGCCACTCCACTTAGTTAAAAGGAAGATTTATTTAGTGGGCAACTTAAAAAAAGGGAAAGGTAGGTCACAGGGTCTGGGGAAGGTTTATCGCAATCCAGTGGTGTTCTCTGGAGCTCTGCTTGGTCCACCTCCACCGTTCAGGGTCCCGGCACAGAGAGAGTGCTCGCCCATCCAGTTCTTGGGTCTCCAGGGGCCTCCCCTGGCCCCCCTCGTAGGCGTGACAGTTGCCAGAATCTCAATGGGGCTTGGAACTTCCAGATCCAAGCTGGAATGGCTACCCACTACAGAGGGTCCAAAGCTGGACTTTTCTCCACTGACAGATTGCACAGTATCTTCTATTCCTATGAATGGTAGTCAGCAAGCAAAAAACTTCCATATCAGTTCAAACCATATTAATTTTGAATATATTCATAAGTGTCATAAGTCCTTCATCATAACTCATCCCCTAATCCTTAGAGAGAACAATGATCCCTAACTCTTCATTTTACCCAAGACACTATACCCTTTAGGCTTTTGTTCCTCTACCCATTTCTTCTTTCTTTTTGTCAAATGTGACCCACATCTACCAAAGTAAATTTTAAACCTAGTTGCTACCTGAATTTGGGGTTTCTAAAAATCTCATTTTATTTTGAACTATACTTTTTCCTTTCACTGTAAATTTGTAGATACTAACATAAATAATTACTCTAAGATGCTGTGGGTTACCCAAAATAATACTGGTTTACTTAGCTTTCCAATGCCATAAACTCTAATCACTTGAACGAAAATCCTCTATCTAAAACTTGCAGTGTGTTAGTACAGAATATGCCCTGAAATTTACTTTAGAAATCTGTTGTCTGATTCTGAGGCTCTTTGGGCTTAGCTATCCCATTCTTTTGTGGACCTTGGCCTTTTTTGTTTGTTTGTTTTATCTGAAATATCATCAGTAGATCTTTGGGAATTTAACAACGAGTACTGCATTAATTCTCTTGGTTTCATATTTAGACAGATTCCATGGTAGGAACTATTTTCTATCTGTGCTTAGAACCTGTTGCTAAGTCCTCCTCTCTTACTTTCTCTTAAAATATCACTCATGGCTCCTTGAAAAGGCATGATGCTTTAATAGACATTTTTTCTTATGTTCTGTCAGTTTTTACAAACATTCTCAAACTTCCCCATATTCTTCCAACTATTTACATTTTTAACATCTTTCATACCACAGGATTATGTTACAGTATCTTCCAGTTTTTATTTATCAAAGTGTATACTATTGATGTATCGTACAAAGTATCATTCCAAACCTTCAGTAGCCACAGAGCACAAATATTACAGTTTCTATGGGTCAGGAATCCAGGAGATGCTTGGGAGTGAGGTCTTTTACATGATTGCTGACACCTTTCTGACAGGATTGCTGTCATCTGAAGGCCAGTCCAAGCTGCAGAATTTACTAAAGAATCACTCAGATGGCTGCTACTGTGAAGACTTAGTTTCTTTATCCTTTTCAGTAGAACACATTAAAACCTCCACACATGAGCTTCTTGCCATAATACGGTAGGTAATTGTCCTGAGTGTCACTGGTGGAGAATGAAGAAGAAAGCTCTACTTACTCGACACACTCTCCAAACACCTTCCTCATCATCACTGCAGGATGCTGCTCTTCCGCAGCACAGGAAGAACTCCTCGCTCCCTGCCCCCTTTGACAGGATGCTGCCTATCATCTCTTAAAGAAGTGTTAATAAATTCATAGACATATTTTCACAGCCCCTCATGTCTCCTTTTTAAGGACTTTACTTCAATATGTAAAGTTGGCTCCATCTCAATGGTAATGTGTAGAGATGACTATATATAATTACATATACACATATAATTTTTGGATGGTTTCTATAGGTATATCTTTACACTTATTTTTATAAAATTTTCTTATTAATTTCTTTAAGCACATCTTTAATTTGAGATATTATGGTTTCACCCCAAGAAGGTCATTTGTGTCCTTTAGTTATTTTAACACCTTTAGTCTGGATCTAGTTTCCTGGCCACTTAGAAAACAGTAAGAGCATTTGCTCGAATATATTTTTCTAATCAGTTGATCATCATTTGGTTAATTTGTCATGCCTGGGTCAACTGTATTTTATTGATCTTTCTCTTTAATAATAGATATCAAGCCCAAACTATTTTATTATTATTTTAACATATTATCAATTTTCAAGCATTATTTTCCAAAATGCACAGTAATTTCATATATGTTAAATAAATAACTTTTTATTCCATAAAAACCAAAGAAGTCCTGTTGCTAATAAAAATATCAAAATTATTTTTTGTGAACACAAGAATTCTATCCTTATGTTAAAATATCACATATGTGTGTTTTACACACATGTATCAACACATATATAAATGATACTGTCTTACTTACTTCAATTTATAGAAGGAGTGTTTATTTGGTACTCAGTTCCAAAGGGACAGGAGTTCATCACTATTAGGGCAGGAAGCATGGCAGCAAGCAGACAGGCATAGTAGCAGAGAATTTACATGGAATATTCCTGAAACCTCAAATCCCAGCCCCAGTGACACACAACCTCAGCTTCTAATCCTCCCAAATAGTTCTACCAAGTATTCAAACATGTAAGTCCGTGTGGTCATTCTCATTAAAACTACCATCATTACATTCTCTGGAATTGTTGTGAAATGCCAAACATTTAATACTCATTAAAGCTATTCAATCCAGGAGAAATATGATGTTGTACATTCTAAAATGAAAGCTATATTTTATATTTTGTAGTTTTTTTCAAATTTAATGGAAATATTACACACAGTTTCACCTTTAAAAGGAGACACACAAAAAAGAAAGCTTATTTCTATACCTTTATATGAACAGCACCCCTCCAGTTTCTCTATGTGAAGTAAAAAATTCAACTTTAATCTTTGTTCATTCAAATACAACTGGAGATCTTTGTTCATTCAAATACAACTGGAGATGCTTTGCAGTCTTCCCATTGCCTAGTACTGTGAGTGACCTCCCTGGATATTTTTTATGAATGATTTAATTTTGGAGGATATTGGCTGTGGAAATGAATCAGTGCTGTTACCAATGATTTCTTTAGCTGATTTCTATACATCTTTAATAAACTCATGTGATAAATTCTCTCACTTTGAAAGTAAAAAGAAATGACTTTAAAATAAAAACAGGAGTGGGGATAAGAACATAGTGACTCACAAGAAGATGAAGGGAATGGGAGACCTCTGTACTTTTCGATCTTGAGAACAATTTCAAAAGTAAAAGTGGTTTGGCACTCCATCCTGTCTATATTACTCAGCTATAGGCATCATTTAATCATAAAAAATAGAGTGATATCCAGCATGTCATAATCATTCCACTTCAACTGTGATTACCACACACTAGAAATTGGGAGCACAGCCCAAAACAAGGCACAATGTTGGGCCATGTCATGACCAATGATGAAAATACATATTCTTTCTTACCAATAAACCAAAGCCAATGAAAGATAAAAAAAACAAAAAAACAAAAAAAAAACTTTCTTTGAAAGTAGTGGTTAACTTGAATAAAACGATATTTTACTTTATTATGATTTGTATTCATTTTAAGAATAGTGTGTGTGTGTGTGTGTGTGTGTGTGTGTGTGTGTGTGTGTGTGTAAATGCATGGGCAAGTGTGTAGGGTGGGAGAATAAGTACACTTGTGCATGCATGTGGTGGCCAGAAGAAGGTATCAGGTTCCTCCTCTAACATTTCCACCTATTCCTTAGAGCAAGGTCTTTCTCTGAACCTAAGGCTCACGTTTACTCAGCAAGGGTAGAAGGCAGCAAGCATCAGTGATTCTGGTCTGCCTGTCCCACTGACAGCTGGGGTTGCAGGCGTGCGGAAGATGCTGGGTCTGCTACATAGGAGCTGGGGTCTGAACTCTGGTACTGGAAAATGTTTAGCAAGTGCTTTCTACTGCTGAGATGATGCCCCTCCAACTCTAAAACCAAAGCAGGATTCTACAATATTACTACTACAGTACTAGAAAACTCTAGAAGAATGCAGATGGGAACTAAGGAAATTTAGCATATTAAAAATTTTATAAAGAGCCTTTTATTGTGGCAACTAATAGTCATTCACTAAAAATGAATATATAAATTACAATCCCTTAACATAACTTTAACAGCATGTAGAATAATGTATATGATATACCTAAGTATGTGTAGAAAATGTGACAAATAAACAGGAAATGCACACAGAGAAAAAGTAGAAACAAAGCAGAGCTTATGGTCATTTTGCATTTGTTATGAAAAGTTGAGAAAGTCCAGAGGAAAGTTGTCACTATTCTCTGGCAAAGTTTTGGGTGGAAGTATTTAGGTAAATCTATTAGAATAACATAGATGAAGAAAAAAAATGTACAAATAGAGACATGAAAATAGGCCAAATGCACTAAAAATAGTAGCGTGTAAAAAAAAGGAGACTGAGATTTCTTTTTCTTTTTCTTTTTTTTTTTTTTGAGACTGAGATTTCTTATCACACTTTTCTGGTTTATTTTTTTTTTCCATCATGCCTTGCTATGTAGCTCAGGCTGGCCTCTGCCTTAATCTTTATAGTGCTGAGGCACACATGTGCTACCAGTGTTTGCTACAGTTCTTGGAAGAAAACCACCAAAGGGACAGAAAATTGATAATGGCGGAACAATGAACTGAAAGCAGCGAAGTGTGTGTCGGGAGACGAAAGGGACACTCGAGGACTGAGAACAGCAGCTGGGCCTGAGGCTATAAGTCTCACAGGCAGAAACCCCTACACGTTTGTTGTTTACTCAACAGAAAAACTATTTTTGTGAAAAACTTAGACATAGACAAAAGGTAGAAAAACAAAGTGAACAGAGGCACAGTGGAAGGAAATCTAGAACAGCTTTTTAGGAAATTAGCAACCACGAGAATGATTAAGATCAAATGGTTGTTATGTTTTCATAATGTTTGCAATGTAGAACACATTTTTGAAAGTAGGGATGATATTTAGTCAGTGGGAATATGATTTTGAATTCTAATCATTTGGTAAGGCAGATGGTAATATCTGTGAGTAATCTCCCAAGCTAAATAGATTATTTAAAACTCAGGTTGACTATAGAGACAGCATGCTACATTTCACTGAGTTATATTTTTGTTAGGGCTCAAAGTATAAACAAGCTGTGTTGTCAAGGGGGATAATTTAGCAGAAAAGACCTTCCAGACCTAGTCTCCTCTTCTTTCTTTCTTTTTTTTCTCCACCATAACAAGTCACAGAAACTAGAACTGTTCTTCCCCATAGTGGGCCTTAGCCGCTAGAACTCAATTCCCCTCAAAAGAGATATAAAAATCTAGAAACACTATTCCAAATCCCCCTGCTTTTGTATAAGAGCTCGTCACAAAGAACATTTCCCATCTACCTTTTCTCATAGGACTCTTTCAGAGCCTCGGACTTAGAAGGAAGGAACACACAGAAAGACAGGAGAGAATCTGGCCTGGCTGCTCTGGGTTCCCCTTCACAGTCTACAATTAGATCACAGCCTTTTGTTCAGTCCTGTGCCTACAAGGCTGTACATTCTTCCCCACACTTAAGCCTAAAATCAGAAGGAGTTTGGGGATTTTGCAGTTTCGAAAGCTTCATACATCATGTAAAAATTTTGAATAGATAAATTGAGACTATTTCCCTCTTGTTAATGGTTCTTTCTTCCTCCATTATTGAATTCATGTGAATTTTCAATATTTAATTGTTCATTTCCTGGGGATGTTTATATATGACCTTTTTGACCATCAGAATATGATAATTTGTATATATTTCAATTCTTTAATTAGATACTGTTTGTGTAGAGTAATTGAATGTGTTTATCTGAAATCAAAGGGACTAGCATAATAGGAAGAAAAATGTAAGCTCCTTACATCAATATTTGAGTGAAAAAAAATCTGCTTCGAAGGTTTCCTTGATGTCCAAATATTGTATTTGAATCAGTAGACACATATCAGGCTTCCAGAGCTGTTCATGGAGTTCCTGTGCTCATTACTCTCTCTCTCTCTCTCTCTCTCTCTCTCTCTCTCTCTCTCTCTCTCTCTCTCTCTCTCTCTCAATTTCTCATTAAAGTTGACAACCAAACTGTCAGAAAAGTTAAATAAAAATAAACTGTCAAAACTTCTTTTTCAAAAAGGAGATATCACTAGAATTTAATTCTAATACAAGGTTGGCTTAAGAAAGAACTTAATACTTGTCCTACCTGGGCATCTCTGGGTTGTAAAGAGAGCACTGAGCACTTAAGCGTAACACTGACAATGATCTCTTTTCCAAATTCCTAGAAACAGCTACACAAAGACTGTGTGAGGATCCAAAAATTAAAGAAACTGGGTTACTTACAACTTCTCGAATCACACCTTTCTCTGTCGAATCCTTGCACAGTTCCAGTGACTTGACCTGATGGGGTGGTAAAAGAATGAAGATAAGAAAAAGAAATAGATGGACATACAGACACAGAGAAGCTGGGACTAGATGGACGGGGCTTTCTGGGGAATGGCCTCAGCACTCCAGAGGCTCAGGATGCTTATTATACAGCTCAATAAGGAGGTGGGGTTACTACCTACAGATAACCATGAGGCGGGGCTTGTGGTCTACAGCTGAGTCAGGGAGGCAGGTTTAACTCATCTCAGTAGCAGTCCCTGTAGGGGAGCAGTCTTCAGGCTGTAAAGACATAGAGGGGAGAAATCTACCATGGACATTTTCTGCACACTATCAACATCTGCACAGAGACCCGAGAAAGACTTTGCCATCCTTTGAGCCTCACCCAAGGGGAAAAATTCTGCCATTTTCCCTGGGTCCTGAGGCTATGGCCCTTGCCATGGCTGGCTCGTGTCAACAAGATGCATTTACTCAGGACTTCACATACTCAGGGCTTCCTCCACTCCCCACATTTATCCATGTTTAAATATCAAAGGGTGGCAAACAGCACCAAAATTGCAAAATCCCCAAATAAGCATGGTGTGTAGTCAAATCCTAGAGAAATGTTCCATTGGTTATTTTTCCCTCTTGCATGTGTTTAGGCTTCGTATTCAGTATTGTTATAGATATCAATAGACCTTTAATTAGTCGGTTTATAGAGCAAATAACTTTTCCTTTATGGACTGTCAGTACTTCAGCAAAAGGGAGCCTGTTAGCTACTTAGTGAATCATGATGGGAACCTCATGAGTGACTGAAAAATATGGAGTTCAGCGTGAAGAGATCGAGGTTTCAAATTGAGAACTTCATGTTTGCTAACAAAGACAAACCTGTCAAATTTTCTTTAAAGTATCTGTAATTTCATCAACTGCAAAGCAGGTGTAATGGCATCCGTTTTTTAATGCAATTATCTTGGTAAATAAAATAAAAAACATTTTGTACTCAGCACTGAACACAGCACCTAGTTATAACTCAACATGGTTTTAAGTGGTGAGTGAATTGTAAACTAATGCTACCACAGTGAATCTCAAACTGTGGGTCACAAACTCTTTGGAAAACCTATCTTCAAAAATATTTACATTCACTGGTATAAAAACCGACATACGGACCAATGGAATCGAATTGAAGACCCTGATATTAATCCATGCACATATGAACACCTGGTTTTTGACAAAGGAGCCAAAACTATACAATGGAACAAAGAAAGTATCTTCAACAAATGGTGCTGGCATAACTGGATGTCAATATGTAAAAGATTACAAATAGATCCATATCTGTCACCATGCACAAAACTCAAGTCCAAGTGGATCAAAGACCTAAACATAAATCCAGTTACACTAAACTTAATAGAAAAGAAAATAGGAAGCACTCTTGAACGCATTGGCACTGGAGACCATTTCCTAAATAAAACACCAACAGCACAGACCCTGAGCACAACCATTAATAAATGGTACCTCTCGAAACTGAGAAGCTTTTGCAGGGCAAAAGACACAGTCAATAAGACAAAAAGACAGCCAACAGATTGGGAAAAGATCTTCACCAACCCCACATCTGACAGAGGATTGATCTCCACAATATATAAAGAACTCAAGAAACTAGACATCAAAGCACTGAACAGTCCAATTAAAAAATGGGCTAAAGAGCTAAACAGAGAATTCACAAAACAAGAACTACAAATGGCTGAAAGACATTTAAAGAAATGCTCAACATCCTTAATCATCAGAGAAATGCAAATCAAAACGACTCTGAGATACCACCTTACACCTGTTAGAATGGCTATGATCAAAAACACCAATGACAACCAACGTTGGAGAGGATGTGGAGCAAAGGGAACACTCCTCCACTGTTGGTGGGAATGTGAACTTGTACAACCACTGTGGAAATCAGTATGGCGGTTTCTCAGAAAATTAGGAATCGAACTACCTCAAGATCCAGCCATCCCACTCTTGGGCATATACCCAAGGAATGCTGATTCATACCATAAAGATACATGCTCAGCTATGTTCATAGCAGCACTATTTGTAATAGCCAGAACCTGGAAACAACCTAGATGCCCATCAACGGAAGAATGGATGAAAAAAATGTGGTACATATACACAATGGAGTACTACTCAGCAGAGAAAAACAATGAAAGCATGAAATTTGCAGGCAAATGGATGGAACTAGAAAAAATCATCCTGAGTGAGGTAACCCAAACCCAGAAAGACAGTTATGGTATGTACTCACTCATAGGTAGATTCTAGATATAAAATAAAGAACAATCAGACCACAACCCATAGAACCATAGAGGCTATATATATATAGTATGGAGGTCCCTAGGACCACTGTGGCATATAATAAATTTCAGTTTTACTCAATTATTGAAAAAAAATAGCCAAATGAATGGAAACACATGAACTATGAACCAAAGGCTGAGGGGCCCCCAGCTGGATCAGGCCCTCTGAATAGGTGAGACAGTTGATTGGCTTGATCAGTTTGGGAGGCAACTAGGCAGTGGGACGAAGTCCTGTGCTCATTGCATGAGTTGGCTGTTTGAAACCTGGAACTTATGCAGGGACACTTGGCTCAGTCTGGGAGGAAGGGACTGGACCTCCCTGGACTGAGTCTACCAGGTTGATCGCAGTCCTCGGGGGAGGACTTGTCCTGGAAGAGGTGAGAATGGAGGGTAGGCTGGGGGTAAGGGGAGGGGGTGGGAGTGGGGAGAATAGGGGAATCCATGGATGATATGTAGAACTGAATGGTATTGCAAAATAAAATATATATATAAAAAATAAAAAATAAAAAAATTAAATAAATAAATAAAAGAAAAAGAATATAGGTAATTACACAAAAAATAGTTTTAAAAAATAACTTTTAGAAGAGACAATAAAAGTAATACAAAAAAATATTTACATTCGATTCATAACAGTAGCAAAAGGACAGTTATTAAGAGCAATAAAAATAATTTTATGAGGGAGGTCACCACAATATGAGGCACTGTATTAAAGGGTCACAGTATTAAGAAGGTTGAGAAGCGTGGCTACCAGAATGAAAAAAGGAGATGATTTGTGACTTTCAGTGAAAGTTTTTACAGTATTTTTAAAATGGGAAAAAAAAAATACAACAGAACTTGGAAAAAATCTCAGCTTTTAAAATGCCCAAGAAAATTCAAGAATGATAGAAAAAAAACAAGGTTTGTCTATTGATATGCAAATAAAAATATCAATCATGAATCTAAAAAGCAGCATGTTAGATTTTACTGAGAAAAAGTTCAGGATTATCAATGTAAGATATTGTGGTGATATTTTGTGTATGCTCTAACGAATAAAGATTGCCTGAACATCAGCAGGCAAAGCCAGCCATAGAGGCCAGGCAGTGCTGGCACACACCTTTAATCCCAGCACTTGGGATCTCACGTCTTTGCTCCCAGTACTTGGGAGGCACACACGCCTTGAATCTCAGCTCTAGGGAGGCTGAGACAGGAAGTGATATGACTGGGCAGAGAGAGGATTATAAATCGGGAGGAGACAGGAGCTCAGTCCCTTTCCACTGAGGAGCTGGTGAGATGAGAGGTGACTGTGGCTTATTCCTTTGTCTCTCTGATCTTTCAGCATTTACCCAAAATCTGGCTCCGGGTTTTTTTTTTTGTTGTTGTTTTTTTGTTTTTTTTTTAAGACCAATTAGGAGAGTTGAAGCTACATAAAATTTGATTATGAATAAGGCACACTTTGAAATATGTGGAAAGTATCAGCAAGTGAGGGAAAGCTAGGATTTGGCAAACTAGAGAAAGACTGGAAATGTAGGTGATGAATAACAGGGATGTCTTCAAACAGCGACACAAACAGGAAAGAGCGCTGACTCAGCCAGTAATGGCCAAAGTCCAGGGGTTCTCAACCTGTGGGTTGTGACCCCTTTGGAGGTCTTATATCAGATATTTACATTGTGTTTTGTAACAGTAACAAAATTACAGCTATGAAAGTAGCAGTGAAATACCTTTATGGTTGGGGGTCACCACAACATGAGGAACTGTGTTAAAGGATCTGCAGCATTAGGAAGATTAAAAACCACTGGAAACAGGACTTTGATGGGCCAACTGCCTGAGATAAAATTAATTATTTATAAATAAATAGCAGAGTCATTGCTAGGTAACTGGTTAGATGATAGCAACCTTGAAGGCCTCTAAGGATGGCTACCTCTTTAATAAGCAGCAACTTGTTAAATGAGGAACAGAAACTACATAACTCTGATAATTGCCTCAAAACAATGGAACCCAAGTCTTGACTTTGGCTCTTGATGGAGCTGTGCCATTTTTTTTTTCTTGTTTTTTTGTTTTTTGTTTTTTGTTTTTTTTTTTTTTTTTTTTTTTGGAGACAGGGTTTCTCTGTGTAGCTTTTTGCCTTTCCTGGAACTCACTTTGTAGACCAGGCTGACCTTGAACTCACAGAGATCCGCCTGGCTCTGCCTCCAGAGTGCAGGGATTAAAGGCGTGAGCCACCACTGCCCAGTGGAGCTGTGCCATTTTAAAGTGCCTCCACCATCATATCCAGTGGACACTTTCTGGCAAAGAACGAAGACAGCATTATCTTTTAAGAGTTAATCTAAATAAAACTTTGCCAATCACCTGAGTAGGAAGACAATGCCCAGAAAAGCTGTCTGTTATACACACTTTAAAAAATATAAAATCTACCTGCATATGTAAACAAATACAACAATGGTTTCACAAGCATTGGGGATTGGAAAGCCAAAATATTACAGCCCACACACAACAGAGTATGGTAGGAGAGTGCAGCTTCCAGTGTTGACTTGTTTTCCCCAAACAAAGGGAGACTCCTGAGCATGCTCAGGGTGATAATTCAATACAGAATGTGGCAAAAAAAGAAGAAGAAGAAGAAGAAGAAGAAGAAGAAGAAGAAGAAGAAGAAGAAGAAGAAGAAGAAGAAGAAGAAGACCTCTATATATGTTGGAGTGATTTCCAAAGGCATCAAAGGCACTCAACATGAGAAGAAATTTGATGGTTGCTTCTGGCTTTGGTCATGACTTACGTCCCCAGTCACCAAGAATTATGGTGGCCATGAGAAAGCAAAGCAGAACCCTGGGTCTGGAGAGGTGATGACGAAGTGGTTAACAGCTCCTACTGCCCTTGCTGAGGACCTGGTTTCGTTTCCACTACCCACTCTTGTGTGGTCCACATGCACCTGCAGCTCCAGTTTCAGGATAGCTGACTCCCTCTCCTGGCCTGCACTCTGCACACAAGTGAAGCATGTCAACTCTTATAGGAAGAGCTAATGCAGAGGATCCAGCCGCCTTACCTCTTTATTCCTAGCAATCTGAGCTTGCTTACACTCGGTGTAACCAGAGCTTTTGGTGACCAAAGGCAAATGCACAATGGAAGAAGAGTTACAGCAGACCAGCACCTAAATCTGGCCATTGACTACTCCAACCTTGTGACAGTGTTTTCCTGTTCAATGGTTCTTTGGGGCCACACCCACTCCCATCCCTTGAAAGTGCTACAGTTTTTTTATGTAACTCTGACTTCTACATTGTGTGTTTCAACTGAGGTTTTTCCATAGAGGTCACAAGGGCCAGGTAGCTGAAAGAAAGCCAGAGCAAAATTTGGGGAACCTATTTTGGTATTTCTGCTTGGGTGTGATTAGGTCACCTTCATTTTCGTTGTGGTAAAATTCTTTCATCTTGGTGAGTGTTAGGGTTCCTCTCCCTTAGGTTTAAGATATGATATGTCCTTTCTGCTCACAGTCTCTCCGGTGTATACAATTCTAAACCTGGCTAGGGACATGGCCTTGTTAATTGGAGGAGCATATGCCTCATGTGTTCATCTGTCCTTTGCCACATCCAAGCTACCCTAACAATTCAGGTGCCTTTCCCATGAGTTTATGTATCCCTTAAGCATCTCTTATATCAGATTAAAGAAGTAAGGCTAGGCCTCGGGTAGTGAGGTTCTTCTGTAATGTGGCATTTATTTTGCATCAAAATACTAAAACTGGGTCCAGAAGGAACCCTTAAGGACAGGAGCATATAAAACACTAAAACCAGGAAGAGTGGCTTTATTTTTTTCTGTCCAATTTCTCCAGAATATTACAAGAAGGAAATCCATACTATATCTAATAAGTAATTACATCTTTACTATTCACAAAGTAAACAAATAAACAAACATGAAGAAAGATGAAAATTGTCCCCATAAACCAGGGCACTCAAATGAGATGATGCGCATGATCCCTGAAGCTTAATGGCTCTCTGCTGACCAAGGTAACTAGAATTGGGTCACTTTTGTGCTCCAATCACATCTGTGCTCTAGAATGCATTCTTTTTTTTTTTTCAATCTGTAAGCAGCACTAATGCAAAATTAACCATATACAACT
Organism: Peromyscus leucopus; assembly: GCF_004664715.2. Classification (NCBI taxonomy): domain Eukaryota; kingdom Metazoa; phylum Chordata; class Mammalia; order Rodentia; family Cricetidae; genus Peromyscus; species Peromyscus leucopus. The sequence goes on along the minus strand of NC_051075.1, from coordinate 34,036,925 downwards.
GTATGCTTCCAGAATGTATATGGCAAGCCCATAAGCTCCCTTCAAAAGCAGACATCACGAAAAGGAATTTCACCCATTCCTGTGAGTTGGAAGCTTCCATGTCATAAAGAACCCCAACTTCTGTTAAATACATTCTTTCATATCTGCTTTGAGTATAAAATGGATGGATTTAGTGAAAATGTGATATATTATAGTAGTGAAAAAATATCGTTTGAAAAAGTCATGAAGCCAGGCTTGGTAGATCACTCCGATAATCCCATTGTTTTGAAGGCTACAGCAGGAGGGTTAGGTTTTTAAGTTTAGACCATTCTACATGTATAAATCTTTCTAAACTATAAAGAAGTTAAAATTAAAGTACTGACTGTATAGTACTACAAGAAGCATGTGTTGATACATGACTATGTATTGAGTATCAAGGATCATTCATAAAAATCACCCTGACTGAATACTTCCTTTAATTCTCCTCATTATTCTTTTGACTGTCATATCAGAAAATGGAAGCCATGGTTAAAAACTTTATGCTTTATGTAAATGTTGTGTATTTGTAATCATTTCATATTAATTTTAATAATATCTGTACAATTTTAATGATGAGATATGTTGAATATAAGGCATTTGTTTTCACAATAATCTATCTCTAAGCATAAGTAGAATTGTGACACTTCATACTACAAAGTCAAATTAGAAAGTAAGCAAAGACCAATATGAAGCATCAAATTATGAAATTATGATATAATGCAAAATTGTGTGACATTTCCAAATATTAAGGATTAGTAGTATATTAATTATATTTATTATATTAGTATAATTAATAATATATTAATATATATTAATTGTGCCTTCACTACATGTGATACATATGGAAATAATTTATCCATTTAGTACTATTTATTTGATACAACATCTAGTAGCAACTGTTTATATTTGGATATACAAACACATCATTCAGTTCATATATATGTGTGCATATCTATTTTAAATTTTATTTTAGACAAGATCTTGCAACACTTTCTGGGATGGACTCAGGCTTATAATCCTCCTGCTGAAGCCTCTGGAGATTGCAGGCATGTCTCTGTTAGAATTCCTAGCCATTCCCCCAGCTCATGACCACATGTGCACTGTCCAGTAGCCAGGCGAGATGCTTAGTCATCCTAGGGCCTTACATCCTATGTAATCTGTGTGCTGTGGTCACGTAATCTATGTGCAGGTGTGGCATAGCTACATAAGTGCATATGTGTATGTGCAGGGGTGAGGTGGAGTAGGGGGGTGGGGGATCTATAAAAGAGGGTTCCACCTACTCCTTCCTATGCACCCCCTTTCCGTTTCCTTCCCTTAACAAACTCTCACAGTGGGTTTTGTTGTGCCTTGTGGCTTCTCTTGCATGGTCAACGGCACTGCCTAATAAATAACATTGTGCCACTTAATAACAGTCCCACAACATTCAGTTCGCTTCACTTAAAATGTCTTAATGGGAGCTAATTTTAAACTTAAAGAGAACTGCAAAAGTAACACAACTTGCTTATATTTTTCGTTTTACATATTTTGATATTAACATCTTCCAAAACTGCGCTGAAATCATCAAGGACTCCCTTAAACAATCAAAATCCAGATTTTACATAGAATAAGGCATTTTTAATATTTTTTCTGAGAAAGGCTTAGCATGTCAGATGAAATCCTTAAATATTTTTTGAAAACAATCCGTGTGATTGAGACCTACCCCACATAGCCATTCTTCCAGCTGACTCTGAACTCTCGGCTAGAGTCAGATCTCTAGCCATGGTTTCTTTGTATGCATAATTTACCAGTTTTTGTATAGATAGCCAACCCCTGCTTCAGTATTGAAGTACTTGTTGACGTAGGTCTTTGGGGTCCTCCTTGGGGCCTTATCACTCGATCATGGGTAGAAAACATGGACACGTACTAATAAATTGGTGAGCAGATTTTCTTGCTGAGAAGAAAAGAATTCATTTTTCAGTTCTCATGCACATAAGTGATATGACTTATTATGACCCAGGGGCCCCCGTGGGTATCCTGCACATGCAGGGGGCCATAATGGCATGCTGTGCAGACTCAGCAGCAAGCTGGCGGGCTACCCACTCCATGCGGGCATGGCGGGGCCAGGGGAGCGAATGGACAATCACAACCCAGGGAGTACATCCTCGTGGAAATGGTTTATTGTAATAGAGAGTTAAGAGGCAGAGAGAAAGAGAGAGACAGATAGAGAGGAAGGGGGGGGGGAAGAGTGGGGGAGGTGAGAGGTGCACACCTTGTGGGAGTGGAAGGAGAAGAGAGAGAGAAGAGAGAGAAATGGGCAGAGTTTTTCCTTAAAAAGAGACTTTTACGTCAGGACACAGGGTGGTGCTAAGGGGTGGGACCAGAATATTAACAATAAGTGCTATTTTCGTTTTATGTTTTAGAAACAAACAAGATGATAGAAGGAAAAAAGTCCATTTTGGCCAGGTGGTGGTGGCACATGCCTTTATTCCCAGCACTTGAGAGGCAGAGCCAGGCAGATCTCTGTGAGTTCGAGGCCAACCTGGTCTATATAGAGAGCTCCAGGACAGGCACCAAAAGTACATAGAGAAACCCTGTCTCAAAAAAAAAAAAAAAAAAAAAAAAAAAAAAAAAAAAAAAAGTCCATTTTGTCTATTTTTTTTTTTTTAGTTTAATCATTTTTAAAATATTTTTTGATAGACCCCAGACCCAGGGTACTACCTTCTCGAGTGGGCGCCCCAAGAACCCAGACTCCAGTCCAGTTGATGCAAACAGCAAGAGGTTTATTGATGCGGCTGTACAGTCGGGCTCCTCTCCTTCCAAGAGCAAGAGTCGCACCCTACCTCAGCCACATAGATACTTTTAAAGAAAAAAAAAACACACACAAAAGCCATAAGATTACAATTCCCATGCAATTTCATTCCGACTGGTTCATGTCTAGGGGCTAATTTCACAAGATTATGGCCTAATCACAGAGTAGGTACAATCACGTCCATATGCACACTTTTCCCGAAACCTGAGGTGGGGGGGGTTATCAGGGTGGGAGTGAAGGTTACACAAAGGTTACAGTGGTCTTTCCTGGAACACTTGCAATTATCCCAGTCACAGTTGATCAACATATCTTAACAGAAATCTCCATATATTGTGGTAAGGGTGGCTGAGTAATGGCTGAGTCAGTCTGCCCTTGGAACTAGCTTTTTAGTTCCTCATTCTCCTGGGGCTTGGGGAGTGTAAGCCTGAAGGGTTAGGGTCTTTCATTTTTTTTTTTTTTTTTGGTTTTTTTCGAGACAGGGTTTCTCTGTGTAGCTTTGCGCCTTTCCTGGAGCTCACTTGGTAGCCCAGGCTGGCCTCGAACTCACAGAGATCTGCCTGGCTCTGCCTCCCGAGTGCTGGGATTAAAGGCGTGCGCCACCACGCCCGGCTCGGGTCTTTCATTTTTAATTGAAATAGAATTACCTCATTTTTCCCTGACCCTGTCCTCCCTCTAGTCCCTCCCTGCTGTGGAGCAGTCTTTTACACTGTAATTTTGTATTGCTTTTATTGTTGAGATTGGCCAATGGCTAGGCAGGAATGTTAAGAAGAAGAAAAAGGAGTCAGAGGAGATACCATGAGACACAGGGTGAGCAGGATGGGAAGTATCTGCATGAGATGAGCAAACCTTGGGGCAGCACATAGATTAATAGAAATGGGTTGATTTAAGTTATAAGAGTAAGCTAAAAACAAGCTTAAGCTATCGGCTCAGAATTAATAATGAATAAGTCTCTGTGTGGATATTTGGGGAGTGGTTGGCAGGACAGAAAAGTCCACCTACACCTCTCAGTTACCCTCTTTCAGACTTCTGTGTCCTCCACTCAAGCTGATAGCCTCTTTTTATTGTTATTGTTACATACATATGTATTTATGAATATATATGTTTATGCACAAATATATGTAAATGTAACATTCCAAGTATGTTTATGTTGTTTGTGTGTACATTATTTCAGGGCCGACCACTCTGCCTTGACAACAACTAAAGGAACTCACCTAGGAGAGGCTAATTCTCATTCCAGCAGTAGTTAGTTGCCCTTAGTTCATTGTTGAGGGGTAGGATTCTTTGAAATTTTCTTCCTTCCACAGTAACATTTTTATTGATATTACCATTGTTCTGGTCTTCTTTATACAGCCATTTCCAGGAGAGACTGTTTTCAAGCAGACTTCCTGTTGTTTTAGCTCTATCAAACTTTCCACCCCCTTTTCTGCGTCGTTCCATGAGCTATAGATACAGGAAGGTGATGTAAATATATCCACTGGGGCTGGACTTCCCATACCATTGACCTGTGCACTGTGTCCAGTTGCTATTTCCTGTGAAGGTCTCTGTTTGCTAGTCTCTTCTTAATCACAGCTGATTATTCTGCATCAGCTGACCAGTACTGGCTTTCCCAGCAAAGAAAAAGTTTCACTTTAGTGGTTCAGGTCTCTTATTAATCAAAGCTAAGGGATACATCGATAATATCTGTTATTTGGGGAGTCACTTGGACTATCCTGACCAACCTTTTGAAAGGAAGTTTCTCATGCTTCCTTTAGTCTGTGAATTTTAGTCTGTGGTCCTTTTAGGGAACATTTTCAGCCCAAATGGCTTAACTTCTTGAGATCAGGGGTTGAGGAAGCTAGCCTTTACCTTGACAATAAACACCAGTCATGTGTTAATGAAAGGGCCATAAATTCCTCTTGCTAGAGATAAGAATGACTGCTTTATCAAGTAGGAACTTTGCTTAAGCCACCAAGGGAATGGTGACCCTTATCCAAATGCCTGACCTTAGGAAGAGGACTTCTGGTGACCAGACACTATGCCACAATTTCATAGTCTTACTGTATGGGCCTCTTCCCCTCATAATGCTCCCAAAAGGGAAGGAAATGTTGTCTACTCTTTTCCCATTATACAGTGCCATTCTGACTTCTCTGTATTTATTAACTGAACTCTTGCCCTTAATGGCCTCAGGCTGCAGATCTGAATTGTAGGCATTTCATCCTTGGGATCAGATGTGTCTAGTAAATCTCTAACTTTCCTACTCTTGGTGTAATTAGGAGGGCACAATGGAATTCCTGGTTCTGTAATGCCAGGGATTTGTTTCCAAAGGATTAGTTGTTTAGAGAGGCTACCATTGTACACATTTTTATCCTTTACCAAAGCCCATACAAAATTTCCCAGAGGGACAGGCATTACTAGTAAGAATCACTAAAAATAAAAGTGAAAAAAAGGAAAGAAAAGAATAAAAAATAAATAAAAAGTAAAAAGATGCTAGAGAAAGTGTGGTCTACAATGTCAAAATGCTGGAGCTTTGTCAAGCAGCAATAGTTGACATGCAGTCCATACCAGGCATTGCACAAGCTATGTCTTAGGGGATTATTAAAAAGTCACCATCTACAGTTTGTAGTGGAGAAATGGGACACAGTCGGCAGAAAGCTATCATACAAAGGAATAAAGTCAACAGGAAGTTGATCAAGCAATGTTGCACAAAGGGAACACTGGATACCTCCAGTGCATCATTAACTGAAGACACAACGGTCTTGGAATTGATAACCACAGCCCCCTTGAGGGGAAGAGTTGGATTCTCAGAATCCAAAGTCACAACTCCCCCAGAGCCCTGGCCATATGCCATTATTGGCCTTTAAAGCATACCTCTTGTTTTAGACAAAGAATTTTGTTCCATAATATATATATGTTCCATAATATATATATTACTGGCCTCAAGTATGATTCCCAACATTGACACTGGGTGTCTCACAACTGCCTGTTATCCCAGGTCCCAGAAATCTACTACCTGCTTTCAATATGAGAGCCTCTGAGAAAAGCTCCCCAGAGCCTGGTCTCCAGATTATTAATGGCTTTGCCAAGAATGGCCCTGGTTTTAGACAAGGAAATATGTTCCCTCTCCATATATCTGGGTTTCAAAGAAAAAGATTAAAAAACAAAAGGTAAGCTCTGGGCATATCTGTAAGGGACTCTCTAAATTGGGTTAACTGAGGTAAGAACACTGGGCTACATCCTGGACTGCATGAAAGAAGTTTCACATTCCTGTTTCCTGACTTCAGAGGCAAATGTGTTCAACTCCGTCTCCTCCTACCATCTTTACTTCCTCATCAAGTGGATGCCAGCCTATCAGACTTTAGCCAGAGAGAACTCCTCCTTCCTTAATCTGTTTCTGGTGAAGTATTTCATCAAATAACAAGAAAAATGACTAATATAATAAAAATGTCTAATACAACCAAACATACCTATGGGATGATCATTGTAGATTACAATTGCAATGCTCAAATCATGTAGGAAGCATTCTAAATCTTAGTGCCTGGCTATTAGAAACGGTACATTTGTGTATTTTAATTTGTGTTCATTAATAAGAACTTGACTTCTATTTTCATAATGGGAATATTAGAAGACAAAGTAGTTAAAATAATCCTACTGTATAATGAATAGGTAGAAACAGTTTGAACATAATGAGGAAAAGTACAACAGTTCAGTGATGAAATGGTCTCTCATACATATTTTGAATAGGTAACACTGGTTATAATTTTATATGGATATCATTTTAAGATCACAGTGACTACATTTAAAATTGATTTGGGAGCTAGAGAGATTGTCCAGTGGTTCAGAGGGTGCTCTGTTCTTGAAGAGGCCTCACGTGTGATTCCCAGCATTTGCACTGGGTGGCTCACAACTGTCTGTAATCCCAGGGCCCAAAAATCTACCACCTGCTTTTGATGTCTGAAGGCACCTGTGTACAGGTTCATATAGCCATGCAGAGACACGCATATACATGATTAAAAGTAAAGTTCTAAAAATTGATGTTAACAGTTAAAATTGTATAGCTTTATATTAACAATATGCTGTGTGCTAAATATTTAATTTACAGCCAGTAACTACTCCTACGACCACAGTTTGCATGTTCTTGTCTTAAGTCAAAATGTTTTGAGCTCATGAAATACTGCTTTAACATGAGAAAAGTATAATTCTCTAGAATTACCATGTTGTAGACTTTTATTGCATTGTCTAGTTAGTGGAATAGCCAAATTTAACTGAGAAGGGCTGGCAGTTAGCCAACATTCAAAGTGAAGGGAAGAATAGAAGATGAGTTAAGATCAGGCCTCCTCTTCCTGTATGTATTGATCTAGCTATGTAAGTCAGTGAGCATCACAGCTGTCTGTACTGGAGAGTTCAAAGAGAAAAAGCATTTATCTATCAATTCCTACCCTCTTCTAAATAACATGTGGTGGGTGAGGAAATTAAAACATATCAACTTAATTGAGTTTCAAGTGCAAAGTTCATCATTTAAAAATGATTATGAGATGCTATTTTTCTAATCATTTCAAGATATAGACCAGGTTTCCTACAATCATATCTTTGTTATCTGTGTAGAAATTCATTTTAAAAACAGGACTTGCACTAACAAAATCCACTTTATAAAATTGGCACTTCTTTATTCTAATCAATACAATGGAATAAACAACATTTAATTTTATTTTTCAGCTATAATGATAACAGTGTTAGGTTACATTATTATCCAAGGAATCATTCACTAATTAATAAACTCAGAAATACATAATGTCAAAAAAGGCTAATTTTATATCTGCTATTCATTGTCAGCTTCCCTTGGAACAGCATTTCAAACACCTCGAAGCTGGCTTTGCCAGGACCTCAGAAGTACATAAACTCACTTTATAACAAGAAAGAAAGAGCATAAATTTATTTCAAAGTAAATTAACTATCCAATTGTTATCAGTTAATTCTGCGCAAATAATAAAAACCTACATATATGAGAGGAAACAAAAAATAAATAATTTAGGTTAAAATGATTTTATATCAATCATAGGAGAAATTCATTTTTTTCACAAGTGTACAAGTTCACATGAAATTAAATTTCTGGAAGTTATGTGAGGTAGCTGTACTCCAAATACTATACCAATTAAAGTAATTAATGTTATGGAAAACTCAGAGAATAAGAAGTCAAAATTGCATCTGTAAATAGACATTTTCTACAGTGATCCCTTCCTCCCCATGACCTCAATATAATCACAAAGTACTTTCTATACTATAATACTACAGTGCGGCTCTTTCTGCTGCTATTTAGACATATTTTAATTTTGTTAGAACATTAATGGTCCACACCTTTCACTCTGAAATTACTGAGATTTATTTTTTCTTTCCATTGAACTATATGCTCACTTTACTTGAAGTTCTTCTTCATCAACAACTTGATCACACTAATGAGATCTACATTACAGTGCGTTGTCTCTCACATTCTAATGATGGGCAGAGAACCTACTAAAGGATTCACTCATAAGCTGTGCCTGCTCCTTCGGGAGTATAACTTGAGGAAAGCCACTGAGACTTCTCTAGGGGTTGGTGTCACTGTCTGATCCACAAGGCAGAGACTCGGTTTGAGGCTTCACTATATACTTTGAACTCATTACTCTTTCATGAAGACTTGCGGGTAGGTTCTTCAGTCCTCCTTTCTCATGCAGGATATTCCTTCCCACCTTTCTAAAGCAGCACACTCTAGCTGCTTGCTGTGACTGCACCCTTCAGTTCCTGGATGGCTTCCCAGGAACTGCATCAGAGGAGCATCTGGCCACTGGCCTTGGGACCGCCCCTGCCTATTTTAATCTCTGTGGGTCTTTTTTTTTTTTTTTTAACTTTGTTTTTTTCTCTTGTTTTGTTTTGTTTTGTTTTTATTAAGGAAATTTTTATTCACTTTACATACCAATCACAGATCCCCCTCTCCTCCCTCCTCCTTCTCCTCCTGCCTTCCCCTGCAATACACCCCCAATTCCCTCCTCCAACAAGGCAAGGCAAGGACTCCTATAGGGGGTTAGAGTTAAGAGAGTGCCTAGAGTCTCAGAATGAACTTTGAACTTTTAAGCAGTGTTGAGACTGTTGAAAGACTACAATCTTTTGAAGTTGGACAGAATGTATTTCTGTATTGTTATACATATGTGTATATATATATGTATATATCATGAATTATCAAAAGTTACACATACACACACATATATACAAACATGTATATATATACATACATATATATATATGTATATATATATACACATACATATAAAACTTTCACTCATGCACATACTGGAGTCATCTACAAGCTTACATGTGTCAGTGTTTCATTTCTTGGGCTGCCTAGAATTTCACTGTAAACATGTTCCCCAGACCATTAATTCTCAAACTGGCACAAACTTGTTTTATTTATGAATTTGGGTTATCCTTTTTTTTTTCTCGGAGACAGAGATTGAACCAAGGGCCTCTCACATGCCTAGCAAGCATTCTTCTTATTCACTCCTGAGCTATTTTCTCTTCCCATTTTACTTTTCCATTTTGGATCATTAATAGGATTTTTTTGGGTTATGGTCATAAAGCCCAAGGACTTTAATATACTATGTACATACTCTCCTGTTGAACTACACTCCATTGATGAGCTCATTAATTTTATTAATATTTCAAGGATTCAATATTTGCTTATTTTGTTTGTATCTTCCAGTTGCTTGACATAAACTTTTAGTTATTTCTTTGTTAGACAAATTTTATAACTTCATGCTTATTGGTCAACCATTCTTGCATTACTCACATAACTTGTGTTTTGTGATGATACAGATTTTTAAAATTTTAGTCCATTTTAGGAAATTATGTGGTCAAATTTTATTTGTTAGAATGTTAGAATAGTATTTATGAAATTGGTCTAAAACAATGACAGTTACTAACACCTTGAAAACAGCCTCCACACAGCCTCATCAAAATGAGTTAATACTTGGAGAAACTGATGACAAGGCAAATGCAGAAAGATTTAACAATGCTTGGATCTAATTGAGGGTCCATGGATGTTCATTGTACTGTTCTTGAAATGATGCTGTACTTTTAATGTTTAACAGAAATGTAGCTGAAGTTTTCCTGAGTCCTGGCTGGCCGTCAGTCGGGACAAATCTCTCCCACTAGCGTCCCCCAAGTAAACACACAGAGACTTATATTACTTATAAACTGTATGGCCATGGCAGGTCTCTTACTATCTGTTCTTGTATCTTAAGTTAACCCATTTCTATTAATCTGTACTTTGCCACATGGCTTGTGGCTTACCAGTAACTTACATCTTGCTACTCATCATGTAGGCGGCTGGCAGTGTCTCCTCCTCAGCCCTTTTCTACCCAGCATTCTCCTCTCTGCTTGTCCCACCTACACTATCCTTCCTGCCTGGCTACTGGCCAATCAGCGTTTTATTTATCAATCAATCATAGCAACATATATGCAGAGTATACAGGACATTCCACAGCACAGAACAGGTCAGTAAAATGCATTAAAATGTTTATCAGTTTGATAATATAATAAATAAAGGTAAGGATTGCCTCTGAGTACAAATTGTTCAAAAAGTGATGAAGTTTCCTTAATTAATTTGACTCCATTGTTTCTTATATGCTGGTTTTTAACATAAAAACCATTTTAATTACAGATATATTCTGTCCTCTATTGGCACCAATTATATCCTAATCTGTTATCTATAGTATGAGAATTAATAAACAAAAATTACTAGCTTTAATTGCCATGACTTGTTCCAACATTTGTCTTTGGGTTTTATATTTGTTATCGACATTGAAAACTACTAGTAGTATACTGACTCTTGATGACTTGCCATCATACTCATAGATCATCGCATCTCTGCATCGCAAACTGCATCAGAGAGACTTCCTTTTAAAGTAGAGGGTGATAAACATAGACACTCACAGCTCACAGAAGTGCAGAGAATAAGAGCTTGAAGAGTGCTCAGCCCTAAATGGGACATCTATGTTATACCCATCTTCCCAAGACTCAGGGATAATCATGGAAGAGGGGGTGGTAAGCTTATTAGAGCCAGAGACAGTAGAAAGCTACAACAAAACAGTGCTTTCCAGAACACAACTGGGCACAAGTTGTACATATGAACACACAGCAGCTGTGACAGCATATATATACCTATGCATGCTGAAGTCAGAAAAAATTTCCATTGTAAAGTAGGGAGGTGGGCACGATGTCTTACCCCTAGTGGAGGAACTGCTAGTAATTGACAGCTGTAGGGAAAGGCAAGTCAGCGTTATTTAAAGGTGTTACTCCTGGCACACAGACCACACTCCAGTCAGTGCCCAAACACCAAAGAGTACATAGGGGCAGCACTAAGTTGACTAAAAGGATGTTGTGGTCTGAATAATAAACCCTTTAGGCTTGTATATTTGAATGCTTAGTCACCAGGGAGTGACACTGTTTGAAGGATTAGAAGGATTAGGAGATGTGGCCTCATTGGAGGATGTGCTTCACTGGGAGTGGGCTTCCAGGTTTCAATATCCCATGCTAGACCCAATCTCTCTCTCTGCCTATGGATCAGGATGTAGCTCTCAGCCACTGTTCTAGCACTTGCCTGCATGCTGCCATGCTCCCAACCATGATAACAGACTCAACCTCTGAAATTGTAAGTAAGCCCCCAATTAAATGCTTTCTTTCAGGGGTGTTACGTCGTTCATGGTGTTTCTTCACAGCAAGAGAACAGTGACTAAGACAAAGGGTTTACACAAATAATAACAGTGAGTACACAAAGGTGGATCTGGGGCATGTAGTGAATATGGTCAAATTACAGTATATGAAATTCTCAAAATTAATAATGTTTTTTTAAAGAGCAAGCACTGTCCTCTGTATTGGACATTTATCAACAGTAAAAACAATTATGTATTTAAAAATGTCTGTTCACAATGAGATCATATTTCATTTAGTAGTACATATAGGTTAAAGATGCTAAAGAAACAAATTATATGGGAGTTTATAAAGAAAAATTGATTCTGAAAAATGTGAATTAATAGAATTGTGAGGACAAAAAGTTATTGGGGTTTGTGGGATGGTAGTATTGAAGTTTTAAGTAAGAAAAGACTCATAAAGTGTAACTTTCTAGCAAACTTAAGAGGCTATGTTTTTAAACATACTTATCTAGGTGTGGTTTCATTCATCTGCCAGTTTAGGTCTCTGTCATTTGTGTGTTAGATTTTCCATATGACAGTTTTCACGTTATTGCTTAATCTCTACTCTCCAGACATGAGTAATATTTCTTATATCTTTTAGATTTCATAGAAAGATAAAATGTAGGAAACCTGGTTATAAGATTAAATTACCAAATCTGCCAATGTATTTTTAGAAACAAAAATTATGTAAGTATTGCTTTACCTATTTTACAGAAAACTTTTGAGTATTGCTTTCTGTATAACTTTTCAAGTTCTCTATTACACAACTTTCAGGAGAAGTAATTTTTCATATAAAATGGTTATACAGCAGCACCCTAAACAATTAATTTGTTAGAAATTTCACTATTCAAACTGAACAGTAGTGAATACTATAAGCCATTCTACCATACCCTGGTACTTATATTAATCCATTTGACAAGCTTACCTAGTAATTTTACAGAAATAAATTATATATTTAAAAACTATATACTACTTGCTTAGTATTTTAAAAATTCTAGAACAATTACACAAATTATTTCCTTTTATATTTCTGGCTTTTTGATTATTAAAGAAAACAATAAATATAACTCCAAGAGCCATTCACATTTTTGTGTACATTTTTATTGCCTTATAGCTCTGCTAATGAAAAATGGCAATAAAAATTAAGATTGAAGGATCCAGGAGATAGTTCAGGGAATAAAATGTCAGCTGACAAGCATTAAGTACCTAAATTTGAATCCATAAAATTGATAACCTACATCTGTAATCACAGTATTCTTAGGGCAAGATGGGAGGTGGAGATAAGATAATCCTAGAAAGCTTGCAGGCTGGGTATTCTGATGTGTGAATCCTTCAGATACAAAGATACTCTGCCTCAAACAAGTTGGAAAGCAGGGGGAAATGCCTGACATCATCCTCTGACCTCCACATTCTCACCGTGATATGTGCATGCCCACACACATGTCATACATCTGTTGACACAAAATAATATTTAAGAATTAAGTTTAATTAAACAGAATTCTCCTCATTTATACATCGTTTTAAATGTGTGTGGGTTCATTTACAACATATTGCACATTTTAAAATTAAATATTACATTGTTGCACAGGAAAAGATTCATGCACTGTCATTTTACTTGAGTCTACAAATTGAATTCGGTTTAAGCAAAAGCCACAAATATAGCTTGTTTTTCCCATGATGCTTTGTTGAAAAGGATTGAAATATTTCTGTTGACGTAGAGGTGATGATCTCTAAAAAATTTAAACATGTTAAAAAAATCTTCGGTGTTACAGGAAACAGAAAGTTTTCAAGTAAATGAACAATGGTTTCCCGTCATTTTACTTAAAAAAACAAAGATCAGGGGCTGGAAGGATGGCTTGGTCATTAAGAGCTCTTCTTGCTCTTGCAGAAGAACTGGGTTCAATTCTCAGCACCCATATGGTACAACTATTTGTAACTCCAGTTTCCAGGAGATCTGATGCCCTCTTCTGATGTCCATGGGCACCAGACATGTATGTGGTGCAAGTGTACACATGCATGCAAAACTCTCATACACAGAAAATAAAATAAATAAATCTAAAAAAAAATGTGCGAATTAGACCAACCATAGAATCACAAGTTGCTAAATGAAAGCATATAAAACCATAGATGATGGAACAGAGAGATGACTCCATGATTAAAAACACTGCTCTTGTAGAAAGCCTGAGTCCAGATTCCATCACTTCCATCAGGCACCCCACGACCTCCTGTGTGACTCCAGCTTCAGGAGATCTGATGCCCTCTTCTGGGCTCCATGAATACCTGCACTCACATGTATGTGCTCAACGCATGTAGGCATACACATAATTAAAAAAAACATCTTCAAAAAACACTTACAAAGTCATATTACCAAGGTATGATATTAGGGAAGACTCAGAGATCTTGCAAGTCTATAAGAGTCCAGGCAAGGGGGATGAAAACTAAGAATATCTAGATTAATGCCAGACGTTTACTGGAAAAAAAAAAATAAATAAATAAATAAATAAACCACTGACTTCCTAAACTAACAACTTATAAAAGAAAAAAATCAGATGAAGAAAATTATAGCATATTAAAAGATTTAGCCCTCATTCTTTATGTGGATTATGGCCCAAATGACCCAACTGTTAAATAAAACTGGACATTTGTTTAAAAAAAAAAAGCCATTTGACTTCTAACAACATAGTGTATAAAAGTATTAATTTTGATAGTGAAGCAAAGAATATTGAAATTGTTTACTTTTTAAACATTTATTTTAGTTTTTATCATCTGTATATACATGTGTCTGTGTGGGGGTAAATGCATGTGAGTGCATATATCCATGCCAGCTAGTGATGCTGTATGCCCTGGAGCTGAAGTTACAGGCTATTGGGAGCAGCCAGATGTGACTATTGGGAACTGAACTTAGGTTCCCTGCAAGAACAATATGTGCTCTTAACTGCTGAACAATGTTTCCAGCCAAGTAATTGTGTATTTTTAAACTTAGAGAGACATGCATGAATATATTTGTACTGCAGTTGCATAAAATCTGAAGAAATAGGTGAGAGTATTCAGGAAGGAGGGTGTTGAAATAGGTATTTGCTCACAATATTTAGTATTTTATTTTGCTTGATGTATAGTAATATTAATGAGAGCTAATTAAGGGTTTGTTTGTGCAAACAATCCCATGTGCTTTAAATGTGAGGAACTCAAATAAGCGTTGAGATTTTGCTGTGTATGTATTTCAAAAGCAAAAAGAACAGTTCTGAAGAAATATAAATTTACAATAAATTTGTTTTGCATCATTGGTGAAATAAAACTTCTCTTTAATATATTATCTACAGTGAACTATATCTCAGAAATGTTTATTATCATATAATAAAATTCCTATCAAATCTGTTTATAATGTAATTTAGACTATTTAGAAACAGCTATTTACAATGTATACTTTTGACTATTATAATTATTAATTTTATTCATTACATGATTTGTTTATAAGATGCACATATTTTTGTTCTCTAATTAAAGTACAAAAGAATGTTCAGTGCCTTGAATGCAACACAGTTATAATTACATAAGTAGCTAGATTAGTTATCGGTTGCTAGGTAACAGTATTATCATAAACTCCATAGCTGAAAACAGCAAATATTAGCGCATAGATTCTGTGGTTTAGGAGTAGATGCACTGCTGGGCTGTCTTCTGGGCTGGAATTTAGGATTCAGCATGAGCTGAGGCCTGATATGAGGCTTGACTTGGTCTGATGCACTTGTTTCTTTATATATCTGGTTATCCACAGCACTCAGTGATTTTCACCTGCCAGACGGAATGCTACTGACACCCAAAGAGATAATTGTCCTACAGGGCAACTATTAAGAGTTGTTATCATTGATACCACCCCAGAATCCATCTACTATCAATGATTCCTATAAAACAGGATAAACATTTATAACACAGTATGGAACAAACTTCTCTTTTTGCTTATGAAATATTAATTTGTTTCATATTAAAGAGATACTTAAAATATTTTTACCTATTCATCATGGAGCATTAGTTTTGATTATTTCCTTTTGTTTATTTAATGGAAAGATGTTTGGTGTACAAAACATTTTTACTGCCAATGACTTTTTAAAAAAATTATTCTTGTACATGTTTTATTCACTCATAATCATGGTCATGAATTCTTGGTTGTTCTAAAAGGACCACAATATTAAGCATAGATATTTAATAATGACCTTTAATATCCTTATTCATTATAAGCAACACACATTTGCTAGTAATAATCTAAGAAATACAAGTACATTTGTATTTAATAAAATAATATCTCATTCTTTGGCTATGTCTTCACAAGGAAAGAAAAATGCATGAAGATCTATCAAATATAGTCAAGTTTCCTTAGAGAGGCCAAAACCATCTGTTCACATTTCATTTCTGTTTGCTTATGAGATGGCATATGCCACTCTGTCATCATTTACATATACTCATAATTAACTTTATTATTAGACAAATTTGGAATAAAACAGTCCATTCCAAGGAGCCCTTTTGTGGTTGTATACATATCAAAATATAAAACTTCTAAGTTGCTCCATTCTCTGTTGCAGTAAAGAAATGTTTTCTAGCTAGTCTTAGAAGAAGTATGAAAATTTAGTTTTCATACCACCATTTGCAGACCTGAAAATGAGGGTCTAGATTAAGTGTCCAGTAAATATTCTTAGCAACAAAACTGATTTTTTATATCTGCCACAGTTGTGTAAATTTCAAAAAATAAAAATAAAAATGTGAAATTACCTGTTGAAAGTCATTAATACAAAATGAGTTCTGTTTCGGTGTTATATGTGTGCACAAGCTCATGTGTATGCATGCAGATACATGTGTTTACACATGTGTATTATATGTTACTTCATCCTTTTAATGTGTCTTGACCTCAAAATTAAACCCTGTCTATCACCATTCATTATTTAAATTTGAACAATTACTGAAGGTCCTATTCTTTCAAACAAAGAAAACAACCTGATCATCAATAAGTAGTCCTTATCCTAAAATGTGTTCTCCTCTAGGGGAAAATGCCATTGCACACTAACATCCTGCTGACCAGCTGACTTTTTCCACACAACATTTCAGAACATGAATTAAGTCTTTATGAGTGAATAAACCTGGAAAATAATGATTGCAGCAGACAAATGAGAAAACAGCCAATACTGTTTTTTAATAATGTTTTACTAAATTAAAATTAAATATGCATTTTAAATAAATGAGACAAATAGGACAATAGCATTGCAATTATGAATAACCATGCTGGATGTAAAATTTAGAATACAAATACAGGAACATGTATAATTTCCTTAACCTTTCTATAACTAAGCCCCCCTTTACCCTTGAGTCTCCAGTTATGCCTGTTGAAAAAATATTGAATTTTGTAACTTGAAATAAACCCAGCAACTTGAAACTTAAAATTAAGCTATATTGCCGTAAATATTCAGTTAGAAGTTTCTAGAGGCGAGCAGAGGGGCAAACTACTGTTTCCTATCCACTGCTTTGGCTTGTGTCACAGCTGTTTCAGTGTGCGTGCATCACTTACGAGCCTCTGGCAGAGAGGAAATAACAAACAAAGCCTTTGCACAGCCTGCAAGGGCAACTGATGCTCAGCTTCCTCTGGTCACCACCAGACATACTATCAGACCTTTCCGTAATGCAGGAGAACAAAATAGTTAGTTAGAGTCTTTTTGAAACAGGCTCTCTCACTGAACGAGGATGTCATCAGTCTCTTATACTAGCTGAGCAGCAAACTCTAGAATTCCTCTTGTGGCTGTGTTCCTCTGGGCTGGGATTGCAGGTACACACTGCCATATCTAGCTTTGTAGGCTAGTGCGGAGGACCCAAACTCAGGTCCTTATTAGTGTGTGGAAAGTACTTTGCCAACTAAGCAGCCTTTGCATCCCCAAGTCTTATTTTCAAAGGTTAGCCCACAATTCCATAGACTGCCAAATGAAAAGCCCAATCTCAAGTGTGGATATTGCCCCTGAAGGTAGGTCAGGTCTATCTCAGGGGGCCCACAAACTATATAGCCAATTGCTATATAAGACTCCAATGCTGAACATGGTGTGGTCACAGGACTTGAGGAAATCAAGTTGACATTGACTAGGATGTTTCTCTCCTACCTGCTAGACTTTATAATACCAGAGGTGATATGTAGACTGTTATCAGGTAAAGGTCATCAACAGTCTTATCCATCTGTACCACCTGTGGACTGCAACAATGAATGGAGTAACCGGACATGTCCATGGGTACAGTAATGACAGAAACCAACTGTTTTCTGATTGAAATTGAGACCCACACCACAACAGGAGATGTATGTCTGATACTATAAATCTAGCCAAGAACCCATGGTGAAGGAAATTAGTCCCCAGGGATAAACCTGCTACTGTTTATTTAGTAGAAGACATAATATAAAACTGACCTCTGAATTTGTACTTCTGTATCCATAGATTAGTGAAACTCTCAGACCTCTGCAGAGAAGTGCTGTGGGATATTATGATCACACTGTAACCTTCCCAAGACTGATAATAAAGTTTGCTTTGACTTAAAGGGCAGAGCTAGCTACTAGGTAACCAAAATTAGCCATAGAGGTTTTGGAGAACTGAGGACATATCTAGAGACACAGAAGTCATTGGGGTGGGGGGAGAAAGATTCTCAGCCCTTTCAGATCAAGAAAGGAGAGAGGGGGGAGGGAGGGAGGGAGGGAGGGAAGAGGTCACTGGTCACTTGTCTGCTGATTCTCTGATCAATCAGGTTCTTACCCTGATATCTGACTCCCGAGTTTTTACTGATAAAGAATAATTACATAAACCCTTCAGAGAAGTTCCACTGTGAACAGATGGAGGTTAATACAGAAAATCACAACTGCTCAAAGTTCAGAGAATGAGTGACTTTGGAGGGCTCAGCTACAAATGGGACATCTATATGACAACTCCTTCCCAAGGATCCGGGACCGTTGCAGAAAAGGTGGCAGAAAGCTTGTAAGAGCCAGAGGTTGAAGAAGACCAGAACAAAACGCTGTCTTAGGAGCATGACTGGACTACTGCACTCAGGTATTCACAGAAGCAACAGCTGCGTGCACAAGGCCTGCATGCACAGAACCAAGCCGGTCACCACTCAGCACCGAGGAAGAGGTGGTTCACAGGCTCCCATCCGTAGCTGTGGAGCTGGTGACAGCTCAGGGATTTGGGGGAGGAAGAACCAGCTTTAGTAACAGATGTGGCGCCTGGTAAATCGACCGTTGTGGCAATGCATTCTTACAAAAATCTCTCTTACATTCTAAGAGCCTGGAACTTTTTCTGGACCTCATAGCCAGAGTTAATAACATACCTAGAGGTTACTTAAGACTTACGTGATACCTACGATGTACTCAGCATGTTTGTTTAACATTAGAGAGAACAGTGTACCACTCAACCTTACTTGCCTTGGATTTCCCCTGTAATCAACTTTTAAAGTCTAAGCAACTGCATAGCTGTAGTCATAAGTTGCGTACTCCTCCGTGTCTCTGACCCAGTACTCTGGGTATGTATATATGTTGTACATGTATTATAATAATCATTTGCTAAAAACAGAAAAGATAGGATGAGAGCAACTTTATTAAAGGACTATCCACCATAAATATGAAATACAACATATGGATATCTGCTGGAGAATATTATTTTAAGTGTGTTACTTTTCTTTATGTTGCATTTGTGAACACTCTGTGAAGCTGTGTTACTGTGTGTGTTTAAAACACCTGATGGTCTAATAAAGAGCTGAACAGCCAATAGCGAGGCAAGAGAAACGATAGGTGGGGCTGGAAGGCAGAGAGGATAAATAGAAGGAGAAATCTGGAAGGAAAAAAGAAGTAGCCAGAGAAGGAGGAGGACACAAGGGGCCAGCCACACAGCCACATAGTCAGCCACGGAGTAAAAGTGAAAGTAAGGTTACAGAAGTAAGGAAAGGAAAAAGTCCAGAGGTAAAAGGTAGACTGGATAAGTTAAGAAAAGCTGGCTAGAAACAATCCAACTTAAGGCTGGGCATTTTTAAGTAAGAATAAACCTCCATGTGTGATTTATTTGGGAGCTGAGTGGCAGGCCCCCCAAAAGAGTAAAACCAACAACAGATATCATTTAGTGAACAGGATGTTTGTGGTACTGTTTGTTGTCTTGGTCAGTTGAAGTCAGTGACTTAATCCATTGTAAAACTCCATTGAAGATTTCTGTGGTGTATTCCTCCTTCCTTCCCCAGGTGTTTCCTGTGCTATTCAATTAAAGAGAGTCAAACATTTGTTAGGGACAGACACAGGAATGTGGAGAGACTCACAAGATAGGCTTCAGGCAGGCATAGATTCAGATTCATGCAACATACAGAAGGGAATGGAGGAAGACATGGGTAGAGTGAAGCAGAGAATTTAAAGCTGACCTTGCTCTTGGTTAAAGGACATGAAGAGGAAAGACTGATTTTTTTCCTCAATCAACACCAAGACATTATTGATGACTCCGACTTTATTATAAATACATTCAAACTGACCACAGACCATGCTCCAGGGGATTACACCCAGAAGTATGTGGACAGCAATAATTAGACTTAATGGGGCTTGAATTAGAAGAAAAAAAGGAGGATGTGAAGTTTGGGGGATTGGGAAGTGGGATGGAAGTAAAAGGAATTGGGAGAATTGAGGTAAATATCAAAGCACATTTTCTGCATATGTGAAATGCTCAAATTTTTTAAGTTACATTTTTAAAAAATCAGGATTGATTACAAGAGTGGGGATAATAGAGAAAGCAGCAGAGAAGGAGGACAAACACATACAAAGTACATACACACACTATGTGTATATATATATGTAAGTATGTATGTATATATGTATGTGTATATATAGATAGATATGAAAATGCCAAAGGAAGTTCATTACTTTGAATTCTAATTTAAAGCTTTAATAAAATAGATTTATACAAACTGTGCCAGCTTACCTGGAGATCTTGTTTCTTCCCAGAATATCAGTTTGTAATAACTTTTATTTTATTGATTTTCCAGCTATGTCTTATTTCAAAGTTAATAAAGTACTACAAATTTTTCATTGAACACAGGAAATATCTTTTTTACATTATCAAATACTGTGATGCTTCTTATAATCTGTGCCATATTTCCTGAGTTTTGATTGTTGGTTTTCCATCTCATTATATGTCATGTTATCTGTTTGTTAAGAATTAATGCTCTAGACACATGGTACTCATTTATAGCTGTGCTTAATAGTAGAAACTATAGATTTATTGAAGTTTTTCAGAACTATTGCTTTGCTGTAAAATTATGCATGATATATTTGGACATTACTGTGGTCCTTCTAAACTTGATATGTAAGTAGTAGAGGAATCACAAAGATTTTAATTCATTAATACCAAAAAAAAAAAAAAGATGAGGGACAAGAACAAGAAAGGTCAGCTTATATTTTAGTCTATGGAAAACAGAGGGCAGACATAATGATTGACATGAAAATGTAAATAAAAGAGAGAGCACCTCCAGAGCAGAAGCAAGCAGAACAATAGCACCTGCAGAACATAAAAGGCTCACAAAGCATTAAGGAGAAGGTCAGGGTGAGAAAAAAGGTAAAATCAGGATCATTTAAAACTTTATGAGGAACAGTTAGGCCTCCATATGCTCTGTCAGTTTATTAAAGACAAAAGTCACAATTCTGTCTTTTCTGCAGAAGAAATGGAACCAGAGCACTTATGTGTAGTCAGAAGATTTCCTGTGTCCCCGTCTGCCGGTGGTCGGGACAAATCTCTCCCACTCACATCCCCCAAGTAAACACACAGAGGCTTATATTAATTATAACTGCATGGCCAAGGCTCAAGCCTTTTGCTAGCTAGCTCTTATATCTTAAATTAGCCCATAACTCTTAATCTATGCATTATCCCACAGCACTTACAGCATTGAACAAGGAAGCAGTGTGCTGTCAACAGGTGAACAGATGGCTGTAGCATGAATCTTAAAAGGTCCTATTAATAAAATCAAACCTGGGGCCAGTTAATGGGGTAAATGCTGGAAGATCAGAGAAGCAGAACAAGCCACAGCTACCTCACCTCGCCAGTTCCTCAGCTGATCCTGTTTCCTCAGACCGGAAGCCTCTGAGTCCGCATCCAGAATGAATCTCAGCTGAACTGCTGCTCGGAAGCCTTAATGCTTAACCAGCTAAATGCTTCTAGTTTCTGCTCCTCACACCTTATATACCTTTCTGCTTTCTACCACCACTCCCTGGGATTAAAGGCTCACTTTCTGGAGATTAAAGGTGTGTGTCACCATGCCTGGCTGTTTCCAATGTGGCCTTGAACTCACAGAGATCCAGATGGATTTCTGCCTCTGGAATGCTAGGATCAAAGGCTTGTGCTACCACTGCCTATCCTCTATGTTTAATATTGTGGCTGTTCTCTTCTCTGGCCCCAGATAGGTTTATTGGCGTGTACAATATTTTGGGGAACACAACACCACCACAGATGACTGTACAGTGAGTGATTCTTTGTCTCCCCCCCTTCCAATCTCAGTTCTCCATGCTCTATAGTTAAATATGCAAATCCTTAGGTAAGAAAGAGCAGGATTCCTTTCTAAAATCCCCAAAGAATCCTAGGAGTGGAGCGTACCTCTAGAGAATGAAACAGTGATGCCATGTGGAAAATGCCATTGGAAAGCTAACCTACTGTGAGCTTTCTCACATTGTCTACTTCTATACTATTTTCAGAGGCAGACTCTAAGTATGAAAAGGAGTCAAGTGGAAATAGTTATTAAGGGAGGGCATACAATATTGAAGACCAAAAAGGAAATGAAAGGAGACAACAATGCCAGAAGCAAGGAAAAGTCACAAAATATGTTATCAATATTCTTAGAGAGATGGAGAGAATGGAGATGCTAGGAGGGGGAAATGCTCAAAGCACAGGAAGCAGACTTCCTAAATGAAGTATGTAAAAGTCAGAAAACAGTCAGAAGAAGACCAAAAAGAGGCTAAACCTTGAAATGCACAAAAATGAACTAGAGCTCCTGTTTAGGAGAGCAATCCTGGGACCCAATTATAATGTTTTCAGAAATAGCAAATGAAGGAAACAAATGGTGTTATCAGGTGAATATGAAACAGAACTCAGATTGACAGATGCTCACTGAAGAAATTAGTACACCAAGAATGCAACTGTAAAATTTAGATAGCCAGGGACAACTAAATGTGTGTTCACATGCATATATGCATGTGTGTGGTAGTGATGAGGAGACAAAGAAACTTTTGCAAAGGCCGAGGGATCTGGATTCTGTTGTGATTTGAATGTGAATGCCCCCCCCCCCAGACACATGTTTGAACAAGGAAAGCTGCAGAGCAGGCATTTGGTGTAGTTACAGATGTGGGGAGACCTCAGAGGCTGTTGCATGAAGATGTAAAAGTAAAGCTTAGATTGCATTGAAGACCCCAGAATGCTGGAGGTGCCAGAGCACTGGGGTACCTGTCAAGGAGAGCTGCCGAGAAGGAGTGGAGCCAGCCAAGAGACAGAAGTGTGCTGCAGTCAGCTAACTGAAAGGGAAGAGCCAGCTAAGTCCCTTGAGGTCAGATGTAGAACTACAGGATTTGGAATTTGCCCTGCTGGGTTGTGGTCTTGCTTTAATCCAGTATTTCCTCACTATGTCCCTCTTCACCCTTCTGGAATTATAAGGTATGTTTTGTGCCAAGTTATGTAATTATTTGCTTTTTGATTTTTACAGGCTTTACAATGAAGAGATTTCCATGATTCTTAAGTGAAGCTTTGGCCTTGAAAGTAGTGTTCAAACTTTGAGAGACTGTGGGGACTTTTAAAATTGGATTAAATGCATTTAGTGTGTGATATAGTGCAAGCCTATGGAGGCCTGGGGGAGAAATGTGGTGATGTGAATGAGAATGGCCCCTGACACGTATGTTTGAATACTAGGCCCACAGTTGGTGGAACTGTTCAGTAAGGATTAGGAGGTGTGGTCTTGTTGGAGGAGGTGTGTCACTGGGGCTGGGCTTTAAGGTTGAAAGAGCCTATATCATTGCCAGTTAGCTCTCTGTGCCTCATGCTGGTGGATCAAGATGGAAACTCTTAACTATTGCTCAAGCACCATGCCTACCAGCCTGCCTGCCTACTACCTACCTACCTTCCTGCCTACCTACCTGCCACCATGCTCCCTGTCCTGAGGGTCATAGACTCTAACACTCTGCAAATGTGGGCCATAAATTTAATGCTTTCTTTTCTAAGTTGCCTTGGTCATTATATTTTGTCATGAAAAGTAGCTAAGACTACTTTGCTCTTGGGTTCCTCCAAGAAATTTAGATGCTAAAATACAGTGTAATGACAACTTCAAATTTTCATTAATAATGTTTACACTATCAAATACATACATATACATGAATATGATCAAATAGGCTAGGAGGTAAGCAAAGAAAATGGCTACTATGTCTCAGTAGTTGTATTTTCTGATGTTAAGAATACCCCTTTGTGCTCAAATATCTTTGAAGCTTTGGTTAGATTCTTTCTACTGTATCAAAATCTAAGAAGCCAGAGAACGCTTCTTATTGCCACATTTGCATACTAGTGAAGGGTCTGAATCTACAAAACACCCACACTGCATTATAATATCACTTGCACTGTGTATTTGACACCCTTCCTTCATGCTTTTCATGCCATGAGAATACCCTTTAGGTCCAATCTAGCACAATTTGGAAGGGAAACAGGGTCATCTTACCTAATGAATATGCTACACACATAATAAATATTCATTAAAATCTTTTAAAAATCCAGCACAGAACCCAATGGACTGATAACTCACCTTTCAGGTAACCTTATTTCAATTTGTCTCTGGAGTGTGCTATTCAACTTGCTTTGCTAAATAAACTTCTGCTTAAGCTGTGTGTGTGTGTCTGTGTGTGTGTGTGTGTGTGTGTGTGTGTGTGTGTGTGTGTGTGTATGTCTTGGGTGATATTTTTTTCTCAGAGAATGAAAGAGAAACTTCCACTTGGCAAATCATTACCCAACACCATAGTGATTGAATAAAGCTACTTTCTAATATATATGGCCTCAGAAATACTCACTGCTTTGCACTCTTCTCATGCAGCTCCCAAATGAAAACCTTAAGTTTGGTAAACTATTCATAGACTCTTAGGAACAAGGATTAACAAAAAAGGAATAGAAAGACCTTCTCAGATTGACAATAAAGGACATTTCCCCTATGACAGAGTTCAACCCAACTGGTGAGCAAAACAGACAAAATGGATTGATAGAATAGAGAGGTCAAAGAGTCATTGTTAAGGGAAATAAACATGGATAGATTATCTGGTAAATGTGGTAAACTGAAATAGCACTGAAGTACTTGCATCAACTAGGAAACGGCAGAATCTAAATAGCAGGAAATTTACCAAACAACGGGAAAAAGCAGGAAAAGGTAACATCCCTCACTCAACAGAACCAGGTAGTCTAGACCTCAATGTCATCAGGAATTCAAGATTTATTTCCTAATGTATTAGTCTGCTACTGTGACAGAGTATGGCAAACTAAATAGTTTAAACAAATAGAGATTTTACTGTTTCAGTTATGGGCAATAGAAGTTTGAGAACCAAATGGGTTATGTTTGAGGCTTAAGAGAGATAGTCCACCCCTCTTTCCTGGTTTCTTATGACTTGCTGGAGTCCTTTTCTCCTTTGGCTTCTGCAGGACCCCTCCTGTCTCTACTTTGATCACACTTGGCATTTTCCTGTCTGTATGTGCTTGTGCATTCAAAGTTCTCCCTTTGATACAGACATCTCATATGACTGAGGGTCCAATCTCATTTTTAAACACTTTCCAAATAAAGTAACTTTTTCATGTAGTAATAGTTAAAACTGAGCATGAATTTCAGGAGGATACTACTTGATACATAGTATTTGACACCCCAAGAGATTTGATAATAATTTTGATCTTACCATTGTGTCATTGTTGGACATCTCATCCTTTGTTTTATCCAGGAAGAGAAAAATATTTTTAAAAGTATACTTTTATTAGGAAAATGAAAAAGTAAAAAACAAAAGAAATACAGAAAGCATGTTTTATATATTATGGAAATTTAGTAGGTGGTTAGAGAGATAATACAGTCTGTAAAGTGTTTGATATACAAGTATCAAGACATGAGTACAATCCCCAGTACACATTTAAAAAGTTGAGCATAATAGTGCACCCTTGCAATCCAGTGTTGAGAAGATAAAAGCAGGCTATTGGCCTCTCATTTGCCACATAACAGAATTTATTTATTTATTTATCATACATTGCATCCTGAATGAATTTTCTGCTCCTTCCACTCCTCCAATTTCCCCTTCCCATCTCCCCTCTTCCCCAGATACACTCCTCTATTTCCCTTCAGAAAAGAGTGAGCTTCCTGGAGATATCAACTGAAGACATGTAAGTTATGGCAAGACTGGGCACAAACCCTCACATCAGGGCTGGGAGAGGAAATGCAGTAGGAAGAAAATGGTCCCAAAGACAGGCAAAAATGTCAGAGACACCCCCACTCCCACTGTTAGGAGTCCCACAAAAACACCAAACTAAACAACCGTAACATATATAGAGGACCTAGTGCAGACCCATGCAGGCTCCATGATTGTCACTTTAGTCTCTGTGAGCACGTATGAGCCCTGCTTAGTTGATTCTGTGGGCCATGCTCACCTAGTATCCTTGACCACTCTGGCTCCTACAATTGTTCTTCTCCCTCTTCCACGGGGCTCCCCCAGTTTTGAGGGAAGGAACCCAGTGGAGATCTCCAATTTGTGTTCTCTGCACCTAATGCTTGGATGTGTGTCTCTGTACTACTCTCATCAGCTATTAGAGGAAACCTCTCTTATGACAATTGGAGTAGGCACTGATCCACAAATATAACAGAATATCATTAGGAATCCTTTGTTGATTCTTTTTTATCCTAGATCTCTAAGCTGTCCAGCCTCCAGTTCCTGGTCATCCAGGCAGTGTTGGGCATGAGCCTCAAATTAGACCAGTCATTGGTTGGCCATTCTCACATGATCTGTGCTTCTATTTCTCCCATACAGCTAATGAGCAGGATAGAGTATATAGGTCAAGGTTTTATGGCTGTGTTGATGTCCCAGTACCACCACTTACCTTGCCTGGTTACAGAAGATGGTCAGTTCAGACTTCCTATCCTCCATTACTAGGAGTCCTTGCTAGGGTCACCCTCATAGGTTCCAGGGAGTTTCCACTGCATTAGATTTCTACATGATCCCCTAAATGCCCTCCCAAATGGAGTCATCTCTCCCTGTAATCTCTCTCTCCTACCCTCCATCCCTCACCCACATGATCATTTCTATTCCCATCCCCACCTACCTTTAGGCCACTGGAAAAATCTATTCAGTTTCCCTTTCCCAGAGAGATCCATGTGTTCACCTTAGAGCGCTCCTTGTTACTTAGCATTTCTGGGTTTGTGGATTGTAGCATGATTACTATTTACTTAACAGCTAATACCCACTTATAATTGAGTACATACCATATTTTTCCATTCTGGGTCTGGGTTACCTCACTCAGGATGATTTTTTTCTAGTTCTAACCAATTTGCTTGCAAATTTTCCGATGCCATTGTTTTTAACAGCTCAGTAATGTTCCATTGTATAAATGAACCACATTTTCCTTATTTATTCTTTGTTGAAGAACATCTAGGTTGTTTCTGTTCTCTGGCTATGATGAATAAGGCTGCTATGAACACAGATGAGCACCTGTCTTTATGGTAGGATGGAGCATCCTTGGGTATATTCCCAAGAGTGGTATAGCTGGGTCTTGAGGTAGAATGGGTTCCAGTTTTCTGAGGAAGAGCCATATTGATTTCCATAGTAATTGTACAAGTTTTTAATCCCACCAGCAATAAAGAAGTGGTCCCCTTGCTCTACATGCTCACTAGAATGAGCTGTCATTTGTGTTATTAATTTTAGGCATTCTAACCTTTGTAAGATGATTATCTCAGCGTTGCTTCAATTTGCATTTCCCTGATGGCTAAGGATGTTGGACATTTCTTCAAGTGCTTCCTCAGTCACTTGAGATTCTCCTATTGAGAGTACTGTTTAGAACTATATTCCATTTTTTATTGGAATATTTGGTTTGTTGATGTTTAGTGTCAAGTTCATTATATATTTTGGATGTTAGCCCTCTGTCAAATGTGGAGTAGGTGAAAATCTTTTCCCATTCTGTAGACTGCCATTTTGTCCTATTGATGGTGTCCTTTGCCTTATAGAAGCTTCTTAGTTTCATGGGTCCCATTTATTAATTGTTGACCTTAGTGCATGCACTATTGCTGTTCTCATCAGGAAGTTGTTTCTGTGTCAATGCAGTCAAGGCTATTCCTCACTTTCTCTTCTATCAGGTTTAGTGTATCTGGTTTTATGTTGAGGTCTTTGATTCACTTGGACTTCAGTTTTGTGCAGGGTGATAAATATGGGTCTATTTGCATTATTCTATATGCCAAGATCCAGTTAGACCAGAACCATTTGTTGAAGATGCTTTCTTTTTCCCATTGTGTCTTTCTAGATTCATTATGAAAAATAAGGTATCCATAAGTGTGTGGATTTATATCTGGGTCTTCAATTTGATTCCACTGTTCAATGTGTCTGTTGTTATGCCAATATCATGTAGTGTTTATTACTATATCTCTGTAGTACAGCTTGAAATCAGGGGTGATTATTCCTTTGGAAGTTATTTTATTGATGAGGATTGTTTGAACTATCCTGGGTTTTTTGTATTCCCACGTGAAGTTGAGTATTGACTTTTCAAGACTGTAAAGAATTGTATTGGAATTTTGATGGAGATTGTGTTAAATCTGTAGATTGCTTTTGGTAGGCTGGCCATTTTCACTATGTTCTACAAAGCCATGAACATGAGAGATCTTTCCATCTTCTGATGTCTTCTTCAGTTTCTTTCTTTAAAGATTTGGAGTTTTTATCACACAAATATTTCACTCACTTCGAGTTATTTCAAAATATTTTATATTATTTGTGGCTGTTGTGAAGCATGTTTTTTCTGTTTTTTTTTTTTTTCTCAGTTCCTTTGTCATTTTTATCAGAAAGCTACTGATTTCTTTGAGTTAATCTCATATCCAGCTTCCCAGATGAAATTTGTGGAATTGTTTATTGTCATAGTTAGGGTTTTCATTGCTGTGAAGAGACACCATGACCATAGCAACTCTTATAAAGAAAACATTTAATTGGGGTGGCTTACTTACAGTTTCAGAGGATCAGTCCATTATCATTATGATGGAGAGCATGGTGGTGTGCAGGCAGACATGGCACTGACACAGAGAGTGCTCCATCTTGCAGGCAACAGGAAGTCAACTAGCTGTCACAGTGAGGGAAGCTTGAGCAAGAGACCTCTAAGCCTGCCCCATCAGTGCTGTGGGATGGTCTGTATATCAAATTACTCTGACTGGTCAAAAAATAAAACACTGATTGACCAGTGGCTAGGCAGGAAGTATAGGCAGGACTAACAGAGAGGAGAAAAGAAAAAACAGGAAGGCGGGACGAGTCACTGCCAGCTGCCACCATGACAAGAAGCACGTGAAGACGCCAGTAAGCCACAAGCCATGTGGCAAAATATAGATTTATGGAAATGGATTAATTTAAGCTATAAGGACAGTTAGCAAGAAGCCTGCTAAGGCCATACAGTTTGTAAGCAATAAAAGTCTCTGTGTTTACTTGGTTGGATGTGAGCGGCTGTGGGACTGGCGGGTGACAAAGATTTGTCCTGACTGTGGGCAAGGCAGGAAAACTCTAGCTACACACCAGTGACATACTTTCTCCAACAAGGTCACACCTCCTAATAGTGCCACTCCTTTGGGGGTCCGTTTTCTTTCAAAACACCACACTTATATATACTATCATGTCATCTGTGAATAGCAAGACTTTGAGTTCTTCATTTCCAATTGTATCCCCTTGATCTCCCTCCGTTTTTTGTTTTTTGTTTGTTTGTTTGTTTGTTTGTTTGTTTGTTTTATGCTGGCTAGAACTTCAAGTACTATATTGAATAGATATGGAGAGAGTAGACAGCCTTGTCTTGTTCCTGATTTTAATGGAATTGCTTTGATATTCTCTCTGTTTAATTTGATGTTGGCAATAGGATTTCTGTAAATTGCCTTTATTATATTGAGACACATTCCTTTATCCATACTTTCTCTAAGACTTTTATCATGAAGGGGTGTTGGCTTTTTCTGCATCTAATGAAATGATTATGTGTTTTCTTTTTCTGTTTGTTTACATGGTGGATTATTACGTTGACTGATTTTCAACAAGGATGTTGAACTATCCCTGAATCCCTGAGATTATAAACCTACTTGGTCTTGGTATATGATCAGTTTGATGTGTTGTTGGATTCAGTTTGTGAGCATTTTATTGGGTTTTTTTGCATCAATGTTCATAAGGGAAATTGGTCTGTAATTCTCTTTCTTTGTTGAATATTTGTGTGGCTTGGGTATCAGGGTAACTGTGGCCTCATAATATGAATTTGCCAATGTTTTGTTTCTATTTTGTGAAATAATTTGACATGTATTTGCATTAGCTCTTCTTTGAAAGTGTGGTGAAATTCTGCCCTAAAACCTCCTGGACCTGGGCTTTTTGCTGTTATTGTGAGAATTTTAATGACTGATTTCTATTTTCTTAGGGTTTTTAGGTCTATTTAAATTGTTTATCTAAGCTCAAGTCAACTTTGCTAAGTAGTATCTACTGAGAAAATGCATTTATTTTAGATTTTCCAATTTTGTGGCATATAGGCTTTTAATGTACTACCTAATGATTCCTTGGATTTCTTCAGTATTTGTTTTTATTTCCCACTTTTCATTTCTGATTTTGTTAATTTGGTATTCTTTCTCCTTCTTTTAGTTGGTTTGTATAAGGTCTTGTCAATCTTGTTGATTTCCTGAAAACCCAAATCTTTGTTTCATTGAATCTTTTTTGTTTTGTTTTGTTTTGTTTTGTTCTTGTTTTTGTTTTTGTTTTTCGAGACAGGGTTTCTCTGCACAGTTTTGGTGCCTGTCCTGGAACTCACTCTGTAGACAAGGCTGGCCTCAAACTCACAGAGATCTGTTTGGCTCTGCCTCCTGAGTGCTAGAATTAAAGGCATGTGCCACCACCGCCCGGCCTCATTGAATCTTTGTATTGTTCTCTTTGATTCTATTTTATTAATTTCAGCCCTCAGTTTGATTATTTTCTGCCATCTACTCCTCTTATGTATGCTTACTTCTTTTTTTTTTTTTTTTTTTTTTTTTGTCTAGAGCTTTCAGGTGTGCTGTTAAGTTGCTAATATGAGATCTCTGCAATTATTTTATGCAGTCACTTAGTGTTATGAACTTTCCTCTTATACTGCTTTCATTGTGTCCCATAAGCTTGAATATGTTTTGTTTTCATTTTCCATGAAACTTAGAAAGTCTTTAATTTCCTTCTTTTCTTCTATCTTGATCTAGTTTTAATTCAGTAGAGAGTTGTTCAGTATCCATGAGTTTGTAAGCTTTCTGATGTGTCTGTTCTTGTTGATATCCAGCGTTAACCCATGGTGCTCTGATAGGATGCAGAGAGGTATTTCAATTTTCTTATATCTCTTGAGACTCACTTTGTGATCAAGCATGTCTTTGACTTTGGAGAAAGTTCCATGAGGTGCTGAGAAGTGTAGTGGTATTTGCTCTGCTTATGATCTCAGGTTATACAGCCCAAAGGAGGAGGTGCTTCCTGATGTTGTATGTGACTTCTTATAAGGAGAGGAGAGAGGGAGGGGTACTGAGGTCCCTTCTTCCATTTATGTATGTATGTATGTATGTATGTATGTATGTATGTATGTATGTATCCTGGAGTGATTGGACACCAGACAGCCTGGGACTTGAACCCGGTTCCTCTGGAACATCAGTCAGTACTCTTAAACAATGAGCCACTTCTCTCCTTTCTATATTTTTTTTTTGAGTTGGTAAAACAATTTGTAGATATCTGTTAGGTCCATGTGGTTTATAACATCTGTTTGTTCCAATATTTCTCTGTTTAGTTTTTGGCAGGATAACCTGTCATTGGTGAGAGTAGAGTTTTGAAGTCTCCCACTATCAGTGTGTGAGGGTCAATGTTTGATTTATGTTTTAGTAATTTTTCTTTTACAAATGTGGGTGCCCTTGCATTTGGGCATAGATGTCAAGGATTGAAAGATAATTTTGATGGATTTTTCCTTTAATGATTATGAATTTTCCATCCCTATTTCTCTTGATTAATTTTGATCTGAAGTCTATTTTGTTAGATACTAGAATGGCTATACCAGCTTGCTTGTTAGGTCCATTTGCTTGGAAAATCTTTTTCCATCTCTTTACTCTGAGGTAATGTCTATCTCTGATGTTGAGGTGTGTTTCTTACATGCAGCAGCAGGACAGATCCTGTTTTCATACCCATTCTGTTAGTCTGTGTCTTTTTATTGGGGATTTGAGTCCATTGATATTCAGAGATATCAATGTCCAATGATTGTTAATTCCTGTTATTTTGTTATTGGTGGAAATGGCAATGTAATTTGTGTGTGTGTATGTGTGTGTGTTCCCCTTCTTTTGGTTTTGCTGGTGTGAGATTTATTTATTTTATATGTTTTCATGGGTATAGTTTACCTCTCTGGGTTGGGGTTTTCTTTGTAGCACCTTATATAGGGCTGGATTTGTGGATATATATTGTTTAGATTTGACTTTATCATGGAATATTTTGTTTTTTCCATCTATAGTAATAGAAAGTATTCCTGAGTACAGTAGTCTGGGCTGGCATCTGTGGTCTCTTGGTGTCTACAACACATCTTTCCACGTCCTTCTGCCTTTTAGAATCTTCATTAACAGTTAGGTCTAATTCTAATAGGTCTGCCTTTCTATGTTACTTGGCCTTTTTCCTTTGTCACTTTCAATATTCTTTCTTTGTTCTGTGTGTTCATTGTTTTGATTATTATGTGGGGAGGAGACTTTCTTTTCTAGTCTAATCTATTTGGTGTTCTGTCTCCTTTTTGTACTCTTATAGGTATCTCTTTCATTAGGTTAGGAAATATTTCTTCTATGATCTTGTTGAAAACATTTTCTTGTTTTTCTGGGGGCGGGTTGTGATTTTTCTCCTTCTTCTATTTCTAATATTCTTATGATTGAACTTTTCATAGTATGCCATAGTTCCTAGATGTTTTGTGTCAGGAATTTTTCAGATTTACCGTTTTATTTGACACATATATCTTTTTCTTACGTCGTATCTTCAATGCCTGAGATTCTCTCTTCTGTCTCTCATATTCTGTTGGTGAAGCTTTCATCTGTAGTTCCTGTCCATTTACCTAGATTTTTCCACTTCTAGAATTCCTTCAGTGTGTGTTTTCTTTATTCCATTTCCATTTTCAGGTCTTGAAAATTTTTATTTACTTCCTTCAAGTGTTGGTTTGTTTTTCTTGGCTTTCTTTAAAGTATTTATTATTTCTTCTTTAAGGACCTCTATCATCTTCATAAAGTTGATTTTAAAGTATTTTTCTTGTGTTTCTGCTGTGTTAGAATATTCAAGACTTGCTGTAGTAGGATAGCTGGGCTTTTGTGGTAACATTTTGCCTTGGCTTTTGTTGATTGGGTTTTTTATGTTTGTGTCAAGACATCTGAGTTTGGGGTGATTATAGGTCTAGGTGCTAATTCCTGAGTTTGTCTTTGATGGATTGGTGTTTTGTTTTTTGGTTTCTGCTTCCTCTCTGGTCTCTGGCTATTGTGGCCTATATTTGAACAGAGGGTCTTCTCCTGAGTTGGAGGCTGGATTTCTTTTGTCCAGAGTGGCCCCTGGTCAAGCAGAGGGTCTCTGTATGAGTTGGGAGTAAGGACATGCCTATAAGGAGGAGTAATGGTATTGTTTGGGGAAAACTGAGAGAGTGAGGAGGTAGCCAGCCTACCTGAAGTTCTGGTGACTAGAGTGACCTCTGGAAGGACAGGGGTTCTCCCCTGGAGTCCTGGCCTGCGACATGGTGACAAGGAAGGGAGGGGGACTGCAGATAAGGCGGGCAGACACCTAGAGAGTTGGGGGTGTCTTCTGGTGGGCTGCCTGCCTGGGTTTACTGAAGTCTGGTGTGCCCTGTGGTTGAGCAGGTGGTATCAGCCCGAATTGGGAGCTGGGACGCAGAGAGGAGAGAAAGAGGACTGGGGAGATTGTGTGCTGGCAATTAGAGATGCGTTTATCAGTGGGTGGCCAGTCTACCTGGATGGAACAAGATTTCATTTTGTCTTTTATTAGTTAGTTACTTTGTGTGTGTGTGTGGCGGGGGTGGGGTGGGGGTGGGGGGGTGGAGGTGGGGTGGGGGGGTGGGGTATGTGTTTGAGAGAGAGAGAGAGAGAGAGAGAGAGAGTAATGAGCACAGGAACTCCATGAACAGCTCTGGAAGCCTGATATGTGTCTACTGATTCAAATATAATATTTGGACATCAAGAGTTGTGGTCATGGTGTCTCTTCACAGCCTGACCATGTTTTTGTTCAGAGAAATGTGAACTTTGGGACTTGGGATTAGGAAAACAGTGGGCTGCTTTAAGGATGGCTTATTAGGCCATACTAGTAGGATCATGAAAACAGTGGTGCTGAGGGTGATTCCAATGTATGGGATTGAATAGAGAGGTTTCAAAGGAGAGGGATGTTAGTATGTGACCTAGGCCCATTCTTGTGATATTGTGATGAAGAATGTGGCTGTTTTCTGCCCTTGTCCAGAAGATATGCCTGAGGCTAAACTGGAGAGTTTTGGATTAACGGAGCTGAGAGAGAAGATGTCAAAATAGCCTAGTATTGACTGTGCAGCATGGTTATTCATGACCAGGCTTATGCAGAGCTATAATGAAAAACAGCAACACAGTGATCAAGGAAAAATACAAAATACAGATAAAGAGTTGAAAGAAACCTGATGCTGAATGTAATAAAGGGAGTGGTGACCTCAGGGCATGGCCCACCCAGCTAAGCTTCCAAATTTGTGAAAAGGAATTAAGGACAAGTTTAGGGTCAGGTGTGGTGGTACACACCTTTGATCTCAGCACTCCAGAGGCAGATGAAGGAGAATCTCTGAGTTTGAGGCCAGCCTGGTCTGCAGACCAAGTTTCGGGCCAGCCAAGTTTAAGCAATGAAGGAAACCACTGAAAACAGAAAGCTAATGAAACTGTATTTTAATAAGGGGGCCATGTTACAGCCCCAGGGAGCAGAAGAACTTGACGGTTTTGGCCACATAGTACTGACATTATAGTCAAAGAAAGAAGAAAGGGGTTATAGAATCTTCCTCCAATACTAAGGAAAGCCACCGAGGCCAGGGATGTGGCAAGTCTATCCCTGCATGGAGGCCCAGAGAGGCCATTGCCCAAAGCTTTGAAGAGGAAACCTGGATTGCCTTGGGGACCCTAAGATGCTGGAGATGCCGGAGTCATAGTATACCTGCTGAGGAAAACTGATAACAGTGAGTGGAACCAACCAGGAGAAAGAAGTGTACTGCGGTCAACAAAGATGAAAGGAGCTGGAGAGCTCGTTGACATCAGACATGGAGATGCAGAGTTTGGAGTTTCCCAAATGCTTTTTGGTCTTGCTTTGGTCCATTATTTCCTAAATATGCTCCTTTTATTCCTTTTTGGAATGGCTTTGAGGTTTCAAGTGTTCAAATCAGGTCCAGTGTCTTTCTTCCTGCTGCCTACTGATCCAGATGTAGAAATCTGAGCTATCTCTCCAGCACCATGTCTGCCTGCATGCTACTGTGCTTCCTGCCATGATGATAATGGACTAAATCTCTAAACTCTAAGCCAGTGCCAATTCATGTTTTCCTTTATAAGAGTTGCTGTGGTCATAGTATCTTTTCACAGCAATAGAAACCTTTACTAAGATAATATGGCGTAAAATTCATGTTTTTATTCTACAAATTTGTAAATTCCTAGCCTTGTACAACTGTAGAACATTCAGCTTAAGACATTTTGATTATCCTCATAAGATTTTTGTGTTTACTTGAAGTAGCTCTCTACTCCTTTTTCCAACTGTAAGGAGCATCATGCTGTCCATAGGTTGCCTGTTCTATCTATAAGTGTGAATATTTTTGCTTTTTTGTTGTTGTTTTTGTTTGTTCCTTTGTTTGTTTTGGAGATAGGTTTTTCTGTGTAGCTCCAGCTGTACTAGAACTCATCAAGCTGTCCTTGAACTCAGAGATTCACCTTCCTCCCCCTCCCAAGTACTGGAATTTAAGGTGTGTGCCACCACCTGCCCAGCCCAGCTTTGCATTTTTAAGTGAACATGTATCATGCGCTTTGTTGTATATTTGTCTTTTTTCAATTAACATGCTTCTGAGATGAACTCTTCTTATAGCATTTATCAGTACCATATCTTTTTATGCTAAGCTGTGTTTTACTGTGGACATATCACATTTTTTTGACCTTTAGAAACTGTTGATATGATTATTAAATTCATTTATTTATAAAAGAATGTGTTTTCATTTCTTTTCCTTCATTTCTACAAGATAAATGCCTCAGTTTTAATGTGTATGTTAGAAGAAATCTGGAGAAAATAAAAAATGTTTTATTTATTTTTAAATTTGGATAGTTTCATTTGGGTATGGATGAACTTTCTATGATTCATTGTTACACCCTTTTAAATTGGCCAAAGCTTCTAGTACACTGTTGAATGAAGCAGATTGAATATAATACCTATGTGTAATACCTTTTGGATTTTCCTATAGGTTTTTTTTTTTAATAGGTTTGAGAAAATTCCTTTGTATTCCTAATTTAGTAAGTTTTTAATCATGAATAGAAGTTGGATTTTACAAATTTTTTTTCTTTTTTGATTTAGTTCCTATTACCCTAATTATTTGTAGTTCTTAAGTAGCTGATGAATGTATTTGAAGATTTATTATTGTATAATGATATTTATTTATTTGAATGTTTTGA
Source organism: Peromyscus leucopus (assembly GCF_004664715.2). Classification (NCBI taxonomy): domain Eukaryota; kingdom Metazoa; phylum Chordata; class Mammalia; order Rodentia; family Cricetidae; genus Peromyscus; species Peromyscus leucopus. Next base: position 34,000,511 of record NC_051075.1, on the reverse strand, counting down.
GTTATCAATATATTATATATTTTATTGAGAAATCTGGAACATTGAGTTCCTGTGTATGGGGTGAGAGATGAGGTAATGTGATGTAGACATAAGAAAACATTCTGTACTCTGTAGAATTAGTACTTTTGACTTGAAATGGATTTTATTTTATTTTATTATTATTATTATTTTATTGAAAGCGATTTTAAAGAGTAGCTGGGTCAAGGTCATAAATTGAAACTGAAAAATGTTACTACAATAAGTGAGATCTTGTTTAATATCTATCAGTTATTCTGTCTCAGTTTCTAAATTCAGGAATATAGAAGTTAAGTACAATAACATGACATACTTAACCCAGAATACTCACTCTAAGCCCCAGACAGTTCTTAGAAAGCAGTATAACAGCAGTAAACTTGGAAGTTGAACTGAGGTTTTTTATTTTTCTCTATGAATCTCAACATTTGAATTGAACCTGGAACATTTAAACACGTTGAGAGAATGTGCTTTCAAAGAACAGGGGGAATGAAGCACTGTATTTCCTTAGCCATTTCCTGGTTTTGAAAACTGCTAAAATTGATTCACATCACTTCTTACAGACTGATCTCTCTAGATCTTTTATCGGGTTGGACCAATACTGAATCAAGTCCTTCAAATAACTAACCAAACCTTTCCACAATATTTTGGAATGTGTAATTTGAGCTTGGATATGTATCATAAACATAAGACATAATTGTCTTTATTTTATAAATTTCCTTATATTAGGAAAAGGTTTCAAAGGGGGACTTTGATTCATTTATTAATTGTGTACTTATGCATACATTATTGAATATTACAGATATCTCTTCAATTCATGATGGTTTTCTAAGTCACCTTGACAAAAAGATGTCACCTTATGGTAATAAAATTGCTACCCTTTCTTTGTTTTCATATTTGTGCATGAAATGTCTTTTCAAAAGTTAATTTGAAACCTTAGGTATAGAAAAGTTGAATAAATGGCATTTAGAGAAGTTGTTACTTTTGTAACAAGGGGAGTATTTAAGGTGGTGGGTCAATGTAAACACAGCTAATACTGAGTTTTAGAGGTTGAAGAAAGAGAATGACGAACTGGTTCATCTATTGCAAAGACTGGGAATGCTGAAGTCAAGTTTCTAACATGCTAAGTATCCATGCATAGCTGAACTAATTTGTGAATTCCTACAAACTTTAGGAACTAATGTATTGAGGTAAATCACATACATTTAAAATTAGCCAAAAAGTTCTATATTTTCCCAAGTAGACTGTTTTTGCCTGGAATTATTATTGTAGCACTGGATTTATTCATCCCACATACAAAGGAAATGATCACAGCATTCCAAGAGGATTGAAAATATAACTGAGATTTTAAATTCCCACAATTTTCATGGCTTTAGATTGGCATGAGAGACCTGAAATATTTAATAAAATGGTTTTCATAAAATGTAATTATGAGGTAGCAGACTGGCTGCTGGGTGAATCAATAATCCCATTTTATGCGAATACTTACATTTCAAGTCTTTTACCCCAAGCAGCATGTCACATTCAAAAGTGACATTGTTCCATAAAAGTCATGATAATTATACTGTGCTTCTTAAAGTAGTTGACGCTGTACATAAATCCTTCCCAGAAATCCATTAGTTTCTTCTGTCTGTTAGCTACATAGCAATAAAAATCCCACAGGACAAGGTACTGATGGTGTTTCCTAATGGTTTTGATGGATAGTCTTGAAAAGAGTGAACTTTAAAAATGATTGTGATTTTATTTCCTAAAGCAATGAAAATATCATTTCTATTCCTTATTCAATTTTATCTATGCTAAATGTGAATCATTTAGTAGATGCCATGTAGGATGGTAGCTTGTACTAATAAAAAAATGTGTATAATACCGACGGATCACTAGAAAGTAGGTACTTCTCACACCATGTGCAAGTATGACAATTTAAAACTTCAAACATTTGTCAAAGGAATATGCTTGTTCACAATAAGTATGAAATTACATGGAAATAAAAACACATAGTTATATGTGAGGTTGTCATTATATAAAAGAAGGAAACATAGAATTGAGGGTTAGATATTTGTAAAACAAGCAAACAAGTTTTTGTTTGTGTGTATGTTTATTTTTTGGAGACAGGATATCATGCAGCCTCTTCTGGTCTTCCTAAGCACCTGCCACTCCTGTCTTTACCTGTGGTTGATATATTGTGCACCCCAATAAACTTATCTTGGGGTCAGAGAACAGAACAGCCACTATATTAAACATAGGTTTAGGTAGTGGTAGCACACGCCTTTAATTCTAGCATTCAGAAGGTAGAGATCCATCTGGATCTCTGTGAGTTCAAAGCCACACTGGAAATAGCCAGGCATGGTGACACCTTTAATCCCAGGAAGTGATGGCAGGAAGCTGAAAGGTATATAAGGTGTGAGGACCAGGAACTAGGGCCTTTTTTAAGCTTTTAGCTTTTAGCAGTAGTTCAGCTGAGATCCATTTGGATGAGGACTCAGAGGCTTTCAGTCTGAGAAAACAAGATCAGCTGAGAAGTTGGCCAGGTGAGATTGGCTGTGGCTTGTTCTGTTTCTCTGATCTTTCAGCATTCACCCTAATACCTGGCTCCAGGTTTGTTTTTATTAATAATATTTTTTTAAGATTCGGGCTACTTTTACCTGTTGTGATTACAGATGTCCACCAACATCTCAGCTAAGTAACTGTAACATTTTATTTAAGAAAATGTCAATAAAGTGTGTCTTCACCAGGTCTCCTTGTTTTTCAGCCCATTGTAACTCCAATATTTCATACATATTTATTTAAAGAAGGAAATGGTTCATTCACTTACCAGAAAGTCGATGTTAGCACAGATTTTTTTTCTAAAAACTTAAAATGACATGCCATAGGCTGTATCTGCCCACGCTTCCTGCACTACTAGAGTCCTTACCATTCATTTAGTTCCATAATCTTTAACTTCACTCATTTTCTTTACTCTTTGGTCTCAAAGTATGTGAGACTATGGTCAATTGTACACATTGTACATATGAGATTGCTTAGCTTAAAGAATGTCTAAGCCGCCGGGCGTTGGTGGCGCACGCCTTTAATCCCAGCACTTGGGAGGCAGAGCCAGGAGGATCTCTGTGAGTTCGAGGCCAGCCTTGTCTCCAAAGCGAGTTCCAGGAAAGGCGCAAACCTACACAGAGAAACCCTGTCTCAGAAAAACCAGAAAAAAAAAATAAAAAAATAAAAAAAGAATGTCTAAGTGTCTAAGCCACAAATCAGATTGTGGTTTTTTTTTTTTTTTTTTTTTTGAGACATGGTTTCCCTGTGTAGCTTTGCACCTTTCCTGGAACTCATGTGGTAGCCCAGACTGGCCTCAAACGCACAGAGATCCACCTGCCTCTGCCTCCCGAGTGCTGGGATTAAAGGCGTGCGCCGCCGCCGCCGCCGCCGCCGCCGCCGCCGCCGCCACCACCACCGCCGCCGCCACCACCACCACCACCGCCCGGCCCACAAATCAGATATTTTATTTAAAGTTCTCCATAGCAAACCATATACATAGTATCAAAGTAGAACTTTAGGCAACTGAATGATTTATTTTTCTAATTTTCTTTGTTGTTGAATAAGTCATTGAAAATTTTCAAAATACGATTATGCTGATAACATTATATGTAAGTTCACCTGTTCTATTCTCTAGGAAAAGTTATAAGGCAAATACAACCTAGTTTATCATGATGATAAATTTTCTCTACTCATTAAATAAGAAAGCAAAACATGTCTACTGACCTCCCAAACAAACCAAAGTTTTTCCTCTTAGCTAACTCACCTCAGTGATTAGACTAGGAATCAAGTTCAAGTGTATTCACACACCTGCTTACACACAGCAGCAAAATGCAGCATTACCATGGGCTCCTTCCAATTCATTTGTTGACATTCTAATTTCTAGCACCTCAGTGACAACTATATTTGGACATAAGACATGTAAAGAGATTAGTAAATTAAAATCAGGCTACCTGGTACCCCTTAATCCAAACTAGATGGTGTCTTTAAATAGAAAAGGAAGTTTAGACAACAAAGGCAGCAAGGGGATGGACGAACAGAAGAATGCTAAGAGAAGACACAAAGACAAGGTAGATCTCTGCAAGAGAAGGTAGATCTGAGAAGAAACATAACTAGCCCACACTTTAAACTATGGTGTCAAGGCTCGAGAATTACGAGAAATAAATTTCCAGTGTTAAAACTACCCAGTGTGTAATATTTTGTTATGGTAAGCCCTAGAAAACTAAATTTAATACCATTATCCAATCCAATGATATCAAGCTCCTTCCAACTTTTTTTTTTAATTTGTAACTCCCTTCTCTGAATTGAGGAATCAGGCTTCTATTACCTTTTTACAAGCCTGATGAATGTATCTGGGAAGTCGGTCTCTAATTTCTGCCCACACACTTGATGCTGAATAAATAGATCTTCCTCACCTTTAGTTGGAGTGCAGCACAATACTATAATGCCTTGCTATCCCATGCTATGCCATCTCTGCTAGATTGGTTGTATGCAGTAACACTCCTTGATGAAGTACCCTGTTTACATGAACATGTTTACATGAACACGGCTCTGTTCCCACATGCCATGCCACAAACATCTATTGTGTTCCTACTCATTCCAAAGCACAGGGGCTTCACAGATAAATACCCATGCTATAGTCCTTATCCACCAAACTCCCCCTTCTCTTGAACCCTGTAAAATGGGGCCCCAGTTAGTAACCAGGGACCTTTGAGTATTTTCTCATTTGTATGTCCTACTGCTTGTCTATCACTTTAAATGGAATTTTATTGTTTAAAATTATAATTGCATCATTTCCTCCTTCCCCCTCCCCCTCCCAAACCACCCATATGCCCCTCCATACTATTATTTTTTTAAAAAGTAAAGTCTCCTTGAAACCTGCAGTCTGTGTGCCCCTCAATTTAAATTACTTGAAGACAACAAGAACCTGGAACAAATGATCCAGAGGACAATCTATAATAACACTTGTTATATATTCCCCCATTATAGACAATGTAGGGTGGCCAAACAATTTGGGGGACAATGAAAGAGGAAGATCATTACGAAGTAGGGAGTAATACATGTTCCTGGGTGGTTGTTTTCCTGGATTATAGATAAGAAAATCACAAGAGAAATCCTTCGTGAAAGATTCTGTCCAAGACCTATGGTCCCTTAAGACAACTGATGATTAGATGAAGAGAACTAGCAGGTCTTGAGCCAGGAGGGTGAGAGAGGAGACCCACATACCCACATGTCATTACTCCCCAGTCTAGAATGAGGGGTTATGTTAGACAGATCCCAAGGGCAGCACAGTTCACTGTGTTGTAACCACAGGCTGCATCTTGTTAATGGCCAGCAAATTGTAGGAGAGGTTTGTGGTGTATATAATGCAGGCAGAATCTAAATACCTAAAGAAAAAATATCTGTCTGTATGAGCTATTTTGAAAAGAACTAGTCGTATAAAATTTTGCATGTGGAGTCAGTGGGATATTGACCAAACACATCAGAGCTTATAGTGAATAAAAATACACATCTGTGCGCAATACTTATTGCTCACTTTTGTTGATTTATCAATGGAGCTATAAAAAACTGTGGGGACAATATATTACATAATCTTTATAGATAACAGAACAGAGTAGGATTCACAAAGGATTCTAAGATCCCCAATGATAAGCTTCAGACACGTATGTCTCTTATATTTCAGTGTATAGTATTTGCATACAATCTACATATACTCCATACACACTAAATTATCTCTATATTATTTAGCATATCTAATGTGTGGTTGTCAAACTGTATTGTTTATAGATAATGAGAAGTCAAAAAAAGGATGTAGATGATAAGTAACATGCCATTGTTATCCTGAGAATATTAGCCACTGTTCTTGTTTTCACAGTATCTCACAGAGGCAACTTAAGGAAGGGGGAGGAGGATTATTTTGGATCATAGTTACAAGGTACAGTCCATGATGGTAGGAAAGTCATGATGGGGAGGGAATCTGTAGCTGTGATAGCAAGAGCATGAGGCAGCTAGTCAGAGTGTCTATAGTCATGTATCAGAAAGAGAAACATAAAGATGCTTCGCTAGTTTTTCCCTTTGTTCTAATAAGACTACACTCAGCCTTTGTCCTCATTCTTCACTTAAACCTCTCTAGAACACCTGCACAGGTACAGTTGCAAGTGTGTTCCATAGGAGATTATAATTCCAGTGAATATTACCCACCATAAGTCTACACCTTGTCTATTTGACATCCAAATACATCACTCAAATCATAATATTCTGCCCTAGCCCTAGAATCTCATGTTCATTTCATAAAGCAAATGTATTTTGCCCATATACAGATGCTCCCAACATCTTAACAGTCTCAATACTATTCAAAAGTCTAAGCGAACAGTTTATTCTGACATTTGGGTGTTGTGGAATAATCCTCCTGTACATTGTGAAAATGCGTTGCTCTCATTGTTAATAAAAAGCTGATTGGCTGATGGCTAGGCAGGATTTGGGGGTAGAGAGAACCCTGGGAAGAAGAAGAGTGGAGTCTGGGGATTTGTGAGCCGGATGTCTAGGAAGCAAGACATGTACAAAATGAGGTAATGACCCATGAGCGATGTGGTGGGACTTAGATAAGAAATATGGGTTAATTTAAGTTGTTAGGAGCTAGTTAGCAATAAGCCTGAGCCATTGGCTGAGAATTTATAATTAATTTTAAGTCTTTCTGTTGGTTGCAGTGGTATTTGCTCCACCCATGAACTTGGACTATACGGCCCGAGTTGGAATGTGGCTCTCTACTTCTCTAAACCCAAGCATGTTGCTTAAAAAAAAAACAACAAAAAAACAAGGAGATAATGTCTCATATCAGAAGAGCCAGCTGGTGTGGGACAGAAAAAAAAAAACAAACAATAATTTAGGGACCATTGTTGTCAAGATTCTATTTCTCTTCATGTTTATCCTTGATTTCTAGGAATCCTTCCTCACATGTCATGTCATCCTAAAATTCAAACTTTCAATTTTGGCAAAAAAAAAAAAAAAAAGGCCTGCTGGGCAAAGAACTGCTCTTTCCTCAACTGCTGACAGTATGTCCTTTCCATATGAGCAGGACACAAGGAAAAGCGACTGCTGAACCTTGCCAAGGCAGGGTAAGACAGTCTTTCAAAATTCCTGCTTCTGAAAATGGTCTGTCAGATATTCTAGGCCTGTAGCCAAAACTGGATGTCCCAATGGTGCTGAGAAACATTAAGTGACTTTCCAGGCTGCCAACTGTCTTTGTCGGTTCTTGCAATTTTCAGAAGTTGCTCGCTTGCACTTCCTGTTTACTCAGGTATTATTATTTTCCTTCTCAGGTCTTTGATGGGATTGAAGACCAGATAGTTACAGTTACAATCCTCTCATATCTTAGCTAAGAACATATTAGGTACTAGAGTTAGATTTTTCAGGATAGGACAGCTATTGGAGTAATCTCGGTACTTTGCCATTTACCTATAATATTAACATTTCTGGACATTTAACATGTGTTTCTTGTTTGATATTCTTGTTGGTTGTTCTTTCATTTTTGTTTATGTTATTACGCTTTGTTTCTCCTGCACAATACTTGATAATCATTCTTATTGTATATAGTTTGCACTAGGTTTAAAACCTTCTTGTTTGGACAAAAGGGAAATATAGTGGTATTTGCTCTGCCATGACCTTGGGCTCTATGGCCAGAAGGAGGTGGTGCTTCTTAACCATCATATATGACCTCTTAAAAGGAAAGAGAGAGGGATCATAAGGCCCCCTCTTCCTGCTTCCTGGTGTGATCAGACTGCCAGGTGGATTCGCTCCTAGTCAGAACTCAGTTTACTCAGTTCTGTATTTGTGAGTGTGATTCCTCAATTTATATCTTAATAAATCCCTGTTACCCATTAAATAGACTCATGTGGTTGATCATAATAGTTGGCTATTTGGGAACTGGCAGATGGGAAAGAAAAGTCCACCTACATTCAGGTAATTTCTTTTTCTTTGGATTTTTAAGACAGGGTTTCTCTGTGTAGCCCTGGTTGTCCTGGACCTTGCTCTGTAGATCAGTCTGGACTCAAACTCAGAACTCAGAGGTCCTCCTACCTCTGCTTCCAATGTTCTATGATTAAAGACATGTGCTACTACACCAGGGCAATTTTTTAACTGTAAACCCCCTGAAAAGAATATATATATGGAGAAAGAGAGAGAGAGAGAGAGAGAGAGAGAGAGAGAGAGAGAGAGAGAGAGAGAGAAAGAGAGAGAGAGAGAGAGAGAGAGAGAGAGAGAGATGTATATCTAATAGACAACCGCACAAAGTAACCATTTTCATTTTAAAAATGAGGAATGGATTTCAAGAGAAGATAAGATCAAAGCAAGACCAAAATCTAGCAGAGTAAACATTAAACCTGAAGCTTCACATCTGTCATCTGGAGACTGTGGTAGCATCATCTAAGTTAGGGTAGACTTGGATAAGCACACCCCTTTGATTCTGCCACCTTATAGCACACTTAGCCTCTCTGTGATATGCTCCATTCCATGCCTGCAGCTTTCCTCATTAGCTGACTTATGGTCCTGGAAGCTCCAGCATTTCAACTTCAGCCTTGGTTTCATACCTTAACACAACAGCATCTTGGGGGCTCCTGGCAGGGAAAAAGACCCAATCACACATTTCTTGGACTCAGAAGCTGTCTGGAACTTGAGTGAAAGCCTCCATGACCCATATCTCCTGTATTTTGCATGCATTCAAAACCAGCAGCCTGTGGACACTATGAAGATATACTGCCAACTCAAGATGTACTCTGGCTTGCTGTAGAATAATTCTTCTGAGCACTGTGTGAATATATGTCACTATGATTGGTTTAATAAAAAAGTTGATTGGTCAATAGCTGAACAGGATAAAGTTAGGTAGGAAAGTCCAACTGAGAATGATGGGAAGAGGAAGGAGGGCAGAGTCAGAGGAGTCACCAACCAGACACAGAGGGAGCAGGAGATGAACATGCCATGCTAATAAAGGTACCACCATGTGGCAGAGCATAAATAAGGAATATGGGTTAACTTAAAATGTAAGAGCTAGTTAGCAGTAAGCCTGAGATATTGGCCAAGCATTTATAAATAATATAGGTCTCTGTGTGGTAATTTGGAAGCAGCTTCTGGGATGGGAAAACTCTGCCCACATTGGCTCCATACTACTACAGCTCTAGTGGCATCTCTGTACCTTAGCAGCTGAAACTGGGAAAGCACTTTACGAGGTACCATTGGAGACATTCTCAACTCAAGTTCCCAATTTTCAGCTAATTGGCATTTTTATAAGCTGGAGAATTTGAGTATTTTTTTTGTCTTATGTAACAGATATAATAGATAAGTAGAGGAAGGATCACAATATATGTCAAAGATACATTTTTAATTGCTTACTTTCCTCAAGAAGTTTCTACCATCTACTTATTCCCCAAGAGTACTGTCAACTGGAGAGTGAACTTTCAACACATTTTGGGGAAATATTTAAGATCCAGACAAGAACATGGTAACATACTTGGAGGAAAAATTACAACAGATATTGAGTTGAATGTCTCAAAACCAAAATAAAACAAAACAACAACAAAAAAAAACAACAACAAACCAGCACCGCTAGGACAAAAGCTGACACTTGCTTTTCCTAAGGAATTAATCCAAATTACAGATTTTGCTTTTCAGATATTATCAAAACATTCTGAAGCAGTCCTATAGCTTATATACTATGCTTTTTTTTTTTTTTGCCACAGATGCTAAAAATATGCTGTGGAAATGTGAATACATAAACTTGAACCGGAAAGTGAAAGAGTTATAACAACCACGGTTCAAAAAAGTGTAACACTGTTTTTGTAAAACTACTCATTTGAAAGTGGATATGAATTACAGATTCCCCAAACCTCAACTGCTCATGTGTGTGACTGAACCTATGGCCTCATGCATGCCCGATGAATGCTCTAATTGACCTTTTGGCTTTGTACATTGAATTTTATTTTTACCACATCATTTTGTTTTTTGACTTCCAACCTCCTTTGAACACTCAAAGCGGTGCAACAATTGTTGATTTATTTGTCGCCTTCAGAGCCCTAATTCTCTTCCTCATGTTTCATAATGCTGAAAAACAACGTCTTAAACATCAGAGATAATTTCACATTATCCCTAGATCATTGAACTAGTTTGCACATGCCTGGAAGAATAATGTCCCATTCTGAAACATGAGACTTTTGAAGGTTGGATTCCACCTGCCTGGGTGATTTAGTTTACTTTTTTTTCTTTCATTTGTCCTCTACACTGGCATACTGAAATATGAGTGTAAACAGAAATTTCCTGTCCTGACTGCCTGGTCCCAAATAATCACTCAGAGGCTTATATGAATTATAAGTGATCAGCCGATAGCTCAGGCTGGTTACTAGCTAACTCTTACACTTGAATTAACCCATATTTCTATTTATGTTTTGCTATGTGGCTCTTGACTTGGTATCTCATTTCTTCATGTCATGCTTGCTTGGCAGCTGGCTGGCACCTCTGCCCTTTTCTGTGGTGATATTTTATTTGTGCTCTATCAAATAAAGCTTGCCTGGAGAGCAGAGGACTTGCTAGCCACTAGTTAACCATAGAGGCCAGGCAATGGTGGCACACACCTTTAATCCCAGCACTTGGGAGGAGGAAGCAGGAAGATCAGAGTTCAAGGCCACCCTAGGTTACTTGAGATTGATTTAGTCTAACAGAAATAGAGCCAAGTGGTGAAGGATTACGCCTTTAATCACAGTGCTGGGGAGGTGGAGACAGTAATTTAAGGTGGGAAGAGACAGGAGCCTGCCTTTTCAATCTGAGGATTCCTAAAGGTAAGAAGACTCTTTAGTGGCTGGCTGCTTTGCTTCTCAGATCTTTCAGCTTTTACCCCTGTATCTGACTCCACATTTTTGCTATTAAGACCAATTAGAATCCATGCTCCACTTCTCCTTCCCATCATTCTTAGTTTGGTCACTCCACTATAGTTCCTGCCCAGCTACTAGCCAATCAGCGTTTATTAAACCATTTCAAGTGACAAATCTTAGCAGTGTACAAGAGGATTATTCCACAGCATATGAGTCATTCGCTGAGTCTACCATGCCCTTGTAACTTCTTGAATGGGGCTTAAGAAGATGCTATGTTAGGATGTGGTCCAACTGGACTCCATCTAAAATACTCTAATGATGTTTTCTGTACCCAGTTTATTTTCTCTCAAAGCATTTGTTTATCTCCTTTTAAGTTTTAACCAAATTCCAGTTCTATGAGTACATAAAGTTTAAAAAAATCATAACAAGCTTGATGGTAAGTCCTGTCCAATCCCTAGCACTTGAACAAATATGCAAGGACATACAATGCATCATTCCATAGGGGTTACACCACATCTTTCCATAGTGGGTAAGGAGATAGTTGCTGTGATACTTAGAATACTGGCATGTTTTATGAATTATTTTCTTCAACAAATTTTTTATTTTCATTGAACCAGAGAAAAACAATGTTGTAAGATTCTTAAGCAATTTATATTATACTAAGATAAACAGTCTGTCACTAAAATATGATATACTAATGATTTTGAAATGGACTCAAGGATTGAAATGGACCCAGGGGTAGATCTCAGAGTCCAGTTGTCTTTGAAGAAACTCACTTCATCTACTATTGACTTTTTAATAGCCTGGATAGAGCCTTACAAATCATCTAGAGGGCTTCTTTGGTTATCTATTTTGGCTTCCGCTAAAGGACTCATTTTTTTTTTCCCAAGACAGAGTTTCTCTGTGTAGCTTTGCACCTTTCCTGGAACTCACTTGGTAGCCCAGGCTGGCCTTGAACTCACAGAGATCCACCTGGCTCTGGCTCCCGAGTGCTGGGATTAAAGACGTGCGCCACCACCGCCTGGCTAAAGGACTCATTTTTAACACCATGCTATCTACAGAGTTTTTTGTTGTTGTTATTGGCGGGGAGGGTTGTTTGATTTTTTTTTTCATTGTCTTTTGGTAACAGTCACTTTTGCATTTTAAGAGTGCTATTGCCTGGAATGCAGGTTCTGTACTTTTTGACAGAGATGGAATATTTTAAGAGTTTTTTTTTTGTTGTTGTTGTTTTGTTTTGTTTTAATCAGAAGCTGTCTTATTTCAGAGGGGATTCAATAGAATTTAAGTATTTTCTTTTGTTGTTTTTGGTGTTTTGATGTTTAGTGTCCAACCTGACTGTCCAGATCTTAAAACAATTTTATTTCATCCAGAAATGATAAGGGTTTGTGACTTGAAGATATAGCAAATTAAAGAACCATCGCCTGTGCTGTGCACCCTTCCAGGATGTGCAGAAGCCATCACAAGATGAGTGGTGTAAACCTAAATTCCAGGAGGCCATGGAAGCTGCCTTGGACCTGCAGAAGAACCTGAACCAGGCTCTCTTGGACCTTCATTCCCTGGGTTCTACTCATACAGATCCTCATCTTTCTGACTTCCTGGAAAACCACTTCCTGGATGAGGAGGTGGAGCTCATCAAGAAGATGAGCAGCCACCTGACCAACCTCTGCAGGGTGGCTAGGCCACGGCCAACGTAGACTGGCATGCCCCAAACATCTCTGGGCAAGTACCTCTTTGAGTGACTCATTCTCAAGCATGATTAGGAGGCCTAGCCTCAGGACCTTCACCTGAATCTCGAGCCAACTAGGCAGCTTTGTAATCACCCTGGAGCCCTACCCAAGTCTTGGACCAAGTAAAAATAAAGCTTTTTGAAACAGCAAGCAAGCAAGCAAGGAAGAGAGGAAAGAGAAGAAAGAAAGAATGAATGAAAGGAAGGAAGGAAGGAAGAAAGGAAGAAGAAAGGAAGGGGGAGAGAGAGAGAGAGAGAGAGAGAGAGAGAGAGAGAGAGAGAGAGAGAGAGAGAGAGAGAAAGGAAAGAGAGACTGATTAACTTTTAAATCCTAAAATGTTGACTAGAGCTGTCACAGAAACCAAAGGCTTTATGCACTTCCAGACTATATTTTTACTTTTAAGGGTCATTCCAAAGAAAACAAAACTGTGACTAGAAACTGCTTGCCAAGTATGAGTATAAGAAGTCAATCCTTCTATTTGGACACTATAATTTTTACCATAAATATTTCTGGAGAAATATTAGGGTCTCCAACTAACTATATCTTTTCTGTGGGTAGTACATAATTACATAATTTATGAAGCCAACAAGTTTTATGGTCACAGTATTCTTAGAAATCCCACAATTAGACAAAGTGGTAAAAACAGTCTCATTAAGAATCTATTCAAGATGGTGTCTTAGAAGCGGGCTCATGAGTATACTTCTTTGTGTGTTGATTTTTATTGCTTTTAGTTTCAGATAGAAATTTTCACCCTGATATCTTATGACTCCACAAGAATTGTCTGCTATGAACAGTGTCACGAAGTTTTGCTTTACGGAAAGAAAGCAGCTTTACACCATTGAGACAGGGTTGTCATATATTGTGGTAATGTGAAATAAAATGACTAAGCACATCTTTAGAATAAGATATTGGATGTATTTCCTCACTGGGGAATTTATTGGGCGGTAAAATAATTTCTCTTGGGAATTTCTGTGTAAACTTGAGAACAGTTGCAGCATTGGTTTTATTTCCATCTAAACAAGTTACTTACTGACTTCTAGATTATGAAAAAGGTAATCCAAAAATCTGTGATAAATTTAAAATCTGAAAGCTTCTACATAAAGTATTTCATTAGGAAATAGACTAAGATAAAGTCTTTATCCAGTTACTATATTCTTTTTATCCAAAAACTATCCTTAGAGCTACACCTAAAACAATATATCTGTTATGTTTGATTTCTTATGACATATTTTTCTGCCTTCAAAAAGTTTGCTTTTAGTAAAACCATGACAAAATTTTACTTCCTCTGATGTTTGAGTTGAATCAAACTGTCACTGTGTCTCAATACATTAGTGTGTGGTTCAAATCATCAAATGCAATTTTAATAATTTCACTAAAACGCAGCTACACTAACCCCTTCCTCTCTTATCACAAGAATGAACCTTATAGTTGACTTTGTACACATGGGACGGGGAATACATATTTTAGGTACTGTTTTTGTAAAAACTAGTCTGAAGATGAAATAAAGTTCCTGCTGAGGTATTAGAGAGGGAAGCTGTTTTGTCTGTGCCTAACTTACAACTGACTACATACTTGCAGACAGAAGACCCATGCTGTCACAGCTGGTTCAACTCTGTAAATGGAAAGTGGAGTACATTTTATTTCCTCTGCACAAAACCTCTCTGTAGTTTCCAAATAAGGAATCTTTTCATGCTTAACTGACACTTAGTAAATTGAATGTTTTTAAAGCAAGATTCTAATAGTTTGTTTCAAATTTCAAACAGTTTTAGGGGAAACTGTTGCAAACCAGTACACCTGGTAGACTGTCTAGGAAGATATCTCCCATCAACTCTCCCTCTTCTTTTTATATTTTAACACTCATTTTTTTGTGGAAAAAAGTAATTTCTCCCCAAACTAATAACTATTTTCTCCTGATGGCAGAATATGTAGCACTTTCTAGCACTATGAAAGCTAGGGATGACATTTCCAGGTCAGTATCAGCTGATTTCTCCATGCTCTATGACTCATGCATGTGGTGTCTTCAGCGATAGAGTCCTGCTGTAAAGCTCCGGAAGGTCACCAAGAGCAGTGCCAATAGCTTATGATGTTTGGGAAATCAATGAATTTCACTGGTAGCAAAGGAAATACAACTCATTTCTGGCACTGTGCTGTTATTTGTTAGCCTGTGGTTTTTAGTGGGGGCATTACAGCATGGTGATTTGTTTTTATGCCTTGGTGGATATGCTGAGCCACACTAACCAAAAAGCAAATATGAAATACATAAAACCACAGTTGGTGAGTCATGGGCTGATTAGACCAGATACCACTGAGATGTTTTGTTTAAGGAGAATGTAAAGATGATAGTTCATATGATGCGAATGTGAAGTGCTATGAAGTGAGAACCAGATGTCAGAGAAAGTTTCACATTAGCTGGTCCAAGGTTAATATGAGTTCAGAGAGAAAATAAGGGCATAGGTGTGCAGATTGTTGGTTTCACAGAGGATGGTAGACAAATGGACCAACAGGGGAAGAGGATGGATAGTCACACGGAAGAGAAAGCATTTGACTAAAATGGTATATATAAGATAACAGATACGTACACTAATTGGTTACTGGTTAATGAATGTCATGTTGGCAATAGTGTTTAGTTGAGTGATGATTTCTAGTCTGGGATATGGATGATTCCATTTAAACTATTTAGTGTGTGTGTGTGTGTGTGTGTGTGTGTGTGTGTGTGTGTGTGTGTACATCCAATGGCTTATATTAAGAACCTTCTGCAGTAGTAGCTTTTCAAATGACCTTCTTAGATTGTCTTTAATGTTAGTTATCTCTCTGCATTTCCTCTTCTGCTTTGCCCTCTCATCCCCATCTTGTGTAACCCTTTCTGCTCTATTATCACCTTTCCTCCTTTATAGCACTGTCTACTTTATTCCCTCCATTTAAAACAGCATCATCCTCACTAGTACCTTACTAGTTTCCTGACCTCTATGGGTATTTCAAATGAAAAACAAATTTGTCTAAAGAGTCAATGCTAAGATCCACAAATGTGGGAAAATGCAGCATTTGTCCTCCTAGACCTAGGTTATCTGACTCAGAATGATTGTTTCCAGCTCTACCCATTTACATACCAATTTCATTTATCCTAACAATAAGATAATATTCTATTGAGTAAATATACCACATTTTTACCCATTCATTCACTGATGGACATCTAGGCTGTTTCTATTCCTTGGCCATTGTGAATGAAACAGTAAAGAACATGGAGGAGCAAGTGTCTTTGTAGAAGGATGTAGGATGCTTTGGGTATAAGCCCAAGAGTGATATAGGTGGATCACTTTGGATCTCTTCCTAGTTTTTTAAGGAGCCTCCACACTGCTTTCTATATTGCCCTCAGCAGTTTGCACCCCCTCACCAGCAATAAAACAGTGTTTCCCTTTCTGCATATCCATGCCAGCTTGTGCTCTCATTTGAACTTTTGGATCTTTGACATTCTGACTAGGGTAAGATGAAATCTCAAAGTAGAGGTTCTTGATTTCTTAAAAGATATTATTCCTTCTTTAGATAAAACAGATGTGAGTTGACTTTCAGCAATCTTATCAACAGATATAAATATTTATGTTTCTTTTGCACATTTCTACCATTGAGGATTTTTCTCTTTCATAATAATTATTTTAAACCATTTTCCCTTTCTGTCTATAAGGTCACAATTTATAGAGGACTATCTCTTATCTATCATGCTTTGCTCTGGCTTCATGGGCTTTAATGATCATTATCTTGAAGGTCAACTGACTCTCTTAATATAATAAATTACCTAAAATTATTGGTTCGTTGAAAAGAAACATATACATTCCTGACATGCTAAATACAGCTTGTTGGAATTTATGTGTTTTATGTATCTAAACATCTGTCTCTATTCTATGAAAAAAAGCTTTTTAATTGTCAAAGTCATAATGTAGTAAAAATCCCCTGAGGCATCTTTTTAGGTTTTAAGCTACAGCAATCAATTTAGTTTATTTTCATATTATTTCTCTGCTTCTCCAGAAAATTCCTTTTTCCATATTCCTTTTACAAGAAGTAGGCAGTTCTCAACTACAGCTTAAAATTCAAAAGAGGTGCAGTGAGGCAGCTCAGAGAGAAAAGGCACGACCTAGAAGGCCTGCCGACATGAGTTCAGTTCCCAGCACAGATCTAGAGGTAGAAGGAAAGGATCAGCAGAATTGGCCTCCATGTGTATGCACACTGTGCACCACCACACACATGCACACAAATAAAAAAAAAAAGGTATTCTTTTGAAAAGTAGTGGGATTTCTCAGATTTCTGTTATGTTATATAAATATGATGATCGATAATACTCTGAAATTTGTACTGGCACGTGGCATGGTGTGGAGGAAGAAGGGTCAAGCTTGACCAAGTACCAAGATCAATGATTGACTCACAGTTCTGACTAGATAGTCATAATGTGATTCCACACAGTAGAAGGATGTAAAAGGAAAGGTACAGATGATGAAATCCAGATGAAACCAATCATGAACTAACAGTCTTTCCAATGTAGTTACACAGAAAGAGAGAAATTTCTCCACCAGCCATTGTGGCAACACATGTGAAATATTGTCCTCACAGGGAGCTAGCTTCCCTGAGATTGGAGTCTGGTTTAGTCACGTGACTCACCACAATCACTAAAATTTCTCAGAGGAAATACAATCAGAAAAAAAAAATAAAAATAAAATATGGTCAGAAAAAAGAAAAAGGAAAAAGAAAACCACGTAGTATGTACAGTTAAAATCCACACAGTGAAATATTATTACTATTATCAGAATATCACTTTAAGAAATTGCCAATCAATTCCCCACTAATGGCCAATATGTCTGTGGTCCTTCAGAGGATCGTCTCAAGCCTGGTGTGTTGTATTTTAAGCCTGGGAAGAAAGTGAGAGTTCAAGTGTTAACATCTGCATGGGAAAAATCTCATGAGTGTTATTATAACCTCATGTTAGAATGTTGAAAGTCAAATAGTATGTGTAGAAAGCTAACAGTCCACGTGTTAGCTGCCTTCAGCTCTCCTTCCCGATTCATCAATCAATCCGCCCTGTGTCTCGGGGGACATCTAAACTACACCAGTCTCCTACTTTCTATCAGAGATTGAGAATTGAACAGTATAGCAAAAGATTGAGTCGTAATAGGGAGTGAGTTCATGATGTTAATAGCAGGTTCGCAGGAATGCCATAGGAATTGTCCCAGGTGCCTGACTGAAGTTATACAGAGTCCAGTGGTGGCTCCAGAACAGCATCTCAGAAAATCCTGACAGCCTTCTTTGAGAAGCAAAGTAGGTAACATTCTTACTGAGGAGTAACGATAGTTTTGCAAGCCATGCCAGTTAATGCAATTACTGTCAATCAAATCATTCCTGATGGTACACAGGATGGCAGGTAAATAAACAGTAAATTCTTCAGAGATCAAGTAGCTAAGACAGAGAGTCAGTCTGGTGGTTAAGTAATATAGATATCATGGCTTACCTCATGGCCATAAACACCATGTGGAGAAAGGAGGAAAAAATAACACTTGTTAATATGCAATACAGAAAAGAAATAGGCAAGACAGACAACTATACAGGTATCTTAAAGAACAACCACAAATCTTATAACAGGGTGCATAACTGAAGTTTCCACCTTTGTCTCCATGTCAGAATTGTAGCCTCAATAAATGTTCAACCCCAGGACAATATAAGGTAAGGTAATTAGAAGGAAAATGTTGGGGTCTTAAGATATGAGGGATGTCTTAGGCAACTTGCCATTTCCCCAAACCCTAAGACTTCTCTGCTGGTTCAGTAGCTGGTACCCACATCCAGTCTTCTGAGGGCACCCGTCTCCTCCTCTGTAAGCTTTTTAATAACAACACCTATGCTATTTGTCATATAGGGAGGCTTACGCTGGCCTTTGGACACAGTCTTCTGTTCTCTAATAGGAGATGAAGCATAGATGGCATGGCAAAGTTCAAGACTGAATGTAGAAGGACACAGCTAATATCCCAAAGACTTCTAAACCTTGCTAGCTTGTCTATGCAGAAAACGTAGAAACATTCATAGCAGCAGATTCTAAACCTGTGAGATCAAAGGGGTGAGCTCTAGTCTAACCAAGTTTGAAGTCATGAATTCCAGTGTAATCATTTTGGATTCTCCTAGGTTGGCTTGAGTACCTAGGCTTAATACTAGTAATCTAGTAGACTGGATATTTGAAGCCTGAAAAACCTTGTGGTCCAGAGTGAGTGCCAATGAATATAAGGTGCTACTCTGGTATCCCAAAGAATGGTGATTTTTAAAGAGTATTTGAAGCTAGGATTAATGGGATGATTTTTTTTTAATACCTGGAGTGATAAGTAAAATCCCATATTCCTAACAAAATTCCCAGGTGGTCCACGTGATTGCTAGTGCTGAGCTGACATTTTGAGAGGGAGATTTAGACCACTAGGGTAAGGACAACTAAACATAAAAAATAGAGTCTTAATTCTCTTTGGACAACAAGGAGAAATAGTCTCCTTTTTATTAAAGGAACTACTTGTCAGTGTGAGTAGTTTCTCTTCTCTTTGAAATGTGTGTAAATCCTTTTGAAAATTATCAAGGCCTTTGTCTGGTCTGTGACCTAGGAACTCTCCTTCAAAGGCCTGGGTATGATCTCTTTGAAATGTAAATATCAAAGAGGACAGTATGTCCTCTCTCCCTTTCTGTGGGAGGGTGATGTAACTTTGGTGGGCTTCTTATCCAAGTTGCAAATCCACCACTTCTTATGAAGATATCAGAAGGTTATTTTCCTTTGGTTAAAGCCAATTTGGCAACTCAAATGAATACCCAACTACAGCATGAACTGAGAGTAAGTAGCTTGTGATGAGTAGTGTCCTTGAGTCTGCTTATGTGAGGATTAGTTACTGATTATCCGGAGAATGTGAATGTAAGGAATTGTATCTGCTGAGCAACATAAAAGGGTGTTTTTTCTCTATTCACAGATGTTTAATTTTAAATTACGTGTATATATGCAAATATATGTGTGGGTATGTGCACACGTGAATGTGGGTGTCCAGAGTCCAGAATAGGGTGCCAGATACACTGAATAGAGTTACAAATGGTTATGGTGCACTGTGCAGGTGCTAAAAACTAAACTCAGATCCTCTGCAAGAGCAGTATGCTCCCTTAAGCACTAAACCATCTTTCTAGTCTTCTTCACAGACTGTTCATGACTTACATGGAATCACATTCTGATTTCTACTTATTGAAAATATTTTTTTTCTGTTTCTATTACTTTTGTAGGAAGGTTTCAGAGTCTGGAGAAGATTTTATTTTTTTTAATTAAGTTCCCCCAAACCCTAACCCAATACACACTTTTACTTTCCATGTCTGATGCTTATCACATACACCTTGTGTGCTCTTGTCTCTCCAAGGCAGAATTATCATGTCACAGTTCAAAGCAGTTGTATCAAAATGTTCTGATGCCACAACATATCCCCACGCTTTGTTAGTTTTCACAGGCTTCTTTTATTAAACTAGGCTTCAGATTAATGACTTATACAAAATCTGCTGTTGCCAATTGTGAACATTTTTAATTTAGCAAAACAACAACAACAACAAAACCACCTGGCTTCTTTGACATTATTGCACTTGACAGAAAGAGAACCAGTGGTTGTGAATAACTCAAGAAGGTATACAGATTTTAAAGAGGTGTGAAAGACTGAAGGGTTTAGCATATAAAATCCTCTCAAATAAAATGAATGCCTGTGTTTCCCATCGAGAGAGACATTATTAAGTCATAGAAAGATTCTATGCAGGAAGGAACAGGTAAATAATGGCATTGAACCAACAAGTGTGGTGTAAAGGCTGGATAGATGCACCAAAGAAAAGCACAGATGTCAAGGTGTTCATGGTCACAGACCTTCTAAATTAAAATGAGCTTCCACTGGGTCACATGTAACAACATGGGACTCCTACCTTTTTTAAATGTTTTGAAGCCTCAGTATTAGCCTAGAAACATTTTATAATATTTGACATCCAAAAATTGTTACCATGCATGCATGCAAAGAAATAATAAAATATGACATAGCTAGGAGAAAAAATTCAAATCTCAGTATGTCGAAGTTAATCCAGAAATCACATAGGTGAGAATATCAGAAGACAAATACAGTAACTGTCCATTATTAATTCCACATGCTCACCATGCTACATGTGTCAACAGAGACATGAAAATTTGAGTATATATATATACTCTCAAAAATTTGATGATAAATCTATGACCTATGGCTTGGGAAACCACATTTGAAGGAAGGAATGAATTAAGAGCATATTGATTTTGAAGGGGAAAAGAAAAGACATAGCAATAAAAGTTACCCAAAACAGAACACATAGACAGAAATATAACTTACAAGATACAGATGTGGTCATTCTGGGCCCAAGTCTCACACTCTCCATTCATCACAGTCCCTGGGCTTACACCTAAGATCTGATGTGTAAAACTTCATCCTTTTCCATTGGCAAA
Source organism: Peromyscus leucopus (assembly GCF_004664715.2). Classification (NCBI taxonomy): domain Eukaryota; kingdom Metazoa; phylum Chordata; class Mammalia; order Rodentia; family Cricetidae; genus Peromyscus; species Peromyscus leucopus. Next base: position 33,979,398 of record NC_051075.1, on the reverse strand, counting down.
TATCAAGAGATTAGGAATTTTCTCTAAGATCCAGGAGTGTGCCACCGTGTTTGAAACATCTCAGCAGGGAGGCCCAGATGCAAGGAAACAGGGTGGCCAGTGGCCAAGGAAAACTTGAGTAACCTTGAACACAGTCTCTGGTCCAAGCTGTACATCCCAGTCTGTTGAAGTCACAAGTCGGATCATCTCATTCATATCATACTCAGGAGACACTGAACTAGAACCACCCAATGAACCTCTACACACACCCCTCACCCCAAGACATGGGCAAAATAATAAGTATTAGTGGTCTTAATAGTAAGTTTTAAGTCTACTGGGAGTCAATAATCAAAATTCTAAAATAATAAACAGTATAAATCACAACCTCAACTGTTGAAAGACTTAGGGATAACCCTAGCAGAGAATGTATAGGATCTGAAAACTAAAAGGTGCAAAAACTTTCTAAGGTAACATAAAACATATAAATAAATTAAAAACCTACTTCTTGAGTGTGAGGACATGGCTTCCTCTGATGCCCTCTGTCCTGGATCCCCACTCCATGGTTGGAAAGGGGAGTGCCAAACCCACAGCATTGACTCTCCTATGATCAGAATAAATTACATAAAAATTTATTTGATTTTCAATCATCTTGAGACATCAATCTCTTACCATTTGTTCCTGGAAAACTATTATGTTGAAATCATTAACACAAACATAATTTTTAACAATATTTTATATTTAATTATGTATATACATATGTGTCTATGTGGAGGTATGTACACGTTAGTGCAGGTGCTCATAGAAATAAGGAAAAGGTGTCCATTGTGGGTTCTGTGAATGGAACTTTTGTTGTCTCCAAGGGCAGTACACATTTTAAACCACTGAGATAGTTCTTCAGCCTCCACAGTCATATAATTTAAAAATTTTTAAATTAATGATCATTTTTCCAACATAATATTTATATTGGTTATTTGGGAATTTCACATTATGCACCCCACCGCACTCACTTCCCTGGCCTCCCATGTCTGCACACCCATCCTTCTGACCTCCCTCCCCCAAAAAAGGAGAAAGAAAGAAAAATCCAATTTGTGTTATTTATATATTCATTGGAGTAGGGTAAAACTCCCAATGGCCGGCCCCATTAAGGAAAACTGAGTCCTTATCTATCTGCACTTCCCACCAGAAGCCATCAGTTGTGGAGAGCTACACTTCAACATCCTCATTACAATTTTCAAGAGTTCTCTTTGATGGATTCCCTTTTAAATTGTTACTTTTTGGGGTGGGGAGTAAGGGTTGTCACAGAAGACTTCCATGTCCCTCCTTCTCAACTGTGTGTCTGCAGTCATCAGTACCACTGCAAAAGTGACTCCTTTGACCTTCACAGTCAGTGGGAGCATCGTTTCTGGTACCAGCATGGACTATAAACATTTACATGGTCAGTATCAGCATGAGCCAAAGACTTTCGCCTGGTCTCCAGTGACATCATGGACTGCAGACATCAACAGGGTCCTCTGCCGAAGCACAGGTCGTGGATATCATCATAGTCCTTGGCAGCAGCATAAGTTACAGATATCAAAGTGGCCTCTAGGACAACATAGGCCATGGACACCAATATGGCCTCAGGCATCAGAAGAGACCACAGATGAACCACAGACATCAACATGGACCCAGGTAGCTACTTAGGCCAACCACATCAACATTGCCCCATGTAACAGAACAGCGTACAGATAGCAATATGGCTTTCTTCAGGCAGCATCACAAACCATGGGCATCCATACATGGGCCACAGACATTAACACAGCCTCCAGCTGCATCAGGACCATGGACCCAGACATGGTCCTCAGCAGCACAGACTATTGAGAGCAACATGGCTCCAGATGGCTGCACAGGCCACTCACATCAACATGGACCCCAGAAGCAGCACAACCCACAGACATCGACATGGCCCAGGATGGTGGCACAGACAATGAACAACTGAATGGCCCTTGGTGGCAACATGGACTTTGGACATCAACACAGCTCTTGGTTGTATCAGGACCACAGACTCAATCATGGCTCTTGGCAGCAGCACAGATCATAGACATCAGCATGGCCACAGGCAGAGTTAGCTGTGTGATGGGAGTTAGAGACGGCTACAGTTGATGGAGGAACATGTCATTGCCCAGTAGGGTCAGCAGGGTAGTATGTAGCAATAGCCTGGAGCTTGTGCAGACTTAGGCCCCAAACAAGCTGTCCAGCCACAGGATGGCACTGGCTCTGAGCATTGACAGGATGTCTTGGATGAAGAATGGTTCATTTCTGGGATTGAACCTCCTGAAAATACCTCCACGGTCCACAGCAAGGAGGTCTTGCTGGTATCAGCAGACTGTAATTCTGCCCCAGGCCATGAGGAAGCCCAAGGACCATGTGGATGTCCATGTTCAATGATCATTTAACAATGTGCTTTACTCTACCTGGTAGCTTTGTGATTGTTTTGTCTTTCTATCTCAGCCACTCATTTCTTGTCATATCTTACATCTTGTCATCATGAAATATTGTCAGCAAAACTATTGCCCTCCATCATTCCAACTGTAAAATGTCCTCTCTACCATTCTTTTGCTTCTAGATCTCACAGTTGAGTTCAAACCATCATTTTCTCTATTCATCAGGCTTTAAGACTATGGCCAATCATATCTACCACACATACGCACTACACACTCTTGACTCGTCCTTTGTGTTCAAGTACCTCTGTGGGCATTCCATATGATTTTTCAGGGCTTGAGCATCTCCCCATTACAGTCTTGCCATATTTTTAATGATCATATTTTGTTACAATATCTCCAGAAATGCTAGTCTTAGCAGTCACTGCATGGTTAATATTAAAAGGAGAGTATTTATTTTCTTATTTTGATGGATATAATTTGAGAACTCTTAGCTAGTCTCCTTGGGCCTATCTAGAGAATGAGAGAAAACAATGCTATCTCCAATGTATCAACCTAGGGATCTCTCAGGCACTCACAATCTACTGTTTGAACATGACTTGCAGCCTCAGCATATACCCTCGAGTCCAGAATCTAGTCCTTTATGTTCTGGTATTTATGCCTCAAACTGAAATGGGCATTCGCTATTTAAAACTCCATCCTGAACTTGGATTTAATTAGAAATATGCTTATAGTCCTCTTATGAGACTAACAATAGCATCTAAATTCTGATCATACATCCTAAATTTAGTTGAACTGTCATTGTTCTTTTTCAGTGTCAGAAATATCTGTTCTAGTTTCCTTTGGAAATTCAGAGGAGGAAAGGGCTTATTTCAGCATATACATCTAAGTTATAATCCATCACTATAGGTAGGCAGTTGCTCAAGGAGGAACTGAAACACAAAGCAGAGTAGGTCTGTATACTGGCTCATGTTTAGCTAGTTCTCCTATATGGCCCAGGTCTATGTGCCTAGGGATGGGCCCGCTTACAGTGGACTGGCCCTTTTTTCTTTAATCATTTAACAGTAAATTAATTGACTCTGGTAGAGTCAATTTTTCAACTAATAGGGTCACTCTTCTCAGGTGACCCTACGTAGTGTCATGTAGACAAAAACCAAAACTAAACACAATGATATCTCTATAAACAATCATTGGCAATGTTCTCCCCAGGTTGTGGTTTATAAGCTTTATGTTTTTGGATTTTTTTAAAACACTGGAGCTTGATTTGCACCATTTTGTGTATATACTAAACTTCTACTCTTCAAAAGCTTAGGTTTCATATTTGAGAGTAACAGTTTCTAAGCTATTTTTCAAAGTCTTCTTTTTGATATAAAAATATCACATACAGGATTAGGTTTCATTATGCTGCCTTTAAGCAGAAACTCTTTTGTTGACTTTCTTCTCCACCAATGACAGGCTCCTTTTTGCTCTCCTGTCACATGTATCAAAGATTCATGTTTTGAGAACTTGAAGCATCTGTGTCTTTCTTTTTAAGTCAAATCTATTCAAATATTGGAAGAGTTACTAACCATAAGGGTTACAAGAAGAAAATTCCATAGATGGTACATAGAAAGACTATTTTATTAATCTAGATATTGACCAGAATTAGCCATAGGTGGGAATGGGCAGTGTAATGAATCACCTTATTTTTCAGTTTGTAGGAAATAGCTGATCCTTTTGCCACACTCACACACTCAGAGTTTCTGTGCACAGACACAAAAAGGAGCCAGTAGGGATTTGTTTACATTTCATTTTGTTTTTCATCTTGTAGGGGGTGGGTGTAAGTAGTCCCCTGTAAATACCATTGCTGAATTTGCATCTTAATTTGAAGCTTCACAGATCCATGACTGTAACTTTTCCCTTCAGGGCACTTGGGGAAAAAAAAGTCTTCTCTCAGTGACTCATTTCCTAAACAGAGGTCTACTAAGCCAACAAGGTGGTATTCTTTCCTCCATCTTCCTGAGACAATTTGTGCCCTTGGCCGGATTCCTATGTGTCCAAATGGAGCTGTGGCAAAGTATGAGATTATAATTCAACTTCTTTTGACAGAAAGATTAAATTTCATATTGGCTCTGTGATACCTCAGTAAAACCCCCCACTCTATCCCCTACAGACAAAAAGAAGCTTAAACCAGGATTCCTAAGTGTAGATAAGAACTTAGACCCCTTTTCCCCAGGTGGCTGTATCTGTTACAAGAACTTTGGAAAACACAGTCAGGATATTCGATATTCGACCAAAAGACTAAAAAGGGAGGCAGGTTAAAATAAATTATATGGTCTGTGCCTTTAAGAACTAGCCTCACAAAGAAAGGAGAGAGCTCCTTCCAACCTCCCTGCTGTGAGTGAAAGATTTGGAAGAGCCTCCCAGGAGGCTTGTAAATTTAAAAAACACCTTACTTTTGCATTCTGTACCTAAAGTCTCCAGTGGTGCCTTTGGGGACACAATCTAGGCACAACAAGATCCTCACTCTATTGTCTCAAAAAGGGGGCCTTAGACAAAGATATCTCAATATAGATAGACCCAGGCCAGTTTCAAGTCCCCAGAAATGATGGCACCAGCCCCAGGAACAAAAGAACAGAGTCAGGATGTCTTATGGTAACCAATTAACCCCAAGATGCCCCTCTCCGGAGATAACATGACCTGACCCCTGAGAGGAGTTGTAAAACTCCTGACAAGGCAAACAGACAAGCTAGAATAAGATAAAGTCCAGGCCCAGGAAAAACTGGACCAATCAAGGATGGACCCGTACTAACCCCCTCCCCTCTAAGAAATTTTATGGGTTTTGCCTATAAAAACTAACTTCCCCAAGAAAGAGTAACTCTTCTCTGCCTCACTTGAGATGGCTTGAGATGAGTTCCCTGTCATGACTTGTAACAGATAAACCTTGCTTTTGCATTCTGGTATGTGTTGATGTAACCAACCGTCTTATTAAATAAGAAACACAGAAACAATGTAAAAGAGAAAGCCAAGAGGTCAGAGCTCAGAGCTAAATCTCACCCTTCCTTCTGCTGTCCCAGCTTCGCGAAAAGAGACCTACTTCCTGTCGGTTAGTTTTTTTAAAGTATGTTGTTCTGCCTTCTCATTGGTTGTAAACACAAACACATGACTGCCTCGTCACCGTCTGAATGTACAGCCCCCTAGGTCTTAAAGGTATATGTCTCCAATGCTGACTGTATCCCTGAACACACAGAGATCTTATGGGATTAAAGGCGTGTGCCACCACTGCCACACTCTTGCTATGGCTCTAATAGCTCTGACCCTGAACACACAGAGATCTTGTGGGATTAAAGGCGTGTGCCACCACCCGCCACACTCTTGCTATGGCTCTAATAGCTCTGACCCTGAACACACAGAGATCTTATGGGATTAAAGGCGTGTGCCACCACCGCCACACTCTTGCTATGGCTCTAATAGCTCTGACCCCCAGACAACTTTATTTATTATATACAATCAAAATAATATTTCAGTACAATTAGATTACCACCACAGGTATGCTCGTCCTTGGTGGTCTCTGTGGGGCTTATGATCTGGGCACAACAGGCTCCAGCCTGAAAGAGTCCTTTCATGGACAGAAACATGAACTCCATGTAGTGTGCTGTGTAACACTATTACACAATCTTCTTGATGGTGGCAACCCACAGTGTGACCTTTTAATCATAGTCTTATTACTTTTTTTTCCTTATGTGGGGTAAATATTTCCTTTTAGACTTTGTAACTCCCTGAAGACATCAAGGCCACCAAGACTATCTACCTGAGTCTTGGTTCTCTCTCTGACTAATCTGACTTTCACTTAATAAAGATACAAGGAAAACTCCATCCCTTTAGAGCAGCACTACCACAGTTTAACCAAGACCAGAATCATCTGGTAGCCTTTAAACAGAGATATTTGGGTCATATGCCTCAGAATTTGATTCAATAATTCTGTGTGTGGGTATTTACATGAAATTTGAGTATGTGTGTGCTTGTATGTTGAGGAGGAGTGCACATGAATATTTGAACATGCATGTGACAACCAGAGGTCAACTTTACCTGTCATCTTCAGGTGTCTTCAACCTTGATTTGGGAAACATGGTCTCTTGCTGGTCTGAAGCTCACTGATTAGCTTACACTAGCTGGCCAGCAAGCCTCAGGGATTCATCTGTCCCTACCTCCCCAATACTCTATCTCAAATTCATGTCCCCATGTGTGGTGGTTTGAATGAGATTGTCCCACATAGGCTCATATATTTGCATGCTTATTCTCCAGTTGATGGACTATTTGGAAGGGTTAGGAGGTGTAGCCTTGTTGGAGTAGATGAGGTCTTGGAGGAGGGGTGTTGCTGGGGGAGGGCTTTGATGTTTCCAAAGCCTACCCAAGGCTCGCTTGCTCTCTCTCTCTCTCTCTCCCCCTCTCTCCCTCTCTCTCTCTCTCTCTCCCTCCCTCCCTCCCTCCCTCCCTCTCCTTGCTGCCAGTGGATTACCTACTGTTCTAGTGTCATGCCTGTCTCCTCTCTGCTATGGTGATCATGGACAACCTCGCTGAAACTATAAGCAAGCCTCCAATTAAATGCTCTTTTGTTAGATTTGCCTCAGTCATGAAGTCTCTTCAAGAGAAGCAGAACATTAACTAAGACAGTATGTGTGGCTTTTTTTTTTTTAACTTGGGTTCTGTTACTAGAACTCAGGTTCTCATGTTTATGGGCAAGCACTTACCAACTTCACCATCACTTCAGCCTTAAATTTGGAGTTTTCTGGATTCTAGATATAAAATAAAGAACAATCAGACCACAGCCCATAGAACCATAGAGGCTATATATATAGTATGGAGGTCCCTAGGATGACTGTGGCTTATAATAAATTTCGGTTCTACTCAATTATTGAAAAAAAAATAGCCAAATGAATGGGAACACATGAACTATGAACCAAAGGCTGAGGGGCCCCCAGCTGGATCAGGCCCTCTGAATAGGTGAGACAGTTGAATGGCTTGATCAGTTTGGGAGGCAACTAGGCAGTGGGACCAAGTCCTGAGCTCATTGCATGAGTTGGCTGTTTGAAACCTGGAGCTTATGCAGGGACACTTGGCTCAGTCTGGGAGGAAGGGACTGGACCTGCCTGGACTGAGTCTACCAGGTTGATCTCAGTCCTCGGGGGAGGATTTGCCCTGGATGGGAATGGGGGGGTTGGCAGGGGGGAGAATAGGGGGACCTGTGGCTGATATGTAGAACTGAATGGTATTGTAAAATAAAATTAATAAAAAAAAAAAAAGAAAAAAAAATTTGGACTATTTTTTTTTGTTTTTGTTTTTTTGAAACAGGATTTCTCTGTGTAGCTTTGCGCCTTTCCTGGAGCTCACTTGGTATCCCAGGCTGGCCTTGAACTCACAAAGATCCGCCTGCCTCTGCCTCCCAAGTGCTGGGATTAAAGGCGTGCGCCACCACGCCCGGCTCAAATTTGGACTTTTCTAAGCTATGTGGTGGTGCTGTTACTTCTGGCTCAGTGTCAGACTCCAGGAATCACCACTTCAAATGGTGTTTCATTTCAGCTTGAGTAACACTGTCAGGAGCCAGTGTGGCAGATAACACTGAACTTACATAGACAGAACCCAAAATGTAAGTGACATTCCAATGTCAAACGTAAAGCAGTCTCCATTCTCATAATAAGAACACAAGCATGAAGATGCATTTTGTTTTAATACATGATATCTGAAGTATAGTAAACAGCCTTTAAATTTTAACTGTGAGATGGTATAAGAAATGATGAACAATGAGTTACGTTTTAAGTCATGACTTAGAAGAGTGACTCTTACACTCAACTGTACCCCAAAACAGACCAAAGAAGACAAACTCGGAGTTCTCCCAGCTGCTGACAACACTTCAGATCCATCAAATCATCTTTCCTTCAGGGGGGGCCAAAACATCGTTTGGTATTCTGTGTCTTTGCTTACTTGACTTTAGTTTACTTTGGGTATGCATGGTAAACTAAAGAAAAATGAGGTATTTATAGTAACTTCATTTTTAGGGAGGAAAGTTAAGACAAAACCACTATCATTATTTCTAAAATATCTGACCAAATAGTCTTCTTTCTTTTCCGAGAATGTGGTAGTTTCACTGTTTTCATTTTCTTTAGTTCAGTTCTATTTGCCCAGGGTCAAAAATCATCCAATAAATAGGAATTTGAAGAAATAAGCACAAACTTTAAATGAAATCATGCAACATTTTGAGTTGTCTAATAGAATTGTGTGCTGAGAGGCAGGCTGATTGAAGGCTTTCTCAGAAGCCCGGATAAAAGACAAAGGAAGCCTAGTTCTGCGCCTTCACCTAGGGGCAGACTTGGCAAGGTCAGACTGGGGGTTGAGGGTCAGGGCCTTGAAGAAATTAAGGTTTCAATTCCTGAGAATTAGGCTCTTCCCATTCAAGACACTGGAGTTTTCATCCCAAGGACAGTGTGCCCAGTCTGTAATGTCCTTGAGATATTCTGCATTCTGCTTCTGCAACATTGCTTGACTAGCTTTCTCTTGACTTCATACCACTTATCCTGTGAAATAGTGTATATGATGCTGTACTTCTTAATATGCTTTCTTGGCACAAGACATAGATTTTTCAAGACCTCCTCAGTCCACTGGTCTACATTTTTTATCTCTGACCCTCTGGACCTTTCTTCTCAGGACCCTGTCACCCAAGAATGACCTGCTTGTCCAGATCAGTCTTGTACTACTCAACTTGAGGTATGAATTGCCTCTTCTTCTATCAGTTCATTGTGGATATGTAACAGTTCTTTACTTACCTAGTAACTGTCTCTGTCTATCTGTCTGTCTGACTCTGTCTCTCTCTGTCTCTGTCTCTGTTTCTGTCTCTGTCTTTCTCTTTCACACACACACACACACACACACACACACACACACACACACACACACACTACCCTGTGTGTGAATGCAAGTTTATGTGTCTGAGTGAGTGCATGTGTGCTCATACCTATAGAGGACACAGATCAACCTCAGGTGTCATTTCTCGCATGCTGTCCATGATTTTTAAAATTTGTATTGAAACCTGACTCTTCTCTCATACAATACATGCCAACCACAGTTTCTTCTCCTTCCATTCCTTCCAGCTCCTCCCTCACCTTCCCTTTTGTAAATGTTACAGCTCTGGAGGGAAAGGTATGCTGGCCATCAAAAGCCAGGCTATACCTATAGTTTGGAAGGGAAAGGTATCCTGGCCAGTCTCTACCTGTAAGCTCTGTTTTCAGGGACAAAATGTATTTCTTTCACTAGCCTTTTTTAAACTTTTGACTCTGGTTTCAGGGCCAGGGTGTGTTTCTTTCACTAGTTCTGGTTTCAGGGCCAAAGTGTGTTTCTTTCATTGGCTCTGGTTTCAGGGTCAGGGTGTGTTTCTTTGACTGACCCTTTTATCCTACATCGTTCCCCAAGATCCATTCCTCCTTCATTTCCTTTTCAGAAAAAAGCAGACTTCTAAGAGATGACAGCCAAACAGGACAAAACAAGATACAACAAGACAAGCATCTTAGTTAGGGTTTCTATTGCTGTGAAGAGACACCATGACCAATGAAACTCTTCTAAGGGCAAACATTTAACTCGGGCTAGCTTACAGTTCAGAGGTTTAGTCCATTATCATCACGGCATGTGGCATGCAGGCAGATATGGTGCTGGAGAAGGAGCCGAGAGTTCTACATCTTGATCTACAGGCACCAGCAGGAGTCTGTGTTCCACACTGAGTATAACTTGAGCATAGGAGACCTGAAAGCCTTCCCCCTACAGTGACACACTTCCTCAAACAAGGCCACACCTACTCGCAACAAAGCCACATTTCCTAATAGTGCCATTTTCTTTCAAACCACTACCATCACAACACAGCAAAAGCCCTCATATTGACACTGGGCAAGGCAATCCAATAGGAGGAAAAGAGTTCCAGAGAGCAGGCAAAAGACTTCTAGCTCTCACTTCTAGGAGTCCCACAAAAACAACAAGGTAACAGCCATAACATATATGGAGAGGACGTTTTCTCATTAACCAGAGGCTAGCTAAATAAGCTACACTGGTTGCCCAGAGACCTCCCAGAATCCACCTTTCTCCATCTTGCCACCTCTGGAATTACAAATGTGCACTAGCATGCCTTTGTGTGTAGGTTCTTAGGATAGTACCCAAGTCCTTATGCTCTCACAGTGAACACTTAGGATCTATCTGTTCCGTTCTGCATAATTTATTATTATATTCTGTTATAATTATCTCATTTCATTATTGTTGCTAATTTTTGTGTTATATCTAATTTAGAGATTAAGCTTTACTATAGATATGAATGCATAGGAAAGAGCATAAGACATGCACAGGTATGGAATATATTTTCCTTGGATAAGGGTGAAATGGCCCACTTACTCAAGCTAACATTGAGTGTTCCACTAAACTGATCTATTTCCTCAACCAATGTTTTTTCTTCCTTTCCTTTGAGTGCAATCAGCTTTTCAACAGATCCAAAGCTGATGCATTTTAAAACACTTAACTGGCCAATCAGTTCCAAATATCAGGTACCTATATAACTCTTTTAAAAGTACTTTCTAAAAACACATTTTTCCCTTAATGTGTTTTCACAGTGGAAAATTACTGTTTGCGAACTGGAAAAATATTTTTCAGTAAATCATAGCTATACAATCAATTTTTTCAACCATTTGTAAAAGTTACTTTATTTTACTAGTAATGACTGAAGGTTACAAAAATACTGATAAGTGCTTTTTGAAATACCTAAAGCTCAATTTCAAATTCAAAAGTATCTTTCTGCTCCTATAAGTCATGGTATTATTTATTTCAAATATTATGTAACAAACATTTGTTAAATATTTATTTAGCACTATGTCATATATTACAGAATGTTAAAAGTTGGACCAGACACAGGGAAGAGATAGGAAAATGCTTTTATCCATCACGTTTTATTGAACTAAAAGAAATTATTTTCCACCTGACTGCAGAGTACAGCCATTTTTCAGAGGTGTTGTAGATAACTTTGGACCTATTTGTTAAGGAGCATGATTGGCAGTGCACACTTAAACATTATACTTTGGATATTTTCTTACACAAAAGATTGATGTTCATCTTCCTTAGCCCCAAACACCAAATAACTAATAGCATCCTTTTAAGCTCAAGAATTCAGTATAGTAAGCCTCCAGGATAAGGTTTTACTTTCGGGGTCAAAACCTACAATGCCTATAAAAATAAAACCAATAAATTAATCAGACATGAGATCCTAATTGTGGCGAACTAAAGTCACAATATTGTTATGGTAGAATATAAATGTTTTCCTGCTATATCCATTTGTTGTGATTGAATAGTGACTTGGAAATACTATAGGAAATTGAATTTTTAAAAAATAATTTATAGTATAAACTACAAAAAAAAAAAAAAAAGTCACTGAAGGGCCATAATGGTGAGGCCTCAGATTTGAAACTTTTTGGTAACAGGCAACTTTGACAGTCTGATGAGGACTATGAGTCTCTTCTAGCATAAGATCTTTTTTTTAATTAAGAAATTTCTTGCCGGGCGGTGGTGGCGCACGCCTTTAATCCCAGCACTCGGGAGGCAGAGGCAGGCGGATCTCTGTGAGTTCGAGGCCAGCCTGGGCTACCAAGTGAGTTCCAGGAAAGGCGCAAAGCTACACAGAGAAACCCTGTCTCGAAAAACCAAAAAAAAAAAAGAAATTTCTTATTCATTTTACATACCAATCACAGATCCCCCTCTTCCCTCTTCCCACCCCTCCAGCTTTCCCTTACCCACCCATGTCCCATTCCCTCCCACAAGAAGGTAAGGCCTCCCATGGGGAGTCAGCAGAGCCTGGTCCCTTTGGTAGAGGCAGGTCAAAGCCCCCGCCCCTCCCATGCAAGACTGTGTGAGGTGTCCTAACATAGGTAGCAGGCTCCAAATAGCCAGCTCAAAGATCTTAGTAACACATAAAATAGATTAAATGAGTTGAAAAGGAAACAGTTAAACTAACTATCAATAACAACATTAATAAAGATATAATTGTGTTTCTGTTTCAATGTGCAAATTAACATGATGAGTGGGATGTCCAATTATTATTGTAATTCCAAAAGTGATCATTTTTGAGACAAATGGAACAACTGTGATTTGATATTAAACTATGTGGTTTTTAAACTAGTAAAGAGGCCTAGAGTGCTATTTTTATTGCTGGAATGTATAAATAAGACAGTATATTAACTAATACTGAAAATATCAGTTTCTCTAAACTCACTGACACTTTGAGTTTCATTGAAAGGTTCCTACAGATAAGAGACCTTCACGAACCACTTCCTCTCCAAATAATCAGACAATCTATGGAAACAGACAAGGAAGCAACACATGGAAGTATCGTAGGCCTGCTGGGATGCCACGATAGTGAGATTCTACCAGTCTGTCTTCTGCTAGAGGGTATGCATATGGTTTCCTCAATTAGAAAGGAGAAATTTTTGCATAGTTGGATAATCTTCAGCCACAGAACTTACTACTTTGTCAATGATGAAAACGGAAAGTTTTCTTCAAAATAACTAAAGGTGCAGGTAAAAACTTTGATGCAAAACCATTCAGTCCACGTAAATCTGATTTCAGATAATATGTTTATTGTCTTAACATTTCTATATTTTATATTTTTCCAGTACATATCACCTAAAATAGTCATATATGATCATTGATCTATTCATTATCCTTCTGTAGTTATTGGGAACTAATACAAAAACCCACAACTGGACAATGGGCAGAGAGTGAGAGACTGAAAAATCCAGTCCTAAGTGGGATTTCTTCATCAAACTTCTCCTCTCAGGGCTCAGGGAGCTATGAGGAAGAGGAGACAGAAATATTTAAGGGCCAGAGGGAGAGGATGACCCCAAGGAAACAATGTCTTGCAAACACAACAGAACTGATGCACACATGAACTCATAGAGACTGTGGTAGCACGCACAGGGCCGGCACAGGTCTAAGTCGGATGTAGTCCTAGCATGGAGATGGGGAAGTTGACACAAACCCCTATTCCCTAACCCAAAAGCTATGTCCAATGGACAGCCAAGAAGGATGGGCTTGTATGGCACCACAAGAAAGGAAAGCTACATGATAAAGGAAAGGAAAGCTGATTTGATATGTTGCAGAAACAAGCCAAAAGAAGAGAAAACTCCAAACCTTTGCTATGAACAAACGTAACTCACAATAAACTGGCTTTTGAAATAAAGAAGGAAAAAGATATATGACCTCATAAATGGTATAAATAAAATAACAGTGTTTTGTAGAATGATGAAAAGACAATGTCATTCTATATTCAAAAACCAATACTTCACAGTCAATAAGCATCCTATGGTTTTGTTGCCTTACAAAGGATAATGATGATCATTAACTGGTATGAGTTTAAATAGCATTATTTCAAGAAAAATAAATGTGGCAAAACATTTCAAGAGGCTTAGAACCCACTATTTCTTAGAATACTGAAAATGTACATGAATTTATGAGACAATTATATAGAAGCATATATATGTGATAATAGATATTCACTTCACAGTTTAGGGAGAATAGAGGACCCTCTTATTTGCTCAGCCAGAGGAAATGGGCTCACTGAATTATAACAGGTCTTATGTGTACAATATGAACTGTTTGCAGTTATTAGGGAATATTATTGACTTATATTTAAGTTAATCTTTACCAGGAATGGAATTATGACATTTACAAAATAGTAAATTAAGTATGATACCATGTTTCAAAATTATATATACATATACATCATACACATATGAATATATATATATGAACATATATATATATACTGTATACATATGTACGTGAAGACCTATTATATGCATGAGTGAATACACATATGAAAACATGAATGGCAGTTCTCCATGAGGTATCTTGGGAAAATGCATGTAACTCTTTTTCTTTGCATTTACTAAATTCCTATGCTGAGCAGACATTACTGTCATGAGGAGAAAACATCTTAAGAAAGAACACATTAAAATGATAAAAGTTCATATAATAGATCTGATGCAGCATTTTTCTAACTGATTCCTTTGTAGTTTCTCTATTTTAAGGAATTTTTTTCTTAGCACATCTTTATGAAGGAATAAATCATAAAATAGATGAGTATGTGAAATCATAAGACCAGAATCATCAATTAATAAGTGTGATTTAAGAGATGGGAACTGGAAACCGACACCATTGGTATTTTATTAGTCATAAATAATACGTAATTTATGATTTTTAGAAGTTTGATGTTTGTTGCATAGAGAGTGAATATAATACCATGCCTGTCTTCTAGTGTTACAATGACCTTTTTAGGGCAGCCTGTGATTTATTTCAAGAAAATATAAACCAGTTAAACTTTTATACCACAGAAGCCATTGAAAGTTAACTGTACTTGGATCTAATTTAAATAAGCAACCTTCATTAATGCTTTGTTTATATTTCTATTTCCCTTGTTAACGTGAACAAGCTTACACAGATCAGGTGATTTTGAGATCTTCGAGATTGGAATTTAATGGTGATCCTGTATCATTCTTACCTTTTACTTATAAATTTGTATACCATATGTTAACATTGAGAAATATCTCAGATGTTAGTAGGTGCTAATTAAATCTATGATTTTCAGGTGTAGGAGTGTGATTACATCAACTATGCCAGCAATATTGTTATATTTTTTAATTGAATGTAAGATAAATGTTTAGGAAATATAGAGGAGAATGCATGTTATCATTTCCTGAGATATTATGAAGTTGTTTATTCATATTGTAAGCTGTTAAACCTGTAACCAGGGGCATCAAGGTGCCTTAGTGGTCAAAAATGCGGCTACCAAGCCTGAAAGACTTACTTTGATCTTCTGACCCCACAGGGTGGAAGAAGAGAATCAGCTCCCACAAGTTGTCTTCAGACCTCCACAAGAGCAACATGGCATCCTCACCCACACATATACAGCCATCCATCTCTCCACACAGAAAATAAATAAATACATGTAAAAACAAGTTCTTAAAAAGAAACAACAAAACCTTCTCCCCAAACAAATGGAAATAATCTAAAAACTTAAAAATTGAAAGCAATTGTTCCAGGATATAGAACAGGATAATTAGTAGAACTTTTCTTAGGGATCTTATTGAAAGAATTTATAATATTTAATGTCTATTATTCTAGGGAGGGAAATAACAATGAAGGCAATCATTGTTTGTGGCACTAAGAAAATTTGCCTAGATTTTAGCTCTTTTGCCTAGAGTTTTTTAGAGTTTGGGTAACTATTCTACACTTAATTACAAAGACTATCAATCATAGGTAAAAGGTCCTGACACTTTCAATTTTAGTATCCTTCTTGGCTATTGTTGTTGTGAGCTGACACCTTGATAGTATTCACTCTAAAAGGCAAATAAATTTAGTTTAGAAAGATTATTCTATATATTATGGTCTGTCTTATAAATTAAATAAATTCGTTTCAATGTAGAAATTCAATCTTAGAATCATCTCAAAGTTTGTTCAAGATATATGCAATATTCATAGAAAATCTTTCAAAATATAATATGTACATATAGTTTTAAATTAAATTTTATTTTAGGTACAATGGATTAACAGTTTTAAAAATAGGTGTGTTTTAGTACAGACACATTTGAAGTATGTCATGTTTTGCTTTGTTTTGAAACAAAAAATTCCATCTATTAATTATAAAAAAGATTTTATAATTTAATACACCTTCTTTAAGAGTGATTAGCTATCAGTTTATAATGTTGACCTCATAAGGATTTATGACTAAGAATGGTGGGATATACCTATAATTCCAGCCCTTACAGACTGTGGAATCATGAGTTTCATGTCTGCTTGAAATACATATTGATAAGTGTAGTTTCAAGTTTGTTGGGTGTAATGTGTCTCAGATACTCCTGTGAAGAAACTCAGTAACTAACTGAGGTCACAGATTAAGCCTAAGAAGACAAACTATTCTGGAGATAATGGTGAGGTCATCAGTCATCATCACATATAGGTGGCTGAGGTCATCAGTCATCATCACATATAGGTGGCTGTATCCCTGTCATGTCCACTCATTTTACATACATGTTGATGCTATAATCTTTTCCAGGATTTTTCACCAATAAAGACTCTGTATAAATGCTCTCTTAGACCTCTTCTTCACCTGAAAGTGAGTCTCAAAACCAAGTAGAATGGGGCCTTGTCACAGGGACTCATCTAACACTATGAAAATATGTTTTCTTGTGAATAGAAGTGCATAAAAAAAAATCTATGTATGGTTTTAACATGCCTTAAATTTTTGTAGGGCAAGAGATAGTGGCTAGTACTTTTTCATCTTTGTATTTTCTATTATGATTATGATTATGATTATTATTAACAGCCATATTTTGCTCACTATTATTGCTGTGTGTATGTGTGTTTGAGTGCATGGGTGTGTACATGTGTACAATGTGGGTATGTGCCATGGCCTGTATGCGAAGGTCAGAAGATAAACTCTGGTAACAGGTCACCCCATTAACTCCTTCACCTTTGCATGGGTTCAGAAGATCAAGCGCAGGTCATCAGGCTTGGGCACCAATTGCATTTACATGATAAGCCATCTCAGTGGCCTCATCTTTGCTTTTTCTGGAATTTTAGCCTCTGGTCATGGAGGTTTTGGTGTGTCTATACAGGATGCCATGATGAATTTTATTTTAGTCTTACATGCATAAAATTAATTTTATTCGTTTTGCATTTTTAAAATGGATAGAATCATAAAGTGAGGTATTTGTGCTATAAATATAAAGCTATGTATTTTAGTAGCACCCCAGGAGTCTGGGAAGAAGTTCCTGAAATAAATGAACAATAATCTCTGCAACAATTGATGTCTAAAGGGTCCTAATGAATAGTCCTCTTACTGAATTCTGAAAACAGACCAGAATAGTGCTCAAAAATATGATTAAGTTGATATTGAAGAAACCACATTAAGAAATATTGCTGAGACTAACACTGTAATATTGGTAGATCATAAGCATCTTCTTTGGTGAATTTGTGACGTATTTGATATGAGAAAAGAAAAGTAAATACCTGGTACTTAAGGTTGTGAGGAAAAATATGGCTAAAGGGGGACAAAAGGACTCCTCGGGCTTCTTCGTGAAACACTTAGAAAATCCACTGTTCTGCCTTCAGAAGCAAGTGGCTGGGGAAGAAACACTACATCAAAAATGATGCCTCTTGTGAAAATACAGCCACACATGCATAAGAACATATGACTGACAACCTGCACCTAAACTTATGGTGCTATAGACCATAATACCTAGCAATATTATAGTGATCTTGGTATATGTAAGTAGCCTATGATGATCCCAAGGACTGAGGAATCTGGATGCAGAGATCCACGGCTAGGCCCCAAGTGGGGTGCCGAGAGGGAGGGAGGGAGGGAGGGAGGGAGGGAGGGAGGGAGGGAGGGAGGGAGGGAGAGAGAGAGAGAGAGAGAGAAAGAAAGAAAGAAAGAAAGAAAGAAAGAAAGAAAGAAAGAAAGAAAGAAAGAAAGAAAGAAAGAAAGAAAGAAAGAAAAGAAAAAGAAAAAAAGAAAGACTCAAAAGTTGTTTAGGTCAAATACAGTTCAGATGCTTAAGGTTCTCTCTACCTTCTCAAAACACCAGTCATCTGATTTCATTTCAAAATCCTTTCCTTCCTTCTGAAGCTGTCTATTCTCTTGGAGCATTTGATCTTCAGGAAGTCATTTCTTACTTTTAGTCAAAAGATGATCCCATGTGATTCACATGTATTTGACTTGAATACGCACAGATATACTGAACAAGCTTACTTATATTCTCCAAGGACAGCTTCTCAAATATTTAAAAGTATTTACCATAGACACTGTTCTTTATTCCCTTACTCATTTTGGAGATTTATTGAAGTACAATGGACAAACAGATGCAGTCCTACCCTCCAGACGAGGTCATGGCCCTCAAAAGTCTCACATCTGGGTGTAGGTTTTGGTGCAACAATGACTCTTCTGGCAGAAAGAACTCTTATTTTTACACACTATACACACATGCCTTCTTCCTTTCATTGATTTGTCCTCCGGTCTCCTCTCCTCTTCCTCTCCCTTTCCTTTGTATCTCCCCTTTATATCATTCATTGTGGGAGCCCATTCGGGTTTCCTCGTGGCTTTACCCAGCAGGTCCTCATAGAGAGGATGGTTGGACCACGGGCCTGAGTGCAGGTGTCTGAGATGGTCTGCACTTTGCTGTACTGGGGGGCGGGGGTCTTTTGCTCCACCCCTTGGCATTCCTTTATATACCCTAGGGCAGAGACAGTCGGGGCCCAATGGATTAAGATCCAGGCCCTCTCAAGGCTATCCTGTATTTCCTATCTGTTTCTCCCCCCTCTGTCCTTCTATCTAATATTTCCTGCTGCTCCTACTCAAGAGTACTCTGGGGAAATATAGGGAAATGTGGGTAACCCCTCCACAATCCATTTACTAGTTCCACAATTATGTTAAATGATCTTAACTTCATAGCACATTCTCTAGTAGTTTCATGGTCATTGGTGGTGAATTAATGGTCTGAAACTGACTATAAGCATATTCCTATAGTTTATATGCCTTGATATTGCTTTCACATAAATGTGGTTTCTTCTCACCAAGTAACAGTGAGAATAAAGTCTTCAATAGAAGCTCGTTCATTAGGAAGATCCCCTAAATATCAGAATAGGTACCCAAACCAAGTTATGTGCAGATCACAGCCTAGAAATGCAAAAAATATGAAAAAGTACCAGGACTTCCCAAAAGGATCAGAAACTTTTTACCCACTGTGCTCAAATTATTTTGAAATGGGTAAAATGCTAGATGAAGGTTTCAAATTGTTTTGGTAAAAATGATAAATGAATAACTTCAAAGAGGATGCACAGAAGGAGGTGAATGCACTTCAGAGCCTAGAGAGAAAAGCTAGAGACAAAGGAAAAGATCAGCACAAACAAGTTCGAAAATCAGGAGTAAGTATGGATACTGAGCACAGGAAAAAATCAGCAAGAAAACCGAAAAAGAGGGAGAGAGAGAAGGACAGTGGGAAGGAGCTCGAATCTAATATGATCTTTATAATAATAATAAAAAAAAAAAAACAGAGCCAGATATTGGGACATATGCTGAAAGATCAGAGAGACACAGGAACAAGCCACAGCTACCACTTCTTACCTCACCAACTCCTCAACCTGAAAAGAGTTTCTAGCCGAAAGGCCTCTAGCCGAAAAGCCTCTAGCTGAAAGGGACCCTTCTGCCGAAAAACCTTTAGTTCCTGTCTCTTCACCCCTTATATACCTTTTCCTGCCCAGCCATCACTTCCTGAGATTAAAGGCTTGTGTGCCACCACTGCCTGGCTCTGTTTTTTCTCCTAGACTGAATCAATCTCATGTTGTCCAGGGTGGCTTTGAACTCACAGAGATCCAGATGGATCTCTGTCTCCTGAGTGCCAGGATTAAAGGTGTGTGCTATCACTTCCTGGCATCTATGTTAAATCTAGTGGTTTGTTCTGTTCTCTGATCTTCAGGCAAATTTTTTTAGGGTACATGATATATCTCCACAGAGGGAGAGAGAGAGATCACAGAGTGGGTTTATGACTCAGTTAGTAAAATGCTTGCTATACAAACATGAGTACCTCAGTTTGTATCCCTGGCACCCATTCAAAAAATTAGCGGTAGCACACATATGTAATCCCACTACCAGGGAAGCAGACATATGAGGATCTCTGGGGCTTTCTGTAGAGCCAACCTTGTTGAATCAATGAGCTCTAGGTTCACTGAGAGATCCTGGCTCAAAAAAAGGTAAAGTAATTGAGGAACACTTAATATTGACCCCTGGACTCCACACATGCGCGCACACACACACATGTACACAGGTACATGTACACACACACAGAAACTATGAAGTGTCAATAAGGAAAAAATTGAATGAATATGACCACAATGTATAAAATTCTGTGATATGACCAACAGACCAAACATAAGAACCTACGGGGAAAAGAAGTTTAAATAAATACTAAAGGCATAGAGAATCTGTTCAATGAAATTACAGCAGAAAACTTCCCAATCTACAGACAGAAATAGACATTCAAACAGAAAAGGAATTTAGAACATCAAATAAACATGACAACGAACCTCTCCATAACATAGTTTGGACAAGATGTCAAAAAAGGGACCAGTAAGGAGATGGTTCAGTGTGTATGAGCACTTATCAACTCCTGCAAGTTATCATCTGACCTTCACATGTGCACTATGGCACATGCACACCACAGGCTTCCCCTACTGTGCACATAAAAAAAATGTAATAAAAATTTGAAAATACAAAGAAATAGTATGCAAAGCTGTGAGGGACAACACCAATTCATCAGCAAAGGCAGAAACATCAGATTAACATCAGATGTCTCTTTAGCAAATGGCAAAGCCATGAAGCACGGAAAAATATACTTCAAGCCCTAAGAGTAAATAACTGTCAACAAGATTGTTACATTCAGACAGAGTTTCTCTGTGTAGCTTTGCACTTTTCCCAGAACTTACTCTGTAGCCCAGGCTGGCCTCGAACTCATGGAGATCCGAGTGCCTCTGCCTCCGGAGTGCTGGAATCAAGGGCGTGCACCACTACGGCCCGATATTCAGTAACATTATCTTTCAAAATATGTTATGGAGAGCTGTTTTAAATACGACTTTTCAAATCCACCATCCATGGAGAAAAATCAAAGGGCCTAGTCTTTTGTATGTCTTGGGTGGGTGCCCATGTTTTCAGCAAGTTCATGGGTGCAATGACCCTATCTTATCTAGAAGACACTGTTTTTCAGAGTTTCTCCTCAACTTCTGTCTCCCTATCTTACATTGTTCATTCCTCCTCTCCTGAAATGTTCCCTGAGGTTTGGAGGAAATGCTACCAGTATTCTGTTTAGGATCAAGCACTCGGTGCTCACTTTTCCTCATACGTTGGCCAATACATTATTAGTTTATGAGCTTACCTTTCCTCACCGAAAAAAGAAGCTTCTGTAATGAAGCCTGAGAGAAGAACTAGTCAGCATGAATAGTTATAAATGCAAACGTGCTTGGTCCTAAGCAAAGTTTATTGATTTAAGGCCTACTTCATGAGACAGAATCTAGACCTGCCATTGTCAATGACCTATGGCAAGATAAGTTGTAGACACTGTATGTATTATTGCTCTGGTATATATATATATATATGTGTGTGTGTGTGTGTGTGTGTAGATAAATATATAAATGTATATACAAATTATATAATCCACTATAACAATATATATGTATATATACTAAACACACATATATTTTATGAGCTTCATGAATATGTATGTATGTATGTATGTATGTATGTATGTATGTATGTATTTCATGAGCGTCACAAGGCCCAGTCCCAAATAAATTCTATAAGCAAGAGTTATCCCTATATCAAAATCAGGTAAAGTGACAACAAAGTAAACTACAGACCAGTGTTCCCAATGAGGACAGACACAAAGGTTAAAACAGCTTTAAGATTCTGTTTTATCTAACTCAAAATGACTATCACTAAGAAAGCCAACAAAAGGATTCAGGGAAAGAATAATTGTTACACAGTTGTGGAGAGAATGTAAAGTTGTTCAGCCACTCAAGGAATCAGTAAGCAAGTTCTTTTAAAAAAAAGAGCTATCAGGGGCTGGAGAGATGGCTCAGAGGTTAAGAGCACTAGCTGCTCTTCCAGAGGTCCTGAGTTCAATTCCCAGCAACCACATGGTGGCTCATAACCATCCGTAATGAGATCTGGTGCCCTCTTCTGGCCTGCAGGCATACATGCAGACAGAACACAGTACACATAAAAAATAAAGAAAGAAATCTTCAAAAAAATGTTTTTTTTTTTTAAAAGAACTATTAGAATAATAATAGTCAATTTTCTCCCAGTATCCATGACTGATCTTTTCATAGGTTATTAGCTTCATTGACTGTGTCAGGTCAGGATTCTATCTCTAGAAAAAGGCCTTAAATCCAACTTTTCAAAAAAAAAAAAAAGGTTGGTAACTCCCATAATACTCATACCATTATTGTATCAGTGGCATATCTTCTCGAGCATTTTATTATTGTAGCTCACAGGGATCACAGTTGGATTAGACTGATTTCTTTTCTCCCTTCACATGTATGACAACTTCTAGCACTATGAATACTAGCCAGTAGAGATGAAACTTCCTGTTAAGTACAAGCTAGATTTCTCCATGCTCTATGTTTCAGATATATGATGCCTTTAGCAGCATTGGTCTTACTGTCAAGTTCTCGAGGGTAACCACTAGCATTGGCAGTAACCAGTAAGGTTTGGTGGTCTGTCAGTTTTCTTCAATGGAATGACATCTCATACATTACCCACGTTACAAGGTAAGCACAATTCCCAGAAGAAGTTAGGACAACACAACTGAACTTAATGGGACTTTTTTTTTTTTGAGAGACAGACAGATGGGGGTGAGGATGAATGAATGAATGAATGAAGTTGGATATATAGGGAGGTGGGAGAGGTACTGGAAGAAGTTGGGAAAAGGGGGTGGATATGATAAAAATTCATTGTATGAAATTCTCAAAGAACAAATGAAAGTATTATTTTCAAGAAATAGAACTACCATATAACCCAGCTATGCTCTCGGGAAAATATCACGGGATCCTAAGTTGACATACCACAAAACTACCTTTGTACCCTTGTTTATTGCTGAAATAATCACAACAGGCAGAAAATGGGATCAACTTAAATGTCAAATAATGAATATATATGCAATTGAATTTATATAGGTAGTGATTATATATGCAATGGAATTTGATTCAGTAAACAACAAATAAAATGATGAAATTTTCAGGAAAATAGATGCTACTGGAAATCACAGTGGTAAATAAACTACACCAGAGGTAGGAAAAAATATGTTTTTCTCACATGCAGAATTTAGATTTTAAATTATGTATGTAAATGTATTTGTGTGTGTGTGTGTGTGTGTGTGCGTGTGTGTGTGTGTGTCTATGACATGAAATAGAATGGGAACTATGAGAAATGAGGGAGAGATTTTAAATGAGGTGGAAAATAGTGAGGTTATATAACACAGGTGAATTAGGAGTAAACTAGGTATGCTGGCTATTCTTATGTCAACTTGACACAAGTTATGATTATCTGAAAGGAGAGAATATCAATTAAGAACATTTCTCCATAAGATCTTATTTTAGGGCATTTTCTTGATCAGCGATTGAGGCCCAGCCCATTGTGGGTAGTGCCATCCCTGGGCTGCTAGTCCTGAGCTCTAAAAGAAAGCAGGCTGAACAAGCCACGAGGAGCAAGTCAGTAAGCAGCACCCCTCCATGGCCTCCTGCCTCCATCAGCTCCTGCCTCCAGGTTCCTGACCTTCTTGGGTTCCTGCATTGACTTCCCTCTGTGATGGGCTCTTATTTTGGAGTGTAAGCTGAAATAAATCCTTTCCAATCCAAGTTGCTTTGGTCATGATGTGTCATCACAGCAATAGCAACCCTAACTGGGGAGAGAAAGGGAACTGGCTGGAGTGGGTGGGTCATGGGAGGAAAGCAGTGAGCAAGTGAGAACAAGATGTAAGGGCAAGCAGGAGATGTTGTTATGAAGCTCACTATTCTGTATGCTAACCTAAACATTATAAAAGGACACTAGTACAAATGGAAACAATATAAAGCACATAATGTCTACCAGAACTCTTAGGTGAACAGCCATATTATTAATGAGCAGTATTACTTATAATAACTACCATTTTTTCTGAGCAGTAGGTCTCCAGGATTCCATAGTCAATGCACAGTATAAACATGTGTGCTTCTCAGGCTGTGCTCCATTTGAACAGCATACTCAGAGTAGAGGTATGTAGCTAAAGTTTCCCCTGGCCCATGGTCAGGACAAATCTCTCTCACCCACCAGTCCTGTGGCCGCTTGGACCCAAGTAAACACACAGAGGCTTACATTAATTAAAACTGTTCAGCCATTAGCTCGGGCTTATTACTGACTAGCTCTTACACTTAAATTAAACCATAATTCTTATTTATGTTTAGCCACATGGCTTGGTACCTTTTCTCAGTTCTGCCTTCACATCTTGCTTCCTCTGTGTCTGGCCGGCCACTCCTGACTCAGCTTTCCTCTTCCCAGAATTCTCCTCTCTGCTTATCCAGCCTATACTTCCTGCCTGGCTACTGGCTAATTGGCGTTTTATTTATCAACCAAATCAGAGGAACACACATTTACAGCATGCGGAATGACATTCCCATCAGAGGTAGGAGAATTCGGAAAGGCTCTGAATTTTTAGGGTGACAAATGAACACTGGGTTCAATATAAAGTGACCACCTGCATTTGCTCTAAATACAGATCCACATGGCTCTGCAGCTCTGTGAAGCTTTAAAGCCAGACATTTGCTTCTAGTTCTAAATGTTCTAGATGGAATCTTCTTGTCAAAGAAGCCTGTTTTATCCACAGTGAACACCCTTCCGGCAGTGCACGCAGCCTTAGCACTGGCTGCCTCATCTTGCATTCTGTAACACAGGAAGGTAACTAATTCTTCATATCTCATGAATCAATTTTCTTAATTTTAAATATTTCTTCTTTAGCTTCCCCCTTCTCAGAATTGAGAGAATTATGGCCTTGCTCAAACCAGGCTTTAATTTCAGAAATGCTGTGCATAATTTGACTTTATTCCTAAAACACTGACAGCTTCACATGGGCAAGGGGCTGCTTTCCTTTCTACTCACTGGATATTTACAGAAGGAGCCCTTTCTGCTTCCTTCAGGAGCCTAACTGTTGGATTACATGGCATGTTCAACATGTCTTTCTCACTAATGTATTTATGGATAGTTTTGATTGAAAATAAATAACAACAAACTTCCTTTAATTTGAATGTGTAGAGACTATTCCGGGATCTAATTGCAATGTGTTATATCTCAGAGAATATAGCACTACCCCCAATGTTGGAGATTGCAGGTACTGGAAACACAGCCATCAAAACGATACCTTATCAATTGTGTGTCATGTTATACAGGCATGGTGGTCAAGGTCACATCTAAACATGGATTAGTAACAGCAGAGGTCACTGATTGCAGATGAACATAACATAAAATTACAGTAATAAATCTTGAAACATGCGAATCATCAGAATGAGATACAGAAGCGTGAGGTAAGCCAACATGAAAACTGGTACCAATGAGTTTCCTTGACATAGGGTCACCACTAAACCAGTTTGTAAAGACTGAAACATCTGCAAAGCACAAAGGACTACAGCGCCGTAAAAGTGGGACTTGCATAAAAATCATACTGTTTACTGGAGTCGCCGTGCTGAAGCTTCCATTCAATAATCATGTACCATGAAACTTCCTTCAAGAATAATACCTATAGAAACAGTGATTTCCTTCTTGGCTTGGCTTAAATACACAGTAATCAAGATGACCTATATTCTACACATACTCTGTGTTTCTGTGCATTGACTTATATAAATTTTAACTGAATTAAAAACATCAGATATGTAAATATCCCTTAGGCATTGTTTTTCTTCATTTTTAAAGCTCATTTGATTAAAAATATTTTCATTTTGCAGTTAGAAATGTGAGCATTGTTGAACCCTAGAGTTCACCATTCATATCTGTTAATTAAAGAATATTTTCACAACTCCTCACCACTTGTAGCACTTGGGAGTGCTTGCAGAGGCATCACAGTAGAGTTGACCCTGTAAATATGGGCACAGGTGAGCCAGGCCTGGGGACATGAGAACGGGATATCGGGCACAGCCTCCCTCATCTATGATGTAGTAGTAGGGGCAAGGGGAAGATGTCCTCTGCATTGCCCCTACCACCTCTAAATGGAATGGGAGCTGATCCTTCCCTTTAACAGCTGAAACACCAGGGAAAGCAGCCCCTGCACCTCATCTGAGCAACCTAACAAAGCTGAGCCTGTTGCAGGGACAGAGGGATGAGCTGCCTGAGAACATGGGCATGGGAGATCTGGTCTCAGTCCTCATCTGCCCATGTGGTGGCATGGGCACAGGAAAGATGCTCCCCTCTGTCCCTCTGTGCCTCAAGTGGTTGGAAGAGCTGGCCCTGATGTCTTAAGAGCAGGAGAGCTACCCCTATCCCTCAAGAGCTGCAGCACCCAGGAGAGCAGGCATTGCACCTGGACTGGGTATCACAGCAGAGCTGACCCTGTAGACAAAGGTGTGGGTGAGCCAGCCCTGAAGGTGTGGGAATGAGAGAGCTGTCCTAAAGTTGTGAGCATGAGCGAGCTGTCCCCACTACTCATCTGTCATGTGGAGGCATAAGCAGGGGAAGAGTTGCAACCCCCTTACCTCTGGCCCCTTGCCATCTACAACAGACAAGGGAGCTGACCCTTACCAGCTGCAGTACTCAGGAAAGTGGACCCTGCTCCTTGCCTGGGCAGCACAGTAGAGCTGACCCTGTTGGGCAGAGGCGCAGGTGAGCTGGCCCTGAGGATGTGAGACTGGGATAGCTGGCCACACCCCCGATCTGCCATGGTGGAGAGGACAAGGAAAAGATGCCCTTCCCCCCTTGCCCCTACCACCTGTGGTGGGCTAGCGAGCTGACCCTCCTCCCCCTTACCAGCTGCAGCATTGGAGGAAGTGGGCCCTGCATGTCATCTGGGCAGCACAGTAGAGCTGACCCTACTGACCTACTGACAGGGGATGCAGGGGAACCACCCAAATGTGTGAGCATGGGAGATCTGGCCCTGCCCCTCATCTGCCATGTGGTGATGTGGGCAAGTGAGAGATCCGCCTTGCATCCCCCTCCCCTGCCACTCACCACCTGTGGCAGGTGAAAGAGCTAGCTCTGAGGTCATAAGAGTGGGAGAGCTGTTCCCCTCCCCTTCACCAGCTGCTGTCCCTGTGGCCCCTGCACCTTGCCTGGGCAACACAGTAGAGCTGGCCCTGATGGTATAGGTGTGTGGGAGAACCAATCCTAAGGCATGAAAGCGGAACTGGTCCCGCCCCTGCTCATTGCTGCAAGGGGTGAACTAGTCAGGGCAATGCTGGAAAGTTCATCTTGGTGGTGAGGACAAGGAAGAGCTGGTTGGCTGACCAACCCTACAACTACCCAGGCCCAGAACCAGGGCTATGAGTTGGTCCACCTTAACATCTACTCCATCTATGATCTGCTGGAGCATGTGAAGGGGCTGGTCCTGCAGACCCAAAGGTGCAGGATCTCCAAAGGTGCAGGATCTCCATGACACAGATCAACAACAGGATATCCAAGAGGATTTCAGCCTGGAACTGGACCAATGACTCTTTGCAATGAACACTTCCAAGTAAAGACATATAGATAAAAGGGTTTACTGTGTGACTCACTGTATCAAAAACAGCTTCCATAAAGAGGCTGATTTTTCCTTTTTTTCTTGTTTTTTTTCTCTTAAATTTTATTTTATTTTCTGGGATGGGGGAGGTTGCAGCAAGGGCAGAGGACAAATACAAAGGGATGGGGAGATGGGATTGAGATGCATGGTGTGAAAGACACAAAGAATAAAAAGAAAGTTAAAAACATTACTTCAGACAAACAGAAACCAAAGTTACCTGTTTTTTTACCTTAAAACTAACTATACTAACAGGTTATTATAACCCCATCCACCTTTTCACTAATTAGCTGATATTTAGACAGAGAGGGCTGTGTAAGGTGACTTTTCTCTTTGCTCATCAATTTGCTCCTGAGTCCTAACTACTCATCTGCAGTCAGAATGCTTCATCTAGTGCAAGATTTGTCCACTCTGACATGAGGACTGGGACCTCACAACTTTAAATGAAGCTGACAGTCAAGAGGACTCTACTCACCAACAGCCTGGAGCCAAAGCCTACCAAATTGTGTCAACTTGGTTCTGAACATTTGAAATTATAATGGAAATTAAACTAAGATTTTATTTCCCAGTTTATAGTTTATATTTTTGCCACAACCAAGTTCCTAGTATATGAAACAGTACTAACTCCAGATTTTATAGGTATATAGGTATATATATATATATATATATATATATATATATATATATATCTTATGTACATTGAGAAACAAGAATTTACCAGTGATTATATGTTTATGTTAGTACCTGGTTAGACTCTAACAGTTGGTTTCATATTTCAATATATGTTAATAAGAAGGAAGAAAAATGAAGGATATATTTGAATATTTTAAAATTTGGCAACATTTCCTTCTGCTTTGGGGATAAACCATATAGAATCATGTTAATAATACAACTTCAAATATTACAATTCATTAGGTTTTTATGGTCTGAAATATACTTCAGATATCATAGTGCAGTAACATTAAAGAATGGGCTATGGCCATAGTCACATGGTCACACACAAATAAGAGAGGCAATTTTCAGACAAGCAAAACCCATATTGTTCTGAGATGTTCATGTATCCAAAATTATGAAAGGTTTAGATTCTAAGAAATGCAGGTTTAATATTTCTACAAATTGTATAAGTTTGAACTTCATTTATCCTCTTGGCTATCGTATAATCATTTATATTATATAGAATAAACTACCAATCTCAAGTTATTGGATGCCTCCATAAGACATGAGTATTACAAGAGCAAGGATTTTGTCTGTCCTGGTCATGACAGGGCATTGCAGGGGTTAGTACAGTATAAGCACTAGGGTTTTGTTTTCATTCTATTGAATAAATGAATCCACATGTGATTAGCATATAGTTTATTCAATAAGTATGTCTATTAATATTAGGCACACACCTTCCTTCATTCTCCACATCATTGGGTTTCCTCTTGCCTTTAGAAATGTCGCGTCAGCCTTGACCAGCAAGGAAGACGCAACACCAGGCTCTTCTTCAAGCAGTTTATTCAGGAACCTTGAAACAATCTTCTGACTTCTGACCCGGGGGAAAGCCAACCCACAACCTAAATAGCTTCTGGGCAGCCAACCCCAATCTGCCACGTGGTTACTGCGGATAGGTCCAGGTGGGCAGAAGCAAGCCAAATCCTCAGCCTTAGCCAAATAAGAAGTTGTTTATCACAGAGAGCACTCAGTGTCGGGAGGGTGGAAGGCAGAAGCCAGCGCCATCTTTGAGGCGCGGCTGCACGCAACTCTCTACAGTTCCCCCTTTTTTATTTATTGCAACAGGCAAGAGTAGAGGCCTGGTCTCTGTAAGAACGAACCAGGGACATTGTACTGACTCTCACTCAGGCATCAACCACCCGAGTAGTGCCAGACCTGTCTGATACCCTTTTCACAGAGGTGGGACATGAGGTATCAACCCACATGCAATCAGGCATGCTCTCCTTGGGGTCCGACATGCAATGGGCCCCAAGTGCAGTGCTTAAGCCTTGCATCCGTGCTAGGGAACTTAATGCTTCATGGTGGCCAACCATGCTTGAGGGGACTGGCCTGCCTCGACAGCTGTAAAGGCTTGAATGATCATGGCTGCATTGGGACACTGAGAGATCCTAAGCCGGCAGATACACCATAGACAAACCAGAGAAACCAGCACCAGAAGGCCAGCTAAAGCCCCTATGCCGGCCCATTCCTTAAGATGATTCATGGCCATCGAGATCCACGAGGATAGTCCCTCTGCCAGTCCAGCGTCCACTCGAGTAGAATTCACGGTGACTATGGCCATCCTCAATTGCTCCATCATATTGTCAAATTCTCCAAACCAATTACCTAAGATAGCTAGACAATTCTTTAGATAAATTTGCTGCATAAGTGAAATTATAAGATAAAAGGGAAGTGTTCTTTGCCAAATCAATTGCTGTAATTGTTGAAATAAAGAGCAAACAGGGCTAGAACTTTTAATAGGTCCAGCTGCTTCTAATACCTTAAGAGCATTAACAACATAAAAAGCGAGCACCTGAACTTCCTCTTTTATTTTGAGTTAGCTGAACCACAGCTGCTGCTAGAACAGCATTAGTCAGGGCCCCCCCTAGTTTTCTGCAAACCTTCATCCATCGTCCCTTACTTTTCCCTTCCCTACTTGCTCTTTCACTATTTGCCTTTTCCGATCTCTCTTCCTGCAAACTCTCTAAGGCTTCCTGTCCATTTTCTATGGTTTCATTGCATCGCTGGTCCTCTAGGCACCCGAGAACCAGCTTCCATACAGGCCTGACACCAGCTTTGAGTGTTCCCTGCTCGAAGGCGAAGTCTAAGTCTCTGCCAAGTTTCTCCCAGGATGGGATAGTGAAGCTGCCCAAAACTGCAAACCAGGGAGATACAACATCACACTCCTCTAGGAATCTCTCTAAGGTACTTTTCTCGACTTCTAAGTTCTTTAATCTGAGCAGCTCATTAAGAGCCAAAAAAATTGGGTGCGAAAAAGAGGCGCCCATAATTAGTACTAAAATTTATCTACCTTTTGGTTCGCTTGTCCGCGACCTGTTTACTTTCGGTTCGCCGCACCGCGAACTTTCTTCTCTCTCTCTTTGTCTACAGAGAAGAGCAATATCCCCGCTTTTGTCGCGGATCCCCACCTTACCTGGGGACTTACCAGTGCACTGCCCTGACCGAGAAGAGTTCTGAGCCTTCAAGAGACAGGGGAGGTAAAGGCTCCTTGTACAGGCCACCACTTGTCGCGTCTGCCTCGACCTGCAAGGAAGACACAACACCAGGCTCTTCTCCAAGCAGTTTATTCAGGAACCTTGAAACAATCTTCTGACTTCTGACAACCTAAATAGCTTCTGGGCAGCCAACCCCAATCTGCCACGTGGTTACTGCGGATAGGTCCAGGTGCTCGGAAGCAAGCCAAATCCTCAGCCTTAGCCAAATAAGGAGTTGTTTATCACAGAGAGCACTCAGCATAGGGAGGGTGGAAGGTGGAAGCCAGCGCCATCTTTGAGGCGCGGCTGCACGCAGCTCTCTACAAGAAATACCAGGTATCAGATCTTGAATTACTGATATATATTCCTATTTCCTGCATTGCTTTCCAAATGAATAGGAAGGACATGTATGCACTTACATGCATTAAAATAATAGTATGCTATCTAGTCTGTTAGCCTTGAGGTTTCAGAGATGTGGAACAGTAGAAACTCCTCATGTTTTATTGTAATATCTAACCATGTATGGGGAGTAGATAAAGGCTGTGCTTCAGACTCCTTTACTATCCAAGCTGATTTTTCTTCTCTGTGTCGGCTCTTCTGTTCATGTCACAGTCTTCTCTGTCCTCCCAATGGCTAGAGAAGATACATGTAAAAATCCACTACTTTCCATGTCCTATATTTAGTACATGGCCACACCTAAATCTAAAAGGGATTAGGAAACATACTCAAGCTATGTGAAGAGAAAGAGGAACCAGGTTGGTGAACAACTAGTTACTGTCTATCACAACCTGTCCTTGTGGTGATCCATTGTCTATTGTTTCTCCTTGCACACTTGCTTATAAGAACTATACTTCTGGGCTGGAGAGATGGCTCAGTGGTTAAGATCACTGGCTGTTCTTCCAGAGGTCCTAGGTTCAATTCCCAGCACCCATATGACATTTCACAACTGTCTATAACTTCAGTTATAAGGAATCCAACAGATACGCATGCAGGCAAAGCACTAATGCACACAAAATAAAATTAAAAAAAAAAAAAAAGACTTATACTTCTAACACTGGCACCAAGAAACGGAGAAGGTAATCTGAATGACAGGTTGCTCTGTCCATGAGGCACTTACAAAATTGAAGAATGTATGGAACTAAAGAAAGATTACTTTCTCCCCCCTAAGTACCCAATATAGAATGGTAGAACAATTTGGAAATTGTAATTAAATATCTTTTTTTTTTTTTTTGGTTTGTTTCCCCCCCCCCCCCCCCCCCCGAGACAGGGTTTCTCTGTGTAGCTTTGTGCCTGTCCTGGATCTCGCTCTGTAGACCAGGCTGGCCTCAAACTCACAAAGATACGCCTGCCTCTGCTTCCCGAGTGCTGGGATTAAAGGTGTGGAACACCACTGCCCATGGAAATTGTAATTAAATATCTTAAGAAGGAGACAGGGAACCCAAAGTAGCCACTGGTCTCTATAACCTCTGCTATTCTGCTCACCAGGGGTTTTGTAGCTCTTTGCCCTGAGACAACTGAAAGCTATTTAATTGCCCTCTAGACTGAGAGTGTCCACTTATTCATCACCATCTGTAGACCTAAGTGTTGGAAAATATCCCTCAAAGAATGGCTCAGAATTCAGAGCCAAGTTCCTACTTAAACAAGCTCAGGAGTTTGAGAATTACACTGAAATCCAAACAAATCAAGACGTTTAATTTGGGCTGTAGATGTGTGTGTGTATTCTTGCACATGTGTTACAGTTCCCTCAATATGTACAGTTAACTTCTGGTCTCAGTCAATAGCTATGAATGTGCCAGGAACTACACCTAATGCTTTCTTTAATGTAATTGTCTTTGTCTTGTTTCTTTGATCTCTTGCCTTGATGTCCTCATTCTCAATGTAATGGACTAATTTGAGGTCATCTGGAGAACTACTTGATGGGAATATAATGGTCATAGCTGTTCTTTTTTTTTTTTTCTACACTTCAGAGTATCTTTGTTCAGCTGAGGAGTTCCATTGTAGCTGGAAACATTTCATCTTTTATGCTGAAGACTTTACCTCTAGTAACAGATAGTTTTTTCTAAGCTGTGTGGCCTATATTCTCTCAACTTCAGTAGTATCTTTGATCTCGGAAGGGTTTTTTTAACTGAACACATTTACCCATGAATCCCATGGGCATATCCCTTCACTTTCTAATCACTGTCCCTCAAGCTACAGGCAATCAGTCTGGATCTAGCCAACTAAATATTTTGCAATGCATGATATAGATTTCCCATGTAGAGCTTACAGTATGAGGGCTTTCATAGTTTGACTTTATAAATGATTACTTATTAAGGAAATATGATAGAAGTTAATAATAAAAAATAAATAAATAAAAAAATAAAAAAAAAATTAAAAAAAAAAGAAGTTAATAATAACATCTTAGTTATTTAACACAAGATAAAAATACTTCTTGTCCTCATAATATTCCATTGGTGGAGGGGAGCTACTTCAGCCAGAGACCTCCTTCTTTCCAAAAGTGAGGCTGCTACCCTCTAGGGGTTTCTGGTTTATTTGTTTGTATGTTGTTGTTGTTTGTGTGTGTGTGTGTGTGTGCACATTTGTATGCAGGGGTAATTGTTGGAGTTTGAACCCAGAACCTTGTGAATTCTAGGGAGGAAATATTCTAACACTAAGCAGTACCCTAAGCCCAGGAATTCTCCTTAATATACAGTGAAGAATATGCAAAAGGGATGGTCATTAAGACAATTATGCTGGGTGAAGCTTGGACAGCTTGTACTAACTGTTCCAGTATTCTAGAATTCAGAATCTTTCTGGATACGCTTCACTGTAATGCACCTTAGGGAAAGTCATCTAGCTGTATGCTCAAAGGAAAACAGAAACAGCCCAGTTTGGTTAAAAGCTGCTATTCTGTCCCACCACAGTGAGTCTAACACTTGGTTACAGCTTTATGTGATTTGAATTTTGACAGGAAAGCATTGGGATAAATGTGACTGACCATATGGCCTTCAGTCTAATAACGATTTTTGAAGGTCTGTGGGAAAAAGTACAGTCATTGTAAGAGTAAAGAAAAACTTCTGTTCAATTTTGACTTTTACCCAGAAAGTAGAGTCCAGTGTTGTTTTCTCAACTCGACTTAATTTCTATCTGAAACAATTTATTATTTTGTCATTTCAGTATATTCTTGGCTGTTGCCAATCTACAACAGCAAAAAGGCAGAGAAATGAAAAACATCCAGTTCTCTGTTGTTGGCACAATGCCTGTGAAATTGATTGGTAGGGTGGTCTTTAAGTAATATTGGCAAAAGCTAGACAGAATATGATACCTTAACACCAATTATATTAACATTTCTCAATGTTAATGTCAAATCTCAAGTGTTGAATTCAGTAAGTCAACTTATTCTAAAATACCAAAACATTGTTATACATTTCCAATTTGCCCTGAAAGCTCTTTAACGCAATTTATATCGAACTCAGACATTTTTAGAAATTTGCTTTCATAATTGACATGCCCATTGGTAAAGTCTAAATCTTACAAATCGTTAAGTCCCAGCACATAAGGTTTCATAATTCAGAGTTTAAACAGCTGTGCTGTACATGAGCGATTTGC
This sequence comes from Peromyscus leucopus, assembly GCF_004664715.2. Classification (NCBI taxonomy): domain Eukaryota; kingdom Metazoa; phylum Chordata; class Mammalia; order Rodentia; family Cricetidae; genus Peromyscus; species Peromyscus leucopus. The sequence continues at coordinate 33,944,889 of NC_051075.1, read as the reverse complement.
CTATCTCTGTAAGTTTTTGCATCTCTTATGTTCTGAATGTGTGCAGACTTTGCTTTCTTGATATTATTTCCTACATAATATAGTATAACTATTAGTTTACTGCTTATATAAGATTCAGGTTTATAAATAAATCCAGAGATGGTTCCTGCCTACAGGAGGATTTACATAGGTTATATGTAAATACCACTCCACTTTATGTAAGACATGTTAACATTTATGGGCTTTAGTGTCTTAGAATGTGAGGGAGATTAGCTCCAGGATGCCTGCAGAGGAACTAGTCTCCCAGGGATACAGAGAAGCAACTACATTTATTTATGTATTTTAAAAGATAATAGTTTTTTAAATAAACCAAATAGAGATTTAGAACATCTTTGCTCTCTGACCAGACTGAGCAAAGAGTTCGAGGTTATATAGTAAGACACTGTCTCAAACACAGAAAAAGGAAGGAAGGAAGGAAGGAAGGAAGGAAGGAAGGAAGGAAGGAAGAAGGAAGGAAGGAAGGAAGGAAGGAAGGAAGGAAGGAAGGAAGGAAGGAAGGAAGGAATAAAGACAGGTTGAGACTTACTTCATCTGTGCAGGTACTGGTTTGTGTCTCAGTTTAGATGATTATCAACATGAAGTGAAAAGACATGCCCAGCTCCTAGTTCCACAACAAAATTGGCATTTCCATAAGAGCCTAACACTAAAGACACGGATCTGCTTACTGAGAAACAACTAGTTCCTGTCATTTGCTCTCACTGTAGCAACTGTGAAGTTGGATGGACATGAATCACTTCTCAGATACTGGCTATCTCTGCAGAACTGTGACCTGCAAGTCAGGGGAAACAGAGAAGAGAGCCCCGAGGGTTTCAGTCTTCTGGGAATAAAGTTCTTATTCTGAGAAGGAAGGAGAACCCAGGGGGTTGGAAGTCCTGCAGAGGAGAGGAGACAGAGAGGACAGTTGGGGGTAATTCTGAGATTGGAATTCAGAGCAGAGTGTTGGAGACAAGTGAGCAACACAGAGAGCAAGGTACAGGAACTCCCAGGAGAACTCTCGAGTCTTCTACTAATTACCATACCTGTCTGTACACAAGGTGCCACGCATTGAGGCCAGGAAAAGAAAAATTTCCAGGAAACAAGCTGAACAATTTTTTAAGTTTCCAAAGACACGGGCAATACTCAAATTTTGACCAGTCTGGGTGAAGAGATATACTGAATACTTGGAGAAGGTGATTAAAAGCTGAAATCATTTCTTTCTTTTTCTTTCTTTCTTTCTTTCTTTCTTTCTTTCTTTCTTTCTTTCTTTCTTTCTTTCTTTCTCTCTTCCTTCCTTCCTTCCTTCCTTTCCTTTCCTTTCTCTCTCTCTCTCCCTCCCTCCCTCCCTCTCTCCCTCTTTCTTTCTTTCTTTCTTTCTTTCTTTCTTTCTTTCTTTCTTTCTTTCTTTCTTTCTTTCTTTCCTTCTTTCTTTCTTATATTTTGAGATAGGCTTTCTCTGTGTAACAGTCCTAGCTGTCTTGGAACTCACTCTGTAGACCAGGCTGCCCTGGAACTCTCAGAGATCTGCCTGCCTCTGCCTCCTAAGTGCTGGGTTTAAAGGCATGCACCACCACCTCCTGGCTCCCAAATCATTTCTTAAAAGAAAGCATGAATTAACATGGAATGAAACCTGCAAAACTGATGTCAGTGTCCTGTAAAGGAGCAGAAAAAAAAATGACCTGTAGGGAACTGATAAAACGGTTGCTTGGAACTTCAGCTAGGTGTTCAAAACAGTGTTAGGACTGCTGGCACAGTTTCATTTACTAATACAGCTTCATCTATCTGCACCTTCCTTGTGGCATTTCAAGTTGGCAGTTGTCTCTCTGTTTGTAAAATACATTGTTTCACATATCATAATAAATTAAATTCAAATAGTTTTTATGTTTAAAGTTTAAGATCATCAGGTGTGGAATATAAATTTTTTTTTGTCCACATGGTCTTCCCAAAAAAGAATGAAATATGAAAATACAGGTTTAGGAGGGCTGAAGATATAACAATGATACAGAGCTCTTGTCTATCAAGCGCAAGGATGAAGATTCATAGCCCAACGCTGCCAAACAAACAAACGAAAACAAAACAGAAAGAACAAATGCTGGTCTTACAGGAGCTTCTTTCTCCATTCACATATAGCTGATTATGTATTTCTGCATTGAAGATAATCATAAGCCCAGGAAATCACCAGGTGTTTTTAAAGGAAAAATAATAAAGTGTAACTGACATTGTAATTAAATTCTAATAATGGAAGATAGGAGTCAGCAAAGTAGGTGATTAGTCACTGGAGGCTCTGTGCGTGGTTTTGTTAATAACTCTGTTGAAAGAGCCCTCTCGAGCCTTTGCCTTTTATCTCAGGCCACTTATTTTCTCACTATAGCAGCAGAGATGAGCAGCTGCACCACCGCACAAGAGGCACAGAGTTTATATCTGGCTCTGACAGGAAAAAAATTGCTAAGCCCTGTTCTTGATTATCATAAAAATTAAAAATTAACCTTTCTACTTAGTCTGCTGTTTGTTTGGCCTTAGGTCATGTCTATGTGTTACATAAAAATGGCATCATTTTAGATCTTAAGTATTATACAAGAAAGTGTGTCTGGAAAGATGGCTGAGCAGTTTAGAGTACATGATCCTCTCACAGAGGACTTTAGTACAATTCCAAGCACCCAAGTCTAGCGGCACAAAACTATATAAAAATCCATCTGCAGGATCTAACACCTCTGACTTCCAAGGAATCAGAAGTCATGTGCACATACCCACACAGAGACACACATGAGTACACACAATTAGAAACAACAAAATTAATCTTTAAAAAGAATTTATGAAGACTTAAGTAAACAAAGCAATAAATTTTGACATAAATATTTAATGTTCCTTAAACAGAAAAACAATCAGTTCACTAACATAAATTTCCAGCAAGATAGTTTATAGAATCAATTCGTGTAAGAATTAGTAATAAATATCTTGTGGCTATAGAAATGGCTCAGCAGTTAAGAGCATCAGCTGTTCTTCCAGAGGACCTGGGTTCAGTTCCCAGCACCCACATGGCAGCTTATATCTGTCTCTAAGTCCAGTTTCAGGGATTCTGACACACACACACACGCGCGCGCGCGCGCGCGCGCGCTCAGGTAAAACACAGGTGCACATAAAATAAAAATAAATTATATATTAAAAATAAATAAATAATTTTATTGCACTTTATATTTAAATAACAAAAGTTTAAGATAATTATTAATGGCATTCTAAGTTACTCTTAATAGTTTCAAGTAATTGTTTCAAAGAAAATTATAGTCCTAATATAATATTTGACATTATAAAAGAACATCTAGTTCACTTAGTATATGCTATATATCAGAGAATTAAGTTGCCTTTAGTTTCTTTGCCACCTAAAGAACACAGTGTATCCACTAAGCACAGCCAAATTTGTCAGTCTGACAACTCACATTCATGTTCACAAAATTGAGAGTATATTTAAATTGAAAACATCTTAAATTCAAGCGTTGTTACATTATGACAAATTAATTCTTTCATAACAAGAATATTACATGTGAACACAGAATTTCATATAAAAATACATTTTTTTCCCATTCCTTGGCACTTCAGGCTTTACAAAAACACTTTAAACTTGCATGCATGCACGAAGAGGCCAAAAGTTCCCCAAGTGCCTGCCATTCTTCAGAAGCCCTTCGACCGTCTCCACCTCCTCAGAACTGGGATTGCAAGAGTGCATCCTCACACCAGGACTTTCATTTGGGCTCTGAAGATCAGACTCAAGTCCTCCTGCCTGTACCACAAGTGCTTTACCAACTGAGCTGTCTCCCTGCTCCCAGTTTGCAGTTTTGAAATGGAATGAAATGCACAGCCACCTGGAAATCACGTCATTGACCCCAAAGTACTGGGAAGTCATCTCGCCTAATGGCCGTCCTATGGAGATGAAGGCGGTAGACAATACCAGGCCCCCCTCCCAGCAAACTCATGGGTCCTACTATTCCCAGGCACTCATCTAAGAGCCTACCACATAACAGTTCATCTCTGAGGCAGTCTGAGGGTCAAGCACAGCTTTCTGTGAGTAAAACACTTAGAGTTTCACTCGTGTTTGGGAGGGTAGAGTCAAGGTGATGCAAAGCGCTGGGACTGTAAATTTCTTCGTGCAAAATCAGAATTTTAAATCAGAGGTGAAAAGTACATGTTGACTGTAGTTCCTCTTGAGAAAAAGTTAACCACTACAAGAAAAGTTTCTCTTGACAAACATAGCATAATATTCACCCTGTTCTCAACTAAAAAAAAAGTTTGTCAAAATGTTCTAAAGTTGCACTTGGACAGGACAAATAAATTCAAGAGCTCTGCTGAACTGCATGATTACAGGTAACATTATTGTACCAAAGACTTGAAAATTAATGAGAGATTTTTCAATGTGTTCCCCACATTCCCCATTCAAACCATAAATATGTGAGGTAATGAATATGGTAACAAGCTTGATTTGTTTTTTTCACCATTGTCCTGACTAGTTTTATGTCAACTTTCCACATGCTAGAGTCATTGGAGAGGAAGGAACCTCAGTTGAGGATCCCTCCTTAGATTGGGCTGTAGGCAAGCCTACAGGACATTTTCTAAATTCATATTTTACTGGGGAGGGCCCAGCCTGTGGTGGGTGATGCCACCGCTGGGCTGATGGTCCTGAGTGCTACAAGAAGCCAACTGAACAAGTCATAAGGAACAAACCAGTAAGCAGCAATTTTCCGTGGCCTCGGCATCAACTCCTGTCTCTATGTTCCTGTCCTGACTTCCTTGGATGAAATAAGATGAAATAAAACATTTCCTACCCAAGTAGGTTTTGGTCAAGGTATTTTATCACAGCAATAGAAACCCCAACTGAGATAACAATGTGTTCTTATATAAGCACATCATATTGTATACTCTGTGTATATAGTTTATATTTTCTGTCAGTTATACCATAACAAAGCAGGTAAGCACGATTTATCAATTAAGTAGGCAAGTATTGATTGGCTAATGTTCCACCCAAACCTACATCTGCAACAAAGTAACAGATATAAAGTGTTGGGTCTGGGAATCACACAAATATTGAAGACAAGGCCACCAAAGTTAGATGAGCAGAAGCATCTTTAGTCCATTATCACAGCGTACCAGAACTTCTAACTAGTTAGGGCCACAGACAGCTTGGGATCTGCACTGTGACCCTAAGAAGAGACCGTAAGTGTCTTTTTATAGCAAAAGACCATACACAGGGTGAGGAGTCAAAGGAATTTTTACAATATTGAGATTAGGTCTTGAGGAGAGTACATTTCAAGATTTACAGCTTCTGGGGAGTGCATCTCCATTGGGATTTAGAACCTCTGATTACAAGGTGTTATTTCAAGATGTTTACATAACTGTGAGTCTCTTTTAATTCTTTTTTTTTTTTTTTTTTTTTTTGGTTTTTTTCGAGACAGGGTTTCTCTGTGTAGCTTTGCGCCTTTCCTGGGACTCACTTGGTAGCCCAGGCTGGCCTCGAACTCACAGAGATCCGCCTGCCTCTGCCTCCCGAGTGCTGGGATTAAAGGCGTGCGCCACCAACGCCCGGCGAGTCTCTTTTAATTCTTAACCAACTGCTTTCTCTGTATCTGGAGAGGATATAGGGCAAAGGGTTATGTAGCAGTTACAGCCCCAATACTCCTAGAATATGCATATAGGCTATATAAATAGGCATACAATTTTCCATATTCCTGGGCTCTTCATAAAGAACCTTACAGAGAGAATGAGTGTATCATTCATATCAATGATAGCATTTCTGGCTCCATTGAGAAGGGATTTTGGGGGTTGATTGTGGTTTGCCCATATTTATGTAGTTATTAAAAAATACCACTTCAACATTTGTCTAAGTATGAATATTATTCAGTTGCTATCTGTTTTTGTAAATATTGATTTAGGAATGATTGCTCCCTAATAATTATTGTTCCTAACAAATATACAGGTAACTGACTGAATGATAAATTTGCAAGGACTAATGAATATTTATGCCTCAACATATTATTAATTAAAACTATGGTATTGAAAAGAAACAAGATCATTTAAGTGACTGTAAGAATTTCACATAAAGTATTCATCTAGAAGATAACAAACATTATCACATGAATGTCATTTGGACAGAGGAAGGGAGCACAAATCACACCATATGCACTCCCTTAGATACTAGAGGACCAGAATCAGCACTGTTTTAAGTTCTGACTTCATATTAATTCAAGCATCACTTAGCACTTTCTAGAAAATGCCAGGTAATTTGAAGGAGTGTATAATAGTAATGGTATGGACTGATATGTAATTTTCTTGAAGGGCCTATTTTCAAGTACTGTATTATCGTGTCTTTCCTTAAAATCATTTTCAAGTATTTTAGCTCAAAATCAATTTTTAAAAGGCAACACTATAACCGAAATTTCTAGGTAAAAAGCTTTATAAAGGCTCAGTAATAGTCTACTTTTCAGGAACATAACAATTAAGAGTAAAAAAAGTTATATTTTATTGAAGTAGCTTTTAATTTTCATTGCTTATATTAATAACAATATTCAGACATGTTCAATTATCCAGGTTTCTCTGTGTCTTGAGGTAAGAAATCACAGAAGTTTTGATAAAGGCCATCATTGTGTATGTATGTGTGTGTATGTACATGTACATGTATGTCTCTCTCCCCCCTGTCTCTCTCTCTCTCTCTCTCTCTCTCTCTCTCTCTCTCTCTCTCTCTCTGTGTGTGTGTGTGTGTGTGTGTGTGTGTGCCTGTGTGCATGTGTGACTTCTTAACTTTTCTGTTTATAGTCATGGCATGTTAACAGGTATAATGTTCTGCAAAAAGTTTCTTCATGTACGTATAGACTTTCTAACCTTATAACAACTCTTCTACACAGTTTTAAATTCCTTACTGGTTTATAATAACAGAAACCTAATCAAGTATCCATGAAAAGCAGAAAACATAGATTCAGATAAGGAAAGGAAAGACAGCAAGATAATCTATAGAAAAAAACGTAAAAGCAAAATCTAAGACAACTGTGGTGAAACAGTAAGGAGAGAGATGTGTACACATTAATAGTTAAGTTAGCAGGGATCTAACATATAAATTGTGGTGACTGGTTACTCATAAAACTCACATGTTGCACAACTAGCTGACATCATAGAGTTTACTTCAACTAATGCCCTACACATTCACCAAAAGAAAAATGAAGGAAAAGTTAAGAGACTAGCTACACAGAATCAAGGCTGAAATACCCATCAAATGGAATATCTTGTGAACATCTTCTCTGGCTCTTAGGGAGCTCAGTGTAAATTTAATGTTCTACTTACCTGAACATAGATAACACCTAGAAAAACAGGTTTTAGCTAGATTTTTAAGTCTTTCAGAGAGTACACAGCTTTACAAAGAGAATATTTTCTGTTCCCCATTCAGCTGTCAGTGTGTTGAGTGGTTTTGTACCTCTAGTAGAGTCAATATGTTTTTATATGAAACATGAAAATCTATGAATTTGAGTCCATAAATTTCATGCAAGTCTAAAATTCAATGCATATATTTAATAAAAGTGTTCAAATAAAGCATCTGTTCTATAAATGCCCACTGTGTACTTTAGTCACATGAATATAACTTTTAAGAAGGCAATGTGGTTTTTAATAACCAATGGCTTCCAATCATTAGTGCTGCAAATATTTATAAGATTATGGACTTTAGCTATACTTTGATTACACGCATGAAATCAATATTTGTGTTATAATCTTTGCATATAAGTAAATATTGTACAAGTACACTTTGGGGAACTAGGTTAAGACTTCCACAAATAGGCAAATTGTTTTCTGAAGACAAACAAAAATGGAATAAGCTTCGCCTGCTCAATGTTGAAGTGGGAAAGACAGTGGAGGAACATTTCGATCAGCTTGATCTTCTACACTGAAATATCAATCTCGATGGCTTATATGTAAAAGAAGTTAATTTTCATCCTTCTGGAGGCTGAACATTCTAGATCAAAGAGCAGGACAACACAGTGGTCAGTGGTGGTCTGCTTCCTGCTTCATAGATGAATATCGTTTTGCTGCATATTCACATTTTTGATAGGCAAAGCAGATCTCTCAGGACTACTTTGTAAGGACACTAATCATATTCTTAAGACATCTGCCCTTGTCACCTGAATCAGCTCTCAAAAATATTAGCTGGCTGCTCATATGGTTGCTGTGAGGATCATGATATTAACACATGAGCAGGGAATAGGTCAGTGCTAGCAGGAAGGAAACCAAACATCTCATCTCAATGTCACTTCTTTCGAAGCATCCAACTGGCAGGTATTTTCCAAATATACATAGTTCAGGACTTCACCAGTCCCTAAAAGTTTAACATGTAACTGTAATTCAAATCCTATGAAAAAAATCAAAGACTCCAACTGCTTCAAATGAAAAAAAAATAATAAGCCCAGAAAGCATTTTATTTTTCATATAGAGTTGGGCACAGTTTTATGTAGCATACTACTAGAGAGGACAATTTCTGAGCCAGAATATTTTGAAAAGATTTGTGAAGAATACCTGTGGGTATGGTAGAATGATTGATTCAAAAACTAATGTGACAAAACCCTATGTGGAGATGCTCATTCAATAAGGAAAAAATATGTCATTTTCTATATGTTTAATTTATAATTTCTGACATGATTCAGAAAAAGAGAAAAATGTGCAGCAACTTTCCATCATGCTAACAACTACATGCACTTTTTATGAATCCTCCCTCCATAAGTGAAACTGAGTTCTATTTACATGCTCTCCAAAACATGATAGGCAATAATAAAAGTACCTTCACTTGATGTATGAGTGACTTTTCTGTTGTTGTGATAAAACACAAGGCAACACACACAATACAGAGTCAATTTGACCCTATGGTGTCAGAAGAATGAGAGCCCATCATGTAGGGAAGTATGGCAGCAAAGGTCAGGCATGAAGGTTGGAGCAGAAAGCTGAGTGCCCACATCTTAATTGCAAGCATGAAGCATAGAGAACAAACTGGACGTAGGTGAGGATTCTCAATCTCAAAGCCTGCCTGTTGCTGGAGGGCTTCTCTCCAGGTTCCCCAAGCCCCGCAGTCCCACAATCCACTTATAAAATAATCACTCAGACGCTTATATCACTTATAAACTGTATGGCCGTGGCAGGCTTATTGCTAACTGTTCTTTTATCTTAAATTAACCCATTTCTATAAATCTATACCTTGCCACGTGGCTGGTGGCTTACCGGCGTCTCTACATGCTCTTCTCCTGGCGGTGGCTGCAGTGTCTCTCCCTGCCTTCCGCTTCCCAGAATTCTCCTCTCTCCTTGTCCCACCTACCTCCTGCCTGGTCATTGGCCATCAGTGTTTTATTTACATAGAGTGATATCCACAGCACTTCCCCTTTCTTCTTTTTTTAAAAAGGAAGGTTTTAACTTTAACATGGTAAAATTACATATAACAAAACAATTACCGAGCAAGAATTATAGTTACAATATTAAAGAAGATGTCCTATCTATCTTATATTTGTGAGTTTAAGGTTTTATAGCTAACTTATCTTTTATCATAACTGAGGAAATCTAGCCTTCAACCACATCAAAGACCGGAGAAGGAACATAATGGTACCTGAGAAATGGTAGACGGATGCAAGCAACTTCGGGAATCTTGCAAGAGTAGACCAAGACAGCTGGCAGCCTGGACAGTCACCTGATGTTTTTCAGCATTGTTGGTGCATTCAAATTGGCTACAGGCCTAGAGTATCTGACAGACCATTTTCAGAAGCAGGAATTCTGAGAGACCATCTTACCCTGTCTTGGCAGAGTACAGTGGTCGCTTTCCTTGTGTCCCGCTTGTCCAGAAAGGACAGCATTGCATTTGTACTGTCAGCCGTCAAGGCAAGGGCAGTTCTTTGCCCAGTAGGCCATTTTGTGCCAAAAAGACAAACTTCCAAATGGAAATGTCTTAGAAGCCCAACATTCTCTCGGGATCAATTGGTGCAGCCAGGAGCAATTGTGTCTCACATCAACAGAATTCTAAGTTATTTAAATGCCATATTCTCCAGGTCTATGAAGTGTTTGAAGATTACCTATCTATCTGAAATATATCTATGTATACCTAGAAGACTTAACTAACATGGCTACAGATATGATTATCATAGATGACTAATTATTAATCTATTTTTTAATTATCCATTACAATTTTAAATGAGTTATATAAACACAACACCTCAAACAAGAATAGAAATATATACATATATAGAGAGAGTATAACAAAATTAACTTCAAGTTTGTATCAATGAACCAAAATCTATACCAATGTAAAACATTTTAAACAAGTTATTCTTTAAAAGTAGGTTCATTAATCTACCCTTTTATCTTATCATCTCCATATCCTCCTATATATCATATCCCCTTTTCTTTTTTAGAAAGAGATCACATTTATAATCAACCTGTTTTAAATAAAAATATTGGTTTTTCTCTGTCCCACACCAGAGGGCTCTTCTGATTTGGGACACAAGAATCCCTTAACCATTTTTTTTTTTTAAAGCAATATGTCTGGGTTTAGAGGGGGAGTGAGCCAATTCCACCTCTAAAGCCAGCTTGGTATATTTGGGAATTTGGGCGTAGCATCTCTTACTACTTCCTGCTGGAGGGGGGCGCTGTATCTTATAGGGACGCAAAGAAAATTTTAGACCTATGGGGTAGTCCGTGAGGCTGTATTGTGTGAACCAGTTGCCTTGAATCCGATCTGGATGTTGGATCATCTGGGCCATGGTGTCATGGGAGTCCTTTCAGGGGGTCTTGGCTGGTGAAACCTGATGTATCTTAATCTGGAACAAGTCCACAGCCTCTGGCTTTCTGTGGAAACAAAAGCAGAACCTCTTTTCCAAAGTAACATATCCTTATATCCAAATTTTGAAGTCAAGGTACCTTTAAAATATACATTTTGGCATAACTCAACAGGTTTTGTAATCAAATGTTTTTCTTTAGTTATGAATATCAAAGAGAACATAATCCAGATTCTCTGTGTGGTAGCCATCTTTATGTGGCTTATGTTTTATATTACCTTGAGCCTTGAGCCTATTGCTTTAAACTGTACCATTGTAAGCCTGAAACAACGCTGTGGCTGCTGGCTCCGCCCACTTCAGCTTCCCAACATGGCAGTGGTACGTTTTCCGCCAGCTCTGGGAGTCATCAAGTCTCAGAAATAGTGGGTCTAAGCTTTTATCAAAGCAGCGTGTAGCCCAGAAACCTCTTTCTTTCTTTTTTTTTTTTTTTTAATATTAGTAAAGACTAAATCTACCACACAGCATAATGTGCCGCTGGCAGATGCCTCATTTCCGCCATACTGCCGGTCAAACGCACACGCCAGGAACCCGCCAGTGTTCAAACCTGCGTTTTGCGGCGTCCTAGCTGCCCGTATGAGACAAGAAGCAGGAACCTGGTTTTGGCTCTGTTTAGAATTGGTTATTAAATATTCTCAGGTTTAAGGTGGAAATTCGAGCCGTTGGGCGCCATTTGTTGCTGGAGGGCTTCTCTCCAGGTTCCCCAAGCCCCGCAGTCCCACAATCCACTTATAAAATAATCACTCAGACGCTTATATCACTTATAAACTGTATGGCCGTGGCAGGCTTCTTGCTAACTGTTCTTTTATCTTAAATTAACCCATTTCTATAAATCTATACCTTGCCACGTGGCTGGTGGCTTACCGGCGTCTCTACATGCTCTTCTCCTGGCGGTGGCTGCAGTGTCTCTCCCTGCCTTCCGCTTCCCAGAATTCTCCTCTCTCCTTGTCCCACCTACCTCCTGCCTGGTCATTGGCCATCAATGTTTTATTTACATAGAGTGATATCCACAGCACCTGCCCCCAGTAAGTCTGAATGCATCCAAGCTTCACAAACAGTGCCATCACAGAGACCAAGAATCCAAATGTCTGAGACTACATGGGAATTTTTTATTCAAATGACTACACTTGGTGAAATGGATACATAGGAATTTATGGGGATATTTACACAAGGTTGGCATTTTCTGTTTAAAGTACAGGTTAGGGAGGCAGACATTGGAGTTTAAAAAACCTACAGGCAACTAAAGAATACTGTGAGCAGAAGAAATAGTCTTCCCTAGGGAAGGCACACCAATTGGTTATTTAATACCAAATGGTCAACCCTGAAAACGTACAAACAAGTAACACAATATAGACTGAGCAGATTGCATATTTAGGAATGTATTTAGGAATGTATACATATATGCGCATGTGTACACACACACACACACACACACACACACACACGTAACAATATTCACAGAAAAAAAAAAGGCCATACATTTTAAAGAGAACAAGGAGAGAGTATATGGGAGGGTTTGGAAAGAAATGAAGGAAAGGGCAAATGTAATTATAATCTTTAAAAAATTAAGTTCAGTCTACTACTTCTATATGACTTTGAAGAATTAAATTAAAAATTTGTAATTGTGCTCATCTACAAAACAAGAAGAATGTTACTGGGCAAGATTGAGCTAATAGAAAAGCTCATTTTGCATATACAATTAGTAAGTTCCTGATATCATTGTTTATAACAATGTATTGATATAGGTATCCAGTATGAAAAATCACTTCAACAAGAAAAGACAGTGTAAAATGAAGCTAATTTTTTTTTTAGTGCAAGGAGTAATGCTTTCCCTCTGTCTACTCAAATATAACTGTTTCACAATGAAATTCAAAGACAAATAGAAAAGCATAAATATGACTGGAGAAATTTGTCACTTTGATACCCAGGCATGTCTCACTTTCCCTTAGAATGTGTGTGTGTGCAATTGAAGAGAAAGTGTGATGGTGACATAGAGTTCCCATTAAGCAGCACACTGCTGCCTTTGACCTTGGTGACCTCAAATTACATTTTACAAAGTAGTATCAGAGCCTTTCAGCTTGTGAGAAAACCATAGCCTGTGTTACACATGGGTGTTCTGCTGAATGACTGGAACTTACGTATCAACGTGGCTGGGTTCAGTCATGTCAAGGTGGCTGGTGAAACAATATTTCTGGGTATGTCTATGACAGTGTTTTTGGAAGATATTAACATCTGAATCAGAAAAACACAGATCTAGTTGGACATGGTGGCTTATATTGCTTATCCTCCCTGCCTGGGGCTCTACAACAAAAGGGACACAGGTTTAAAGCCTACTGGGGCCGTATACGGTATTCATGGTGAGATGGGGTAACTTAGCAAAATCATGCTTCAAAATAACAATGTAAAAAAAAAATTGTCCATACTGCTTAGGAGTACAGTGAACATAAGTTTGGAGGACACAATTCATTCCCTTTTTTAGAGCAAGGATATGCATGTTGTGTCCATTAGATTCAAGATTCCTTGGTCTTTCAGGTCCGAGACCTCCATCAGCAGTATTCCCCAATCCCCAAGTGTGTAGCCCTTCAGCTTCAGTAACAGAACTACAAAATTGGCTTGCATTGTTCTTGGGCCTTTAGATCCAGGTTGGATTCCACTTGCCTTCCTGTTTTTGCAGTATATAAGCAGCATATCATATGACTTCTTATCCTGGGTAATTACATTAGCTGGGTCTCATAATAAACAGATTCTTAGGTATCTGTATATCCCACTGTTTTTGTTTGCTTGCACGTCCCTAACTTGCACACTGGTTGTATTTCAAGGTTTAAGGTTCTGAGACACAGAAGGAATGTGATGGTCTTTAAACCTGGCATGTCAACTATTTGAAGTAGAAGTAGACATGAGAGGAAAGAGGGTGTTTCAGGAACATACAGCCCGTAAGATTTTCTTGCTCAGTATTTGAACCACATCCTCCATAATCCTGGTTGTCTGAATTGGGAAGCAATTTATCTCCACCAAAATGTCGTCGGTGTAGTAGTGTTAAGAAGTGGAAGCTTTGTCATGGATATCTTTCTTGTGACACTGGGTTAGTACCACACGAGCAGTGAGAGGATGGCTTGTTATACAGTGAGCCAGTTCCTTTGTCCCATCTCTGTTCTACACATAAGCACATTTTCCTGTTCTGTTTTTCCAGCAACTAGGAGCAGCCTGTGACTCTTAGCAGCAGCTGAACAGATGCAAACACCTGATCATAAGTGAACATTGTGAAAGAGACTGAGATAGAAAAGTTCCATTGTCCACGTTTCTAAGTTCTGCTCTCTCTACTTGTAGTTCTGAAACCTGGAGTAATGTTATTCCCTGTTCATGAATATTTTCTGCCATAAGTGACAGCCCTCTCATGGCCCTATGTCTAAAATCCCAATAAAGAACTAAGACAGTTTAACCTTTATCTTTCCTAGGATGTTTTTTTTTTTAAATTTACTATTCTCTTTTACTGTGGAATAATTATCTTGTACACTGTAGAGATTTGTCACTCAAATTGGTTTAATAATACACTGATTGGCCAGTAGCCAGGCAGGAAGTGTAGGTGGGGCGACCAAACTAAGGATGCTAGGGAGAGGAAGGGTGAAGTCAGGAGTTGCCAGTTAGACACAGAGGAAGCAAGATGAGAATGCTGGACTGAGAAAATGTGCCAAGCCATGTGGCTAAACATAGATAAGAATTATGGTTAATTTAAGTGTAAGAGCTAGTTAGCAATAAGCCTGAGCTACCTGCCGAGTATTTATAAATAATATTAAGCCTCCAAGTCAATTATTGAGAAGCAGCTGCTGGGTATTTGGGAACAGGTAGGTGGGAGAGAAACTTCTGCCTACACTCTTTCTTCTTATTCCTGTGGTGAGCCACAATTACCAGTAAGAGCAATTTATGCTTCATACTTCCAATTCCAAAACATCTACCATTATTTCTTAAGGTGCTTAATGGATTTTATTCATTAAATTATTTGGAGCCCATTTCTGACACAAGTGAGTTGCTAAGTTATAATCTTGTAGGTTGAGGGGGACCCTGCAGGTGGTCACAGCAGGCAGGGAAGGGAACTGCAAAGATGTGAAAATGAAAACTTAGGTCAGACTGGCTTCATCAACCTGAATCAAGACTTCAGGGAGTATGATGTCAGGCAGCTCATTGCCAGCATATTTAAAACACAGTGCAATTTGGAAAAAAGCTTCCTGGGGTAACACAAACCCCCAGGACATAAGGAAGTGTAATTACATCAAGACTCAACTCAGGGTACATGTCATTTCTTCCAGGAAGATGGGTTCTAGAGGTAGGCAACCTCTAGTAGCTTAAGGACCTAAGGAAGAGTCTAGCCTATTCTGTCAAACAGATAGCATAGAAGTCATTTGGATTCTTTGCCACCTCTGGTTCTGGTTGTGGGAGCTTGATGGAGCCTCTGGCTGTGCAGATAATGTAAGGGTCATTTAGAGTATTAAGTATCTCCAGTCCTGGTTGTAGGAGCTTGATATAGCCTGGCCCAACAGATAACTCAGATCACCAGGCTATTAATCACTTCCAACTCCCTGTTATCTGAATGGAAGAGCGGGTTTTTTTCAGTTTTCCTATTGGAAAGATTATCCTTCATGCTTAACATTCCTGGTTTCTCTGGAGATGTGTGGGTGCAAAGATCTTCATGCTGAACTCTCAACAATAGGTAAAAGAAAAGAGACAGGTGTGTGTGTGTGTGTGTGTGTGTGTGTGTGTGAGAGAGAGAGAGAGAGAGAGAAAGAGAGAGAGAGAGAGAGAGAGAGAGAGAGAGAGAGAGAGAGAGAGAGAGAAGCTCTGTAGAATAACTGGCTTTTGGCCTCTGGCTTTCTCAGCATCCGTTTTCAGTTAATTCTTCTCTTTTTATGTATAGTTCCCATCCATCTGACAACGGATAATTCTCAAAACACAAACCAGGCCATGCTGCTTTTCTTTATAAGACCTTGATTAGCTAATGTTTTGTTATAACAACTTACATCCAAACTCCTAAGTACATCAAAAGATAAACCATTGGCTTATATATGATTTTCTAATTGTCTTGTATTTTTCACTCAACCATGTAGTTTATATAATTTGCTTTTAAAAAGATTTTTTTCGTATCATGGTAACTGGGCAAATCACATGGATCAAAATCATTTTTTAACACTTCTCTGACAACTTGAGCTAATTAATCTACAAGGCAATAGGTATTCTAGCTTAGTTACCTTTCCTGTTGCTGTGGTAACATACTCTGACAAAAGCAACTTATAGGAGAAAAGTATTTATTTTGGTTCACAGTTCAGGGGTGCTGTCCATCATGTCAGGAAGTCTTGACATGATGGGAGGCACCCTGGTTACATTGTGTCCTCAGAAAGTAGGAAATGTTAAATGTTCTTGCTCAGACAGCTTTCTCCTTTTTCTTCAGCTCATGATCCAAACCTAGTGAATGGCGCCTCCCACTGGTAGCCTGGGTTTATTTTTGTTTTATCATAGAAAACAAATTGGACACACTAATAAGTATTTGTTCAGTTAAGAATAGTTTAAATAGGCTGGGCGTTGGTGGCGCATGCCTTTAATCCCAGCACTCGGGAGGCAGAGCCAGGCGGATCTCTGTGAGTTCGAGGCCAGCCTGGGCTACCAAGTGAGCTCCAGGAAAGGCGCAAAGCTACACAGAGAAACTTGAAACTGTCTTGAAACTTGAACTGTCTTGAAAAAAAAAAAAAAAAAGAATAGTTTAAATAATTGGCATGATGTTCTAGAATGAAATTCCCCAGGCAAGAGAAACTGAGAGAACAAAGAAGCTAGTTTCAGTGGAAAATATGGGGGAGTCAAGTGACTAACTTCCTTGCATTAATTTTTAAAAATTGTCAGTATTAAAAATCATCAATGAAAGGTAGCAAAAGAATGGGGATTTTGAAAGGTAGAGGAACTTGTTATGTTTCATAAATTGACACTAAACTGCTTATTTCTTATATCTAACCCTTCTCAAGGGCAATAAAGAAGCATTCCAAAAACCACTTGAAAGAAATTCATTTTCCCTTTGGTTTATATCAGCATAAATTTTCCATATTTTCTAAGCTGGAGATTAGACTCCCCCTGGAGGTTTATCAGTTCCACACTGTATGCAGGTTCAGCCTGTCGACTTTTTGTAATAATGGATAGGATAGCAATTGAAATTTAAGCATTTGGGAGTACATACAGTGATGACAGGAGAGGGATGGACTGGTAAGCTGTGTCCGGATTAGCTGGAGGAAACACAACAGAATAAGCAGTGAAATGACTTACTTTCTTCTCCATGTAGAGAACAACTTTCTGCTAGTGGCCCACCACTACAGAATAATCAGCATGATCTAGAAAACTCTTAGGAGAAATGATGGGATATGAATGTCAGGGGTTTAAGTAAGAGTTTGATGGCAGGCCCCCAAATGGTTTCTGAATTGAGTAAAACCAAGGCAGCAATTGATAACACTACCACAGGCTAGTCACTCGGTCAATAAAGAATATCTGAAAACACATCACTGCTATTTTCCCAGACATTTAAGAGGATTTGCTACGTGTGAACTAGAAGGGTATTAGACTATGTGCTGTTTGCTCTCACTACAATAAAGCTGAATTGGCCTAACATTCCTGTTGGGACTTCAGAGTGGCAGTTAACAGAAAATGGCAGGTTTTATAGCTCACTTTAATTTAAAAATATTTAGTATCTACTAAAATATATGTAGGGAATAAGCTAAAGAATGAAATTTATTTTCTGTTCTGTTGGAGATTACATTTGGGAGAACATAATTTTATCATAATACATTAAACAGAATTACAGCTAATTTAATGGTTTAATCAAGTAAAACAGAAAAATGGATTTTTTCATTGTAACTATTAAGGCTTACAGTAATGACCACTGAAAGAGAAACAAAGGATCTATCTTTAAAAACATGAGAAAAATTAAATGGGAATGAGTGTTACCTTTCAGGACTCTTGGAATTATACCAATGACTCCCAAACTATATTTAGTATTATAATAAAAACTGTCACAGAAAAAAGAAAGAATTGAAAAACACTTCAAATTCCTTGGCTCACTTAGAAAGTCACACAGTTCAGTCCCCCAGTATAAGCCCTTCTTACACGAAGACAGGCCACACTGTTAACCAGCTGATTGTGAATGACAGATGAAATGTAGTATGCTCATTGTTATAGGTGTCCCCTAACGCCTGCACTCTAGTGGGCCCTTTTGATTCACAGGAGATACCTCTTCAGTCTATCCCATGTTGACTACCTTATTGTCTATTTCTCATGCTTGGTTTAAATAAAATGTTTCCATAACCTGTAAAATCCAGCTTTCATTTGTTGTGATGTTTTGTAGAGAGCCAGAGTGCGCAGGTATTCTGGTACTCTCTAAAATCTCACCAAACATGGCTTATACTAATGGCAGAACTTCAAAAGCAAATCCTTGCACTTTCAGGATTCATTTTTAAACTGTAGCAGACACTTTATTAGCATTTCTAGGACTGTGGCATAGTTCAGTGGTAGCAGGCCTTCACTTTGTAGTGCTACAAATACACCTGTATTCCTCCATTTCTCATATTTTGCTGTATTGTTGGCTCAGGTAAGACATTCTTCCTTAGATACTCTCAGTTGTCACACCCCCATTATTTAGACTTGGTACATCATATAATTTTGACTGATATGAAAATAGATCTATTGGAAAGTTTCTCACAGTTTTTTCCTCTCCCTGTGAGATGATACATAAAGTTGGTCTCTTCCTAACTCTGGACATTGTGATGAAGGGATGTTCGGAAATGTAAAAGTCATTCTGGAACTACAGATGGGCCAGTTAAAGTGGAAAATCATCATTTAGTGGCCATTATGGAATGCAAAGAGCAGAGAGGAGAAAAATCCATATGTCATGCATGAAACGGACAAGGTGTTTTTATTGAGATTTCATCTGACAGGCTGAGGAGGGCCAGTGCTGATCAAAGGCATGATCAAGCCACTCGCTCAACAAAGAGAATATCAAGTTGTTATTGATTTCTGTGGCAGGCTAAAGTTGGATAATTATTCACTGGTCACAGGCATAGTTTTAAAAGATTTTTTTTTTCTTCTTCTCTATAAACATTCTAATCTCCGAGTTTACATGTTAACAAATGGCTAATTATTTAAAGGACAGGTGATTTAACCCAAGAATTACAAAGTTACACTTGCAGCTCATATCATGCTCTTTCGTAAAGGCGGTGGCCTCATGGTTTGCTTGGTCTGGACTTTATGAATAGGCTGAGTTGTCCTGAAAACACAAAGGTAGCATGGAAGTAACACAGATTAGGTCCAACAGGAAATGTGTTAAATTAACCTTGTATTACAGTCTTGGACAAAAAGGGTCAAATCCACAGTATATTGACAGAACAATTGTAAATGATGAACACATTCACATGCAGAAGGATTAAGACAGAAACGGAATATACACAATATGAAGACAGAGTCACAGTGCCTTCTGTCTTATTTTGGTCATGGATTAAACATCTACAGGCTCAGGTGGAAGGCTTCAGGGACCTTTTTAGGGAAAGTGAACTTTGACTCCTCACAAAGAAACCTTGTTAACAATAACATACATGTCAGAGTTACCTAATGTCGGGAAGCTACTAATGTACTCCTCAGCTATGACACTTCTAAAACTGGGGCTCTCAAAGTCAACTATGAATGGGTGACATTAGAGGTTTTCTTGGTAATGCTTTGCTATTCATGAGGAACAGGTTCCTGGCTCAGTATTTATTTGCTTTTTAAGTCCGCAATTGTCTCTGTTTCCGAATGAGGAAGGCAGGATGATAACAGGAATCACTTGCTTCTTGACTATTTGCATCAAAATCTTTTAATTACTCTTCTTCCAGGGCCTAAGCTTCTTTTCATCAAAATGATTTCTGTTCGCCGTTAAATGTATTCTAACATAGTTTTCTGCTCCCTTTTCATCACGCAAAATACCTGAGTGAATTAATTTAAAGGAGAATTAATTGGCTCCGAGTTTCTGTACAAGGATGGCTGGTGGCACTACTTTGGGGCCCACGATGAGACAGAATGAAGATGGAGGGGCACAGTGGAGCAAAGGGGCTCATCCCATTGCGATCAGAAAGAGGAGAAAAAAGGAAGAGTTCAAGGGCCAGATACCCTGGCCAGAGCAAGGATCCAATGAGCTTCTTCCTCCAATCAGGCCCGACCTCAGACCGTTTCTACCACTTCCTGATAGTCTTCCATTTTAACACCACCACAGCACCTACTCATTAATTAGTTCTAATCCTCAAGATTCATTCACTCTCACAATCCCCCAAAAAGTGACACCAGTGTCTGCACCTTCCGACAACTGAAAGTGCCTCTACAATAACCTTGCCTCAGACTTTTCTGCCTGGCCACGTATGACTTGTTTGAGAAGTCCTAACACAGACACAATTAACCTGTTTTTATGTAGTTCTGAAATTCTCTCAAGAATCTAGCATTGCTATCCACTAATAATATCTTCTCAGTAGTCACAAAATACACTCACTCTGTTTTATTAAGAGGGCTCTGTATCTTAACGATGAGGGTTTTTGGTAATAAAATTAAAAATACAGGTCTTACAATTTGATCATCTGCTCATTTCCTTAGTGAGGCTCCCAGATCTAACAGCCACAGCCGTCCTTCAGGTGCATTGCTTGCCTTTTCTCATCACGTCAGAGAAAAGAGAGGCACTCTCTTTTTAGAGAGATTTGCATGTAAAATTGCGGGATTTGTTTCATTTGCTTTTGGCTTAAATTACTGAATTATTGACTAAAGCACAGCAATCCATCAGAATTCTCTGTGACTTTATCTCTTAAAATGAATTGTGGTCTGATTAGGTGCAAGAGGTCAGGGGTGAGGAAATTGTTTCTCTGCAAACACATATACTCTCCAAATGTATCAAACGCATCACTTCAGCCTTTCAGACATATCAACACAAGAAGGCATTTCTTTAATCTGTTTTTGATGTAATTTCTGATGCCTTGTATTTTGTTGTTTTGTATTATAATTCAGAAAAAAATTATTCGCAAATTATATATAGTCTCTCTAAGTAAAAATCTGACCTAATTTGGGTATCAATATTTTCCTTTTTTTCTCTGCTATAAAAAATATAGTTCTGGGCTGGAGAGATGGCTCAGCGGTTAAGAGCACTGACTACTCTTCCAGAGGACCTGAGTTCAATTCCCAGCAACCACATGGTGGCTCCCAACCATCTGTAGTGAGATCTGGTGCCCTCTTCTGGCCTGCAAGGACTCATGCATGCAGACCACTGTATACATAATAAATAAATCTTTAAAAAATATATATAGTTCTGTAATAGTGATTATAAAGTACATGTAGAAATTCCATGCCTCACAACCTCTTCACTGAAGTTTTTGCGTAAAATTCTATTCTAGTTTTGACTTTTCTATACAAAGAAAATATTTACATATTCTCTTGTTAAACTAAAAGTCTTTGGTAATAAACTTAGCACATTTTCTATGGGTTTTTTGTTTGTTTGTTTGTTTGTTTTTTGACTACTTAAGCAGTCTTTAATGAAAGCTGTATAGGACACACCCCTACTCCTGCATCTTCTCAATCGTTTCTTCCTTGTGTTTGTCCTTCTCCTTTCCGACTTGCCGAGACTCGGCTTTCCTTTCCAGGATCTTTTTGCGGTCTCTGTCCAGCTTTAGCCTGGTGATAGCCACCTTGCTGGGGTGGATGTCCTCATGGACGGTTGTGCCGTTATGTTAGCCTTTTCTCACTGCACTCATTCAATGTAGATGACGTATTTCTTCCTGGACACTTGGACCACTGTGCCAATCTGCTGGCCTTTGTAGTGTCCTCGGACAACCTGAACTTCATCATCCTTTCGAATGGGCATAGACCGAACATTGTACTTCTGCCTCAGCTCTTTGGAAATGGGGGAAGACATGATCTTCCTCCGAATGGGAGAAGGTGCATTGAAATGCCATTTGCGGTTCTTGCTGCGGTCAGATTGAACCGATAGGGATTGAACCTCATTTTGGCGCCTGCGAACCAGCGATGGCCGCAAAAGGAAAGAGGTCTCTCTACTCAACCTCTATGATCTTATTTTAAGCTTTAAAATTTTTATTTGTATGCATTGAAAATTTTCAGCCCAGACATTCAATTTTAAAGTTTGATTAATCGTTTTAGATTAAATGTCTTATGGACAAGAACAATTTATAATATAGACCATATTCTTTCTTAGAAAAACTTTCTTCATGATAAGTGTGTGTTCCTCACTTGTTGATTTTCCAAAACATAACTTTCTGTCTTTAGTTACTTATTGTTTCTTGATGTACATAAGTATCTTAACATTTTATGAATTAAATTAATAAAATTAAATTAAAATTTTATTAAATAGTTCCTCTTTTGTTGAGAATATAGCAAGGTTAAAAGAAGTCTCAATCACTATCTTTCATTAGTGCCTTTAAAATAAATACACTGCGAATGTATTAAAAAGGTGGAGTTGCCTTAAGGTAAAATGAATCAACAGACAAATAAAACACTCCGGAACAAAAAGATGACATCTACATCTTTGCCTGGAGCTAAAAATCGAGAAATGATTGCACAGTGGCTGAGGATGCACATATTCTATAATTTAAATGCACACAGCTCTTGCTATATAAACGTACATTCTATGCTGATACCACTACAAAAACTGCATGTTAGGAAGGAACACAGCCACCACACTTTCCTTCTAGCTCATGTAAAAGGCTGGTGTGATACAAAGAAAATACTACATGCATCAGAAGAGTTTGTTTATTCAGCTCTGCTGACGTATTTTTCATCTGTGACCCTTGCTCTTGCTTACACTTCCACTGAACAGATCCTTGTGTACTCAGAACACATTCAAAAGCAGAATTCCACTAGAATACTATGGATTCCCTATATCCCCCAGAACCCCTGCATAGACAAGAACTGTCAAACAAGTTACAGCATCTTGATTTCCCAGACAACTGGGTTTTCATCACAAGACACAAAACATGAACTGACTGAAATAGTGCAGCTACATAAAACATCCACTAATATATTGCAAGAATACCTCAATTGGCCGGGCGGTGGTGGCGCACGCCTTTAATCCCAGCCGCTCGGGAGGCAAAGCCAGGTGGATCTCTGTGAGTTTGAGGCCAGCCTGGGCTACCAAGTGAGTCCTAGAAAAGACGCAAAGCTACACAGAGAAACCCTGTCTCAATAAACCAAAAAAAAAAAAAAAAAAAGAATACCTCTATTAACACAATTACAACAGGAGGTTGATAGAATTTGCCAACAATTTCATATATATACACATATATAATCATTTTAACCTTATTATAAACACAATATATAATTATTTACTCTATTTCATAGTCTCACACATATATGTATATAGTGTACTGTGATCATCTCTCCTTCGATCATTTTCTCTTAGCCCCCTCCTGCCAAGCTCCCAACAGGGCCAGCTCCTGTTTTATGTCTTATTTGCATAAGTCCCACTGAATTTAATTAGTTTTTTTATGTGTCCTAATTAATGAGTGGCTATATCACTGAAGAATAGGAACCCTCTTCCCACAACACATTGACTGCCTATAGCTCCTCAGGGAGGGGCACAACCTCATGAACTCTTTCCATCCATGGAGGACTGTTGATTGGTCCAGCCTTGTGCAGATCTTCTTCAAAAACCACTGCTATTGTCATTTCTTGAGTGAAACTGCCATGAAATGATGTTCATTTTAATGATACAGTAACTACATTCCATGCCAACTTCATGCCACTCTCTTGACTTCAGTTACCCCGAGATCTATTTTTTTTAATTTACCTAGACACATTTGAATATTGAAGATCATTACCAAGGTAACGATTTTGATTTAATTGACTAAATGTTGAAATAAGGAAACCCTCCTGATACTCCCTTTCAATTATGTGTATGTATCAGGAAACACTGGGAGGCTTGGTCTGAATATTTGCTTGAATATGTACTTCACTGTGATAGGAACTCATTCATTAAATAAGCAACTCCTGATTTCTTGCTCTTTTCCATGAGTTAGAATGGATACTGTTACAGGAAAGAAAAACAATATCCTCTGTCCAGAATGACCTCACAGTCCAAAGACATATAGGTCAGCGGAACACTGTGTGAGAATGCAGTCAGTTCTTTTGAACAGGTAACAATAAAGTTCACAAGCTCAACTGTCAGGCAAGCTCTGCCTGGAGGAACCATGTATTACTTTACTGAAAGTGAGCACTTCATCTTCAGGCGAGGTAGAAAAACACTAAAATTATCAGACCATGGGAAGAAAAAGGAGTTCCCTCACTCTGGAGCCTCACCCCTGCTGAAAATCAAGAAGTCCACCAATTTCTGCTGTGAAGGTTGCCTACACAGATGCAATATTTAAGGATTAAAATATCAATAAGAATAACAACTAATCCTAAGACCAGAGTGAGTAAGATCTCAAGTATGGCCTTGCTCCTTCCTCTGGGAATCTCAACAAGATGACTAACTTCTGTTTAGAATGAAAATATTCTATTTTCTTATACCTGTGAGGTCAGGAATTTTGCCCTATTAATTACAATCCTGTCAGATGCACCAGTGAGCCATCCTGTGATCGCTCTTAAATTTCCTAACAACTATTTGAAGGTAACTCACTAAAATCCTACAGATGGAGATTGTAAAGACAGTGAAATGAGATGCTGTTTGAGATTCCTGTTCTCCCTTTCCTTAGGAATTTCTTTTTTTTCTTTAATTTATATTATATTAATTATATTATATTTATTATATTATTATATTATTATATTTTTGCTCCACCCTTACTTAAATCTATGGGTTTTTTTTGTTTTTTGGGAGTGGGTGGGTGGGTTTTTTTTTTTTGTTTTTCGAGACAGGGTTTCTCTGTGTAGCTTTGCACCTTTCCTGGAACTCACTTGGTAGCCCAGGCTGGCCTCGAACTCACAGAGATCCGCCTGCCTCTGCCTCCCGAGTGCTGGGATTAAAGGTGTGCGCCACCACCGCCCAGCTCAAATCTATGTATTTTTAAAGACATTTCTTTAAATAAATTCCAATCCTGTTTTCATATTGGCTTGTCCTGAAACTCCTTTCTGCAGTGAAATTTAGGGTACTGCTTTATCTAAGTAAAGGTCTCTGAAAAGAACTCAAGTTGCTTGCATGTTGCTGGGTGGACTTGATCACACATCAGCAGGATGTGTGTAGGCAGGAAGTATATCAGGATGTATGCTTGCCTGAATTGGGAAGTATATATCTCTATGGGTTTTGCCTTATAAGCCTCTGACTAATGTAATTTTTGGCCATACTCTGGGAATCCTGGGTATGGATATGGCTGGTATCCATCATCCTAGCCAGTATTTAATAAAGTTTGGTTCAAATTTGGCTCAAAAATTGTGGTAGTGGTCTTATTCTCGCTCTGTGGTACTAACAGTGGGCGGCGTGGGGTTGTGTCTCTCCCTGTCCCTTACTGTGGTGGATAATCTGAGAAACATGAATGCATTTTTCAAGCAGAGAGAGTCTAGAGCCTTTTAGTTTGAAACAATTACTGTTCCTTGTCCTTACTATAGCTTTTATCACATTATGGTTTACTATGGTGTATCTCTGGCTCAAGGGTTTTCACTACAGGGGCTTTCCTTTGGCTTGCCTGCCTGATATCTTGCTTCTAACGATTAGAAAACAGCCTCTGCTATCTTTGTGGTTGTGGCTTTCTCAACATGAGCTGAACAAGGACCAAACCAATAAACATACTAATGTGGAAAGAAGATCATGAGCCCTTAACCCTAGACAAAGAACTAGAGCAATGAAAGGAATCTGAGAACAGGAGGAATAGTCTTCCCCAGGGAAGAGCACACCAATTGCTTATCCAATACCAAATGGTCATCTCTGAAAACGCATATGCAAGTTATTATATATACACATATATTATACTGACTGAGAAGGTTGTAGTTATGTTTTTAGAATATATAGGAATGTGCACATATACACAGACGCGCGCGCGCGCGCGCGCACACACACACACACACACACACATACTCCCCACACTGGCAACCACACATGCATGTAACCAATTAATAAAAAAGAGAGACCATGAACTTTAAAGAGATCAAGGAGGAGTATGTGGGGGGCGGGGAGTAGAGAAAAGGGGAAAATGGTGGAATTATATTATGACCTCAAAAAAAACAAAAAAACCCTCTGTGAAGTTTTATCCACTACCATGGCTACACCATATAACAGTTCCTTATCCCTACTATAGCTCTTACCACATTATGTTTAACTGGGTAACTGCTTTTCCTACACTACAATATTGTACCTATTATCAAAGCACCTAAAATCAACTCAGTTATAGCAGAAACTCAGTCTCTGATTTTTAAATAGGTGGACAAATGATACTAGTCTCTGAAGAAAGAATATAAACAGTCTCCTAACAATTGCAAAATGAATCTAAAAGAAAGAAGTGGAAAAAAAAAACACGTTTTGTAACCATTTTTTTATATAAAAAGCAAATCAGTAGTAGCCCAGTGTCATATTCAAGGCTGGTTTGTTTGTTTTGCAATTAGAAGGACACTTTTGTCTCCTCACCGTGACAAGAACAATCACTAAAGCAGTTGACTAACAGAAAAGTAGAAACTACTAAGCAGAAGCAGGAACTTAGCTGGAATTGGAAACACCAGTTAGGAGTAATACTGTTCTTCATGACTACACATTTCATACCATAAGTGCTTGGCAGTTAAGCCTCCATTCAATCTAGTGTGCTAATGAGTTTATTGTGTTAACAAATGATCACATATATGTTAAGCAAAAAGCTGGTAGCTTCAAATGGAGATCTTTACCCTACCTCTTCAGTTGGGTCTGGAAATGGGCTCACTTGTGGCTCAGGGTCTCATTTTAGGATTGAAGTTAGTAAGGATTACGGTGATCCTTTGTAAAACACCTTCCATGTGTGAATTTGTCAAGGTGCCTCAGTTTTAACCACAAAGATGTTGTTTATAATTTACTGTTTTCATAACAGAGTGACTAATTTCCTCAAAGTGAGCTAGGCAAGAGAAAGAACGGACAGGAGAGGAAAAGGACAAGGGGAGAGAAGAGAGAGAGAGAGAGAGAGAGAGAGAGAGAGAGAGAGAGAGAGAGAGAGGATTTACAAAGTTAGGTTTTCTCCTTCTCGAGGAAACCCAGGTCTCCAGACTTCTTGCTGAGAAACTGCCTTTACCTGCTGTGCGGTCTCATGACCCTAAACAAGATCTTTAATGGACTCCTGTGTCCACCTCTGCGGGAGCATAGGAAGGCATAATCTTTCTTACCTTAGTCTCTAACAGTGGCAAGGTGTACTGCAGCTAAATAAAAAGTACAAGGCTGGTTTAAGAGGGGTTTTAAAGTTAAAAAAAAAAAAAAAAAAAAAAAAAAACTTCAAACATAACAGCATGTTGACCATGAGAGGGGAGCAGACCTGTGGTAGGTGGTAAATCAGAGAGGAAATCCAGAAGAGAAAGGATGCGAATATAGCAGCAAAATAATGAAACAAGAATGTTTTTAAAAAGTGGAGATTGATTGCACATTAGCAATGTCATCTGATTCTTGCTAAATTTGAGTCACATTAATACATCTGAGGTTTGCCGCCAGAGCTGCATACTCTCTTACACAATTTACTGTAGACAATGGGTTTTCTTTTGATCCGAGAGGGTCTGAGCCATCTTCCTAGATCCTGGCTTCCCTTTTAATCCTGGTCTCAGCCTCTCAAATCCTATTTACAACTAAGACACCACACCCAGTTTGGGATCATTTGCATAGAAAAAACACAACAGTTTCTGCTGTTGGGGTCCCAGGGAAATTTTCTCAGGGGTCCCCCGCTCCAAAAGAACACAAAATAATTTAGTCAATAATATCCTCACCAAAATGTTAGCAGTCAGCAGCTTCTATCCAGTTTAATGCAAAGCTATAATTTACAACTATTTCAAAGTAAAACTTTTTATATTTGGTAACTGCCTAGGAAGATCTACTCCGTGAAATGTGAAAGTGTGCTAGAAAAGAGATTGAAGCAGTCATTGTTCCAAATACTTTTAAGAAATTGTTTACATACCATATGTAACATGGCTGGAACTGGAAACACCAGTTAGGAATAATATTATTCTTCATGACTACACATTTCATACCATAAGTGCTGGCACTTGGCATTTGCAAGTGACCTAAAATACTTTAAATCATCTTTAAAAGTTATAATGTTGTAGAACTTAATATGTAATATGCTCTGGTTGCTATGCTGTATTGTTTAGGGAAGAAGTATAAGTGCCGCAGCTCTGAGGGGAAAGGTTTCCCTAGTGGAAGTGTTGAAATGTGACAGGAAAGGTGTCCTGGCAGTTGGCAGCCAAGGAATACCACAAAGTCACACCACACAACAAACCTTGGGCAGGAGATTTATTGGGAAAGACACAAGAAGGGGGCTGTCCCTGCTAGGGTGAGAAGCAGCAGAGAACTGAACAGGGGACAGGCTGTTATAGGGTTTCTTGGGAGAGGAGTTTTCCAGAATGGAGATCTCCAGGGTGGGGACTGATGGGATTTTAAGTCCTGAACTCGGCGCAAGCCCAGAGATTGGTGGGATTTGGGGCTCAGGGATTGTTGGGTTTTCAAACTCAGGAACTGGTGGGTTTTGGTCATACTTCAAATGAAGATGTGAGCTCAGACCTTTTACTCTACCATAAGGACAAGGAAAAAAAAAACCTGTTCATAGTTAGAAAAGATACAAAGTTTTCTCCTGAAAGTTGTAAATGTCTAGTTGGGTGGTTGAATATGTAGAATTAGAAAGCACTGATAAAAGGAGGGGAAAATGTGTAACTCTCCCATGTGACAAAGGCGTTCATCAGGTATCAGAACTTGGTGCAGCACTGAAAATTGCTTGTGAGAGGGATGACTTAGCCATGTGTGCTGAGAGGTAACAGGCAAGCTCTTGGTACAAGGCTGGCCTAACACACATACCTAGATATACATACTTAACAGTGAAGAGGCTAGTATCTACATCTTAGAAAGAATATAGAGTATATGACAAGCCAATGCTTGTTTCATATAGTAATGTCCCCATCAGTTAAAGAACTCTTATCTATTTTGACATTCTCTTGATTTTTATAAGTAGATCGATACATAATTTAAATTGTTTATACAAAAAAAATCGGACACATCAGAAATGTTTCTTTAATTTTAACTGAAGACCCAAGTAAGCTGCTAACCAGAGGCCTTACCTCCCTGTTTTATAGGAAGTTGGGGGGCAGGTAATGGGCTGAGTTGGCTGAGGCTCAGTGACAGCCCTGCGATGTCCCTTCCTGCCACGCTGTGTCACTACACTGATGTGTGCTGACTCTAACTCTAGGCACTACCTACAGATGCAATTTCGTATAAAGGAGCAATGGTATTTTTTTCCCCTCTATCAAGAATGTCCCTTTCATCTAATGAGGAGCCTTTCTTTGAAGAAAATAGTTCCCTTTTATCTCATTGCAACAATACCTACACAAAAACCAACCAACCAAGTTTGGCCTGAAAGTATGCATCTTTCCCATCTGAGCTAAGGAGTGTGTGGGGACCACAACCACAGAAGAGAGACAGGTTCTGTGAAAGAAAGGAAGCCCACTTCTGTGAAGAAAGAATGATGGTATAGAGCATGTCTATTTTGTGGGTGACCAGAATGGTGGCTGCTACAATGAGTTCAGCCAAGTGTTATAAAAAGGGATCTAGGGTGATATATTGGGGACTTTATACATGTTTGATTTCATTTTGTTTCTTCTATAGCAAAACAAACAAACAAAAAAACCAACAAAAGCAAAAAAACAAAAAAAAAAATCTATATTTGCTGACTTGGGGAACAGAATGAAGATAATGAAGCCAAAGGAGGGATAAATGGCTTATTGATTATTCTAGGCATGTAGCCAGACCTTTGAAAAAAATGAATTTCTTTTATGCCTGCTGCCTCAGTTTTATGCCTCAGTTTAACACTGAGATTGGTCTCTTGCTAATGGGAGGTCAGATTCTTGTGTAGAGAGAGGTAAGAACACACTCTGTGTCTTCAGGAGCCATTTGAAAGTTATCAAAACCACAAAATGAATCCTAGAAGATCAGTTAAAAAGACAATGAGAGTAGATATCATTAAATCTGACTTCAGAGCGAGGTCCTCTGGGGTATAAATATCTTAGAGAAATGATCCCAACTTTATATGCTTTTATTATAATATTTATTTTCTTAGAATTTCACCTCAAATATACTGTAACTCAGTGAAACTCTATCAGGCAATATATACTCTTTTTCATAATTTTTCAGAGACTTATTACTTGAGAGAATCAACTTGATGATTTTTGACAGTTTGAAGTGTTTCTATTTTTGTTTCCAGAGAATATGTCTTATGTCCGAAGAAAGACTTGAAAAATGGTGTCTTCAGATCATGTAGACATGTCTCTGGGTACAAAGAGAAGAGCTTGTAAGGACAGTGGTACATCATTGGACTGTGCATGGGTACTAAAGGGCTTTTATCCACTACTCGCTTGATGGGAAAGCATCACTTGTTTTATTTACTGCTATTTGAGTCACACAGTTCTATAAGTAGACAATAGATTATAGGCTTACAATACCAAAGTAGGTAAGACCTTGAACCAATGGGGAAAAGTGTGATGAATATTCACTGTTATCAGTCAGAATTTTAACCTACTTCACATCGAATTTCATTCTCTAAATATCAAACTGTTATTTTATTTTTCTAATTAACAACATAAAACATGGGTTCAAAGGGGGAAAAAAAGCACCAAGAATACACTGAAATTATCTTCAATAAAATCAGAATTCTGGCTACACAATGAAACCATTCAATTATAATAAGCATGAGCCAGAACAGAAAACAAAGAATTACCTAACAAATTTGGGACAAGATATTGTCCTTCAGAGATAAGCTAATTGGCCAAAAGCCTATCATTAGAAAATGGTGGCATAAGTAATAGTTTATCAGAAAGAGATGAAGCAAGCTTTACATTTCTTTAGGCAAAGTGCTTTAGTTAGCCGAATCCAGTGAAGTCTCCAAAGCTGTTTAATATTCTTATCCATTTGAGATTTCTTGGAAATAGGAACACACTAGCATTGGGATGGGGGTGGGCCTCCAGAAATAAATGTTGACAAAGTTCAAATAAGCCTCTTTTTGAAAAAGAAGTCTATGTAACTGTGTCAAGTGCTCAGTGGGTCACGACTGATTAACAACAGAGTAAGGTGTTAGAGGTTTCTGAGTATTCAAGGAAAGATAATTTTGATCTTATTGTTGGAAGATAGGGAGTTCAAGACCAGGCAGAGATACAGAGTGAGATTGCCTCCACAGCTTAAAAACTGTAAGAAATAAATGCAGTGTATTAGAGCAGTGACTCTCAATCCGTCGGTTGCAACCCCTTTGGGGTCAAACTACCCTTTCAAAGGGGTTGCATATCAGGTATTCTGTATATCAGATATTTACATTATGGTTCGTAACAGTGGCAAAATTACACGATGGAGTAGCAACTAAATGATTTTATGGTTGAGGGTCACCACAGCATGAGGAACTGTAACAAAGGGTCCCAGCATTAGGAAGGTTGAGAGCCACTCTATTAGAGTTTAAATCAATATTCATAAGGAGTCTCATTATTAGTAAATTTTAATGATACTGTATATCCCAAGTCAGAAATTGTGTATGACTCTTTGTTGCTTCTGTAACAAATTACTTCCTGCTTCATGGTTGTTATTATAGTTTGAGCCTTAATGGATCCAAAGTCACCTATACTAAGTAAGGGTGCTGTGGATATCGTTCTATATAAATAAAACACTGATGGCCAGTGACCAGACAGGAAGTATAGGCGGGACAAGGAGAGAGGAGAATTGGGGAAACAGGAAGAAGGGAGAGAGACACTGCAGCCACCGCCAGGACAAACAGCATGTAAAGACGCCGGTAAGCCACCAGCCACTTGGCAAGGTATAGATTTATAAAAATGGGTTAATTTAAGATAAAAGAACAGTTAGCAAGAACCCTGCCATGGCCATACAGGTTATAAGTATTATAAGTGTCTGAGTGATTATTTTATACGTGGATTGTGGGACTGCGGGGCTTGGTGGAAGCTGGAGAGAAGCCCTCCAGCAACATAAGGGCTTGGTTACCAGCTTGTGATGCTGTTAGAATGTGGTATAATCTTTAGTAGGCAAGGATTAGTGAAAGAAGTTAGCTTATTGGGGGCATATCCTTTAAGAGGATGTGGGGCCCTGAATCCTTCCTCTTTTGTCTTCTGGCTACCATGGTAGCCATCTTTGCTCTACGGCCTACTGCCATGATGACCTGCCTCATCACGGGCTCCAAAACAAGCAAGCAGATTGAACGAAACCGTGAGCTAATATAGAATTTTTCCTTTGTTTTTTTTTCAAGTATTTTCTCACAGCAGAAGAAATCTCTAAAAGAAGGTACTTGGAATAATATAGTCTTAACAGTCTTTTAGGGGGGAAAATCTAGTACAAGCTTCACTCTCCTAAAATCAGGGTGTTGCAGAGCTGAGTTCCCTTCTGGAAACCATAGCTGAGAGACCGGTTCTACACTTCCAGGCATTGAAACAAGGCAGATCTGAGTTGTTCCTGGGCCTAGGTCCTTGATCCTTTGCTGCCACCACTGTCGTAGTATGTGCTGTGACTGCATTTCCCTCTTCATTATAGAAAGACAATTGCTACCAATTTCTGGAATTTAAACCATCGAGTATTTCCTGTTTGCTTACTGAATGCCTGCCTTTCTCTGCCAATTCAGATGCTGACAGTATTAAGAAGTGAGTTGTTGCCGGGCGGTGGTGGCGCACACCTTTAATCCCAGCACTTGGGAGGCAGAGGCAGGCGGATCTCTGTGAGTTTGAGGCCAGCCTGGTCTACAAAGTGAGTTCCAGGAAAGGAGCAAAGCTACACAGAGAAACCCTGTCTCAAAAAAACAAAAAGAAGAAGAAGAAGAAGAAGAAGAAGAAGAAGAAGAAGAAGAAGAAGAAGAAGAAGAAGAAGAAGAAGAAGAAGAAGGAGGGACTCGTGGAGGGGGCTGATCAAGTCATAATAGTAAAGACATCAAAAATGTAAAAAGTGTCCTTACAAAAGAGACTCCAGAGGTGCCCAGCTGCTTTGACCAAGTGAGCTAACGGTGAGAGAGCTGCTGTTTGTGAAGAAACAGGCTTCCCCGGACACGAATTTGCCAGCCCTTTGAA
This sequence comes from Peromyscus leucopus, assembly GCF_004664715.2. NCBI lineage: Eukaryota > Metazoa > Chordata > Mammalia > Rodentia > Cricetidae > Peromyscus > Peromyscus leucopus. The sequence goes on along the minus strand of NC_051075.1, from coordinate 33,911,812 downwards.
TGCCCTAGGAACCCCCAGCCTCTTGAAAGGTAAAAAGTGTTATCTGATGTTTAATAGCCAACCCGTCAAGGATATTACCATAGTTGTCCTAACAGACTAGCCCACCATTTGATGGATTCTATCCTGTTTTAAATATGGCACACCTCCCTACAGATGAGTAAAGTAAGCAGTCACTAGAAAACTTAAAACACTCTCATAGGCATGTGAATCAGTCGTGAAGGAACAAGAGAAAATCAACCAAGATACATACAAGCATTTCAGAGAGAGTGCTATCATAAATGCGTAATCTGGGGGAAGGGTTCCTCCCAGCAATGTTACCCAGCTTGGGCTACAAGTGGTTCACAAAGATCTTGAAAGGTTTTTTTTGTTTGTTTGTTTATTTGTTTGTTTTTTAAGATTCATTTATTTTCACATATATGAGTGAAAATACACTTATGAGTTATGTGTGTCTATATAGCATGTGAGTGCCTGGTGCCTGGAGATGCTAGAAGAGGGTATCCAATTCCATCAAAATGGAATTACAGAGGGTGTGAACTGTCCTGTGGGTGCTGGGATCTGAACCTGGGTCCTCTGCATAATCCACAATTACTCTTAACCACTGGACTCCCCCTCCGGCATCAAAAGAGTTGTTTTCTGAGTGAATACAGTGAGATAAGAAGGAAGACCCTAAGCAGGCTAGTAAGCAGGGTCTCTTCTGTGGTTGGCAACAGTCTGATAGCTGTAAAATTGGAGGTTTTCTCAAAAGGGAGCTCAATGTGAAAATGTAGCGGGATCAAGGAACTGAGGTCTTACAGACTAACCTGGTAAGGACATTGGGCCAATGGGAGAGCGTAGATGGTCGTTGGAAAATGTTAACTGCTGGAATCGCAGCAATTTGAAGGAAATTGTGGTTTGGAGAAGAGTGGTGTGAACAGGCCGCAGAGGTAGAAGCAGGAGAGAAAGGTTATTGGACAAAAGTGACTGACTGAACCAAGACTCTGCTTCCCCTTCCGACTGTATGTGGACAGGACGCAGGGTGCACAGCTGTCTTCGGGGAGAGAGAGAGAGAGAGAGAGAGAGAGAGAGAGAGAGAGAGAGAGAGAGAGAGAGAGAGAGTCCATAATTAACATGTTTTCAAAACGCTTGCCTAAACCTCAAAATGTTAAGAGCTAATTAAACAAGTAGATAAATTTGTGTCCTATGGAAACCTTATTGGCAAATTCTTTTGTTTTTCTCTATATGGGCTACTGTCGTAATCACATTTTGTTCCTGGCTTACTGCATGCTGTAATTCATGCGTCCTGAAGTTTCAGGGAGTCATTGTGATCAGGCCCAGGACACATTTGCTTTGTTCATTTCTTTTCAGTAGTTATTTTCATTCTTCTTGGACCATGATATTAGATTTGATAGAGAAAAAAAATGTTCCTTTGAAACATCAAAATTTAATGAAAACTAAACAATTTTGTTTATGTCAATATATATAATTAGAAATGACTCTAAATACCTTATTAAAAGGAACTAAATCAAATAATTTCTTATACTCTTCTTTAATTATATAAATTTAATTGCTCAGAAAATTTATTCATAGTAAGTTAAATAATTATAGTGTAGGAAGATATATATTAGAGAATTTTAAATTAAGCTTGTTTAAATATATGATTCTAAGGGCATTTAAAAGCTTTCTTTTTAGACTTGAAACTTGATTTTGTGCTATGCCAACACATGGATTAAAAGATAGAAATGAGGATAAAGCCTAAGAGATATTTCCTTCTTGCCCAGTTTTGTGGAAGAAGAAATTTAAGATGAATTTGCACTTCATAATTTGCTTTATAATGAGGAGAAAATCATTCCCATAAGAAGGAAAAGAAGTGATCATTTCTAAGCTTGAAATTAGACCTTTGGAAAGCTTACCTTGTGTAGCAAAAATGTAATCCTAAAATTGACAGTTGATAGATTTTACAAATACCTCAGTGTATGGAAATCCATCAGGAAAATGACAAAATGATAAAGGAGAATGTTGCACAGGAATATTAGTGAAGATTGAAACTTGTGCTAAAAAAGCCATCATACTGCTGAGAACATCATTAGCGCTATTAACCAACCAGTGTGCAATGCCAAAGCCACACACTCGGAGTGATGGATTAGAGAGTAACTCAATTTGTATGTTGTGCACTCGCCTAAAAGAACAGAAATCATATAAAGCTACTGTAAAGTACCAAGCTTTTTATAATCGAGAAAGCTTGTATATTTAATGCAGTGAAAAATGAAAGAGTGCATTTCCAGTTAAAATAACGCCAAGAGTCCTAAGGCAGAGACAATAAAGTAGAACACAGTTCGGAACAGAGACAGCCAATAGGAGCAGCACCTAAGCACGCTTTATGTTACCGTTCCTTTCATTAGAGTACGTGACATTAACTGCACGCTTTTTTAAAAGTTACAAGCAGTAGATGGAGCCCAGTGGACAACTTTGGAGAGTCTTACTTTTCCTTTCACACTGTGGATGCAGGGACCGACCTCAGGCTGTGAATTCTGGCAAGATCTTTACCCACTGAGCCATCTGACTAGCCCTTAACTGCATACTTTCTATGCCTTCATTCCAAATCCTGTATACTCGTTAATCATTCCCACAGAGACATGACATTACCGGTCGGTACATTTTTTGCAAGTCAGGAACCACATACAAAGAGATAGTTAGCTCTTCTCCTGCCACACATTCAGAAAACACTAATAAAGAACGGGACAGCAGTCTGACGGCAGGGCGGGCTTCTCTGTTATGCTTTATCATTTCACCATTCTATCATGATGGATCCAATTATGGCCAGAATTATTTGATAGAAAAAAACCTTAAAATACCTAACTTAATAAACTTGAAAGGGGGAATATGCACAGAAAAAACACGCTTGGCATTCTAAATTAATTGCAGTTCTCTATTCAGTGTTTTGCACAAATTTTCCAAATGGTTCAAAAGAAATTGCAAGCTATAAATTTTAAAAAATACATTTGAACTTATTAAAATCTTAAGAAAGGCAGTAGGAAAAGAGTAATGCAAGCAGTAATGAGTTTTGTAAGCAAGCAATTTGAATTTCTTAGTTACACTAATTGACCAGGGTAATTTCTGTATAGCCTGTTCAGACCACAGCTTTAGTGCTCAGAAGCTGTGTAGACCTGGATCGGTCATTTAAGTCTCAATGACCTCATGTATTCAATAGGAAGAATCAGTTAGATCAATTAGCTTATTTTTGACAATTTACTTGTTTTTAAAGTTGTATGAGTTAATGGAAGTTTAACACAGTGGAAATATATATATATATATATATATATATATATATATATATATATATATATATAAATTATAATTTTAAAAGCACAATGAATAAAAACAAACAGTAAAATAAGTGGTCACTTTGCTTTTCTGTTGAAGTAAAACTGGGTATGAAAATAACTTCAGGTTTATTAGGCAACTAGCATATTTTAAAGTAATACAGTACATTCACTACTTTCACCATTTGTATCATTTACTACTAAAATTAAGAATACTGTAATCACGAAGAAATTGTTAAGAAGACCACCAAATTACCCATCAAGAGGGGCCTTCAGTAAACAAGCAGTTTGCATTGGCAGTTAATCCCGCTACAAGTTATACTTTGCTCTTAGGTCTTTTTCGTTTATCTTAAATGTAATTAAATCGGCATGTATTGGCAACAGCTGACAGAGTATTGTCAATGCAGTAGTATAGTTGTCCTTTGCTTTGAACATTTCAGTATTTGAGTTGTACTAAAGTGAAATGTTCAAAATTTTTTCAAATATTATCTTTTTAAAAAAATGTGCAGCTGGGGTGGTGGTGGCGGCGGCGGCGACGCACGCCTTAATCCCAGCACTCTGGAGGCAGAGGCAGGCGGATCTCTGTGAATTAGAAGCCATCCTGGGCTACAGAGTGAGTTCAATGACAGTCAGTGCTACACAGAAACCCTGTCTTGAAAGAAAAAAAAACAACAAAAAAAACAAAAACCAAAGTTTATTCATTTGGGGTGTACACATCTGTGTGTAAAGATCAGAGGATGAGGTCATATGTCATCCTCTCGCACTCTCTAACTTATTTTTTGAGTCAGGGTGTCAACTGAACTTGGAGCTCACAAGTTTGGTACAAATGGCTGGCCACATGGCAAAGACTGGTTTCTTATAAAAATGCCGAGAAGCCAGGCGTTGGTGGCATACACCTTTAATCCCAGCACTCGGGAGGCAAAGCCAGGCAGATCTCTGTGAGTTCAAGGCCAGCCTGGGCTACCAAGTGAGTTCCAGGAAAGGCGCAAAGCTACACAGAGGAACCCTGTCTCGAAAAACCAAAAAAAAAAAAAAAAAGAATGCTGAGAATCCAGACTCAAGTTCTCATGCTTACAAAGCAAGCATTTTACTGACTGAGACATCCCCCAGTCCCTCAAATATCATTTTGGAGGAATTTTAATTGTGTAAGAATTGTTCCATGTAGAAAATAGCCTCTAGCATACATTTTAACATATATGCTTCAAACATCTTGCTTTTTAGTACCATTGAGGGAAGATCAATCATCATTGTTAAACTTAACATAGCCGAGAAGAGGGAACCTCAATTGTGGAATTGTCTTCAGTAGCTTGACCCCAAGGCATGTCTGTTGGACATTTTCTTTCTTTTCTTTTTTCTTTTTTTTTTTTTTTTTTTTTTCGTTTTTCGAGACAGGGTTTCTCTGTGTAGCTTTGGAGCCTGTCCTGGAACTCACTCTGTAGACCAGGCTGGCCTCGAACTCACAGAAATCTGCCGACCTCTGCCTCTAAAGGCGTGCGCCACCACCGTCCCGCGACATTTTCTTAATTACATATTGATATACTAGGGCCCAGCCCACTATTGAGCAGTGTCATCCTTAGACAGGTGAGGCAAGTGTTACAGCTCTGGAGGGAAAAGTATCCTGACTTGTCAGGCAGTCAGGCTATACCTGAAGCTGTGAAGGGACAGCTCTGGAGGGAAAAGTATCCTGACTTGTCAGGAAGTCAGACGATACCTGAAGCTGGGGTGCAGTGGGGGATGGTCTCCCTGCAGGATGTAGCAATCCTGCTCCTGAGAGAGCCATTACAGCTGAGCTCTGTTCCACCACCCGCTTTAAGGGGGCTTCCCAGCAGAGAAGAGTTTTTTCTTCTGCTCTGCTCCTAAAAGGGAATATCCTAGCAGAGCTATCCATTTCTTTTCAGCTCAGTCCGGAAGATGTTACTTTTGCTTCACTCTGCTAAAAGGGAAACCAGTGCAGAAATGTAGCAATCTCCTCTGGCTCCAGAGAGGAGTTGTTACTTTTTCTGCTCAGCCACCCTAAGGGGATGTCTCAGCAAAGATTCTCTACTCTGCGCTGGTGGAAGAAGCTCTTCACCCAAAACTCTTTTTAAAAACTCTTTTAAGAAAGATTTATTTTGGAAGGAGGAGTCTAGGAGAGTGGCTGCCTCTGCCAGGGTGGAAAAAGACAGCCCATTAACTGAACAAGCAGAGGGGTCTTCTAGGGCTTCTTTAGGGGTGTAGCTTTTCCAGGGAGATTTCCTCTTCAGGGATTGGTTGATTTATTTGGTCAGGGGCAGAGATGGCTCTGATTTCAGGGCCAAACTGTTTCTTCCACTGGCCCCTTAATTTAGCCTTTTAGTTCAAAGTTTTAGGACCAGGATATATTTCTTTCACTGGCTCTGGTTCTAGCACCAAAGTATGTTTCTTTGGCTCCAGTTTCAGGGTCAAGGGATGTTTCTTTCACTGGCTTGAGTTTCAGGGCCTGGGGGAATTTCTTTCACCAGCTCTGGTTCAGGGCCAGGGTGGATTTCTTTGGCTGGCCCTTTTACCCTACAGGTGAAGCTGGGCTGTATAAAACAGGTAGCAGGCTAGAGGGAGCAAGCCAAGTAATCAGGACCAATCAGTGAGAGGGCAGAGTGAGAAACTCCCAAAAAATAAGTTGGAAAAAGAGGAAGACATCAATATTCTCCTTACATGCACATATGTATACATACAAAAGCACACATAAACCACACACACATATACACCAAAACAAAATAGAAAAAAAATCAAGAAAAAGAAATATTTTCATCATTATGTTTCCCTGTGTTTCACTGTGTTCCCACTGCTAATTCTTAGTTTTACAGTAATATAAGATAACTACTATAATTATATGTAACTTTGATTTTAACATGTCAAATCTTTAATTAATTTAAATACAATAGGCAGGAAATGAATGCATAATAAAATAAAATTAGCAATTTATGACATTAATGATTAACATTTGTGACATATGGTTTATCTTTTAGTTCAATACTGTAATGAGTGAAAATGCTTTGGGTTTCTATTGTTATTAGGATGTGTACAGTACATTTCCTGTACTTTTCATTACACTATTTACTCATTTAGTTTAGGAAGAGGCTCAACCTCTCACCTATATGCTATGCTACCAAGTTCCAGAAGAGAAAGAGCAGTCCCATGTAAGAAGAAGATCGGAACTGTGATGATCTTCCTGTTGTATCTAGAATATATCTGTATTTGGCCTAGAACTCAGTGTAGTTAGAAGGTTTGGTGAACTGACGTTTTGACCCATTCTTCCTTATATTTCACAGTATTAAATACAGCACAATGTATACACATCACATCTAACTCTGTTATATAGAGAGCATCGCCACCATTTTGGTTAACGTTCTTGTTGTCTTTATACCACAAACTAACATGTGCTATGTGTGTGTGAGTCACATATGCCTAAGTCATAGAACACACATAAGTATTGCTTTAGTTGGATTTTCCCATAAACAAGACCGTAAGTGAGGGCTGAAAAGAAAATAATTTTATTTGAAAGGTAAGCCCAGAAGCCTTGCACGAAGCTTGCAGGTAGAAAGAAAGTCCATTGCATGTCCTTCATAGATAAGTTTTCACAACAGGAGAGATGCGTTATAGTGTGGGCACCCGCTAGGAAACTGGAAAGAAAGTCAGCCCATCCCCATTGGATGATGACTCATCATTGACCATGTGTTACTGTGAGCACATTGACTATTACTTCAGGCCTGTTACGCAGACACATGGGGCAACAGACAGCCTCTGTACCTTGGAGAAAGAACAGGCAACTGGGTAGAAGGCATCTGCAAGCACTCAGTGTACACTTTTACTTTCTTGCTTTTTAAAAAAATCTTTCATATTGATAAGCCTCATCATTTTCACATACCTAACATCCTTATTAATATGTCAGCATTATAATAGTATGTTGTTATACTATTTCTACTTCCTGTTGCAGAACTTTTACATTTTCACAAATTTCCTATTTTAATCAAAATACAAAAAAAAAAAAAAAAAAAAAAAAACTATCTCTTTATAATGAAACCTTGGAAGTAAAATAGTGAATTCAGAGTTTTTGCCTTATAAGTTTGGCTAATATTCTTTATTACCTGCTGTAGCTAGAGTTTTCCTGCCTTGCCCACAGTCAGGACAAATCTTTGTCACCTGCCAGTCCCACAGCCGCTCAGACCCAACCAAGTAAACACAGAGACTTACATTGCTTACAAACTGTATGGCCGTGACAGGCTTCTTGCTAACTGTTCTATCTTAAATTAACCCATTTCTATAAATCTATACCTTGCCACGTGGCTGGTGGCTTACCGGCGTCTTTACATGCGGCTTATCCTGGTGGTGACTGCAGTGTATCTCTCTCCTTCTTCCTGTTTTCCCAATTCTCCTCTCTCTTTGTCCCGCCTATACTTCCTGCCTGGTCACTGGCCATCAGTGTTTTATTTATATAGAGTGATATCCACAGCAACCTGCCCTTAAAAATAATATGCTTCTAGGGCTAGAGAGATGCCTCAGAGGTTAAGCACACTGGCTGCTCTTCCAAAGGTCCTGTGTTCAATTCCCAGCACCCACATGGTGGCTCACAATCATCTATAATGAGATCTGGTGCCCTCTTCTGGCCTGCAGGCATACATGCAGGCAGAACACTGTATACATAATAAATAAATAAATCTTTAAAAAAAATGCTTCTATACTTTTACAATAAAACAGTTATATACCTTATTTCTTTCCACTGTGTTTTAATAAACTTTTGGTAACTTAATCTAGTTTTGTTTCTTTTTTATTTGTACTATTCATCAATTTCTATGAATAAGGGCCAAGTGCCCATTTATTTTTACATCATATTATCTATGAAGATGTTAAGTTTCAGTTCTACACAAGCCTATTTGCACAGATACCATACTCCTAATACCTCAATGCCACAGATACCACTGACTTAATTTCTTATTCAAAGAGTCATTACTAATGCTTTCTCTACTTGAATTTTCTAAAGCAAGAATATTGATTTTGTTGGTTGGTCTTGCTGATCCTGGCATGTTTTCTAAACTTTAATTCAAGGAACGAGACCAAGAATTATAGTATAGACACACACCGTCATCAATCAGTAGATCACCGAGACATATTTACTGTTTTCACTCAGCTGTATGTGAGTTTACTGTTGTTTTTGTTTGTTTTGTTTTGTTTTGTTTTGTTTTTTGAGGCAGGCTCTCTCTGAGTAACCTGGCTTTCCCAGACTTTTCTATGTAGACGAGGCTTGCCTTTACAGAGATCTGTCAGCCAATGTCTCCTGTGTGCTGGGATTAAAGACATGCACCACCACACTGTGACTAAAAGGTGTTTTATACAACTGAATTTAATTATACATATTTAAAATGAAGAAATGTTGAAAGTTGTCTTCCTAACCATTGCACAAAATGCTGCATTAGGAGAATATCTTCACGAATGCGATGCAGAAGCACTGCTAGCTTGCTGGTGATGATGGGTAGTGCTCCACTGGGTATTTACCAACAGCACTCAAGCAATAAATCATCCACTGTATAATTTTAACAGCCAGAATCTCTCCTAAGCGTTAAAAGCATAGTTTAAATGAAATATATTTTCTCAGTGTTTCTAGGTAGAAAGCCTCTGAATTAAAGACAACATATTATACCACTAAGGCTAGCTAGAGCTATGGTTTAATAATTATCCTGTACTCCCGGGGAACAATTTTATAGCTTTGAGTTACAGAATCTCATATATCCTATGACGTTAAGGAAGTTTTCTGCCAAACGATGTGATTAACATTCATTTAAAAAGCCATGCATTCTACTAAACAGGTGTAACGTTTGGTACTCCTAACATTAAGCAGACTTGGCTAGAGGTCCTTGGAGTTTGGTTAGGTGCTCTTTGTGGCTTTTCTCTGCCTCTTGAAACTAAATTATGTAAATGACTTTTCAACATTGGATCCAGGCATATAATACATAGATCAAACCTTTTGTAGCCTGGCAAGGTAATGTACTATTTCTTATGTATTTGCAACCATGTCAGGTGGCTAACATTCTCTGAATAACTTGTAATTCAAAAGTCTGGATGTATATAGTCCAAAGACATAACTTAGTAAACAGGGTTTCCCCACCATTCAGGTTGTTGGTTTTTGTTTTTTGTTATTACTGTTGTTTTGGTCTCTTTTGTTTGTTTGTTTTTCCTCCCTGGGTCTTTGATATCCAAACATTTTCAGCCATCGTTGAATTTTTAAATTGACTTCTTTCCTGACTTAAGAACTCTTGGAGGCCATTCCTATTCTAAGACTGTCAAGTGATGGAATGCATACTGTTTGCAACAGCATGAAAAAAAAATTTGAATTTATCAGAAAGAGATAAATATTACCACCAAGAAAATACTTGTCTCCCTACTAGCGAGGTCCCTGTGGCCTCCCAGGTCCTTCCAGATGCCAGTCTTATTTCTCAGTAAGAAGCAGACTCTCGAATGTCACCCCACCTCCCTTTAAGAACTGTGACATCCCTTGCTCCCTTGCTGGCTGCAGTGACACATTATTCCTGTTTCATGCTCACACCCAACAGAAAAACTACTTAGACTATTTTGTTTAAATTTATCTATACCTGGATTAAATGAAATTTGACATGTATGTCAAGCAATGTATGTGTGTTTGTTACTTTTATTTCAGCTCTCACTGGAGGAAATAGTCCAGCACAGTGGAAAAGATGTGCGGCAGGACTGTGAGGTGCATGAGCACACCATAGTCAGGAGGCAGAGTGAAGAAGAATGCTAGCCTCCTCCTTCCCAGTCCCATTCAGAATGGGTCTTCACTTCCCAGATAACTTTTCCTAGAAGCACCCTGCTTGACATGGCCAGAGGTGTGCCTCCCTGATATATTAGGCATTTCTTAGTCCCATCAAGTTGACAACGAAAATGTGTGGTACCGACCAGGTGTACCTTGAGAAGGATGACTTTGTATTGAGGATCTTCTATGTTGGTACCATGACTGGAGAAATAAACTCATTGCTGTTTGGATTTCTCCACTTCTTCCCAAAACACAACGAGGGAGCTCCCTCTATAGTAACATTTCATTAAATTCTGAGAGGACTAGCCGTGGAGGAGGCAGAGTAGGCTGAGGAGGACCAGCCGTTCTGTCAGCTAATCATCTCCTATCCAGGAGTTGTGGAACGACTGCACAACCATTCACTTCAGGCAAATACACCACAAAGATAACTTCCCTTTCAAGTCAACTGAGTCACAGTTCTAAAATAGTATTTTGTTACTATATAGACGTGTGAATTTTATTTTCTGTAATATTCATTTCAAAAGTGCACATTTAGTAACCTTAAACTTCTTACTGTACACATCAAAGTAAACAAGCCTAAATCAGCAAATAGAAGATTTTTAGTTACCACAAGTATCCTCTAGGCCTCTCTAGTCACTGACTGCCCTCCAACAATGATAACTACATCTTGATTTATAAATACCTCAACAGTTTAGATAGATCACTTTGCTTGTTTGTGTACTTAATTTAAAAGGAATAGATGTTCATTTATGAAGAATACTTCCGGGGCTGGAGAGATGGCTCAGAGGTTAAGAGCACTGACTGTTCTTCCAGAGGTCCTGAGTTCAATTCCCAGCACCCACATGGTGGCTCACAACCATCTGTAATGAGATCTGGCACCCTCTTCTATATACATAATAAATAAATAATCTTAAAAAAAAAAGAATGCTTCCTAATAGCATTACCGAAAGAAAGAAAATCTCATGTTCTGACACTGTTTGCTGTCACAGATTTTTGTAACTAGCTCCTTAATCCACACTGCCAAAAGAAAATTAAACTGCAAACGTAAGCTGCACTGTACAATACACAGACTAACACACACCTGGAAAGTTATATCCAGGTCATAGCTGAGTTTGAATATTTTCCTAACTCACTTGTACAGAAAGATTCAGCCTTGAAGTCAGAAGGAGCATCAAGCAGGACTAAGAGTCCCAAGAAGTGGTTTCCAAGCTCTGATCAAGAGGCGATGTTCTGAAATGGAAACGTTAGCATGAGCTGAAGACATTCATTCCTGTCAAAGAGAAAAGGTGTCTATGTAGCTAAAGCGGCTGGAAAAACCATGCCAAGACTTGGAAAAGGTGTCAACTTCACCTACTGGTCATGAACAAGTTGACTCAATTTGCTTCCTAGGAGAGATGCTGAGTCTTACTTATCCACCCCAAGGTTCAGAGAACTACACACATAAAAGCATGTATATTGTGCCTGAGTTATTATTGATTATTAAATATGTTGAATTTAACTTTTATGTTTTATCAGTGATATCAAAATTTCTAACTATATATTCATTGTAAAAGAGGATCACCTCTATTTTTGTGGGCTATAGGGTAATGGAAGAAAACAGCAAAGAGGAGAGACCAAGGAAATACAGATGATGAAAAACTGGTTTCCTGATAAATTACATGAGTGTCATTACAGAAAAATATCTTGGAGGATGTTTTTCTTGATTCATAACTAGAGATTCTTTTTCATTTATTTGGATAGTGCTTGTGTGTGTGTGTGTGTGTGTGTGTGTGTGTGTGTGTGTGTGTAGAATACCACTGTGTACATGCAATATGCTCATGTGGAGATCAGAGGACAATGCCCTGTGGTTGGTTTCTCTTGTCACCTGATGAGAATTCCTGAATTGAAATCAAGTTGTCAGGCCTGTATGCAAATGTTCTACCCATGGAGTCACCTGATGGTTCCCACAGCTGGAACTTTACACCATCTATATTTGTCAGCTTTATATTGCTTTAAGAAATGACATAGTTATTCAGGTTATTTTTAAAGGTTTATTTTAGTCACAATTTTGGCAGCTTCAGTATATAACTGGTTAGCTTTTTTACATTTGAGCCAATGGTAAGGCAAAAGCATTCACTTTGTGGCTAGGTCTCAAAGGAGAAGAGGAGATGGGTGTGATCCCAATATTCCCCTTGAGGCATACCTGCAAGGCAAGGAAGCTGGCAGCAGACCCCACTCCTATGGAATTCTCAAAGAATGAGTAAAAAACATTAAAAAAAAATACCCCTTACACTTCCCAGTAACATTAGGGCTTTGGAGGACACAGCCAATCTGCAATCCCACTTAAGCTGGAGGAACTATTACTCTCTCCAAATTTTATATCTCTAGTATGAAAAGCAATTATAAGCATCAAAGTGTGTTGAGTTTTTACTCATTTTTCTTCATGTGCACACATCTTATCTCTTAAATGAGATTTTCCTCACGGCTGTCGCTCCCACACTTGGGGAATGCTGCAGAGCAGAAGTGAGCCTGTGCCACCTGTTGGAGGCCCAGCTATTAACTGAGTAGACCCTTTAACTTAATATGAAACTTGGTGATTTTAATTCAACTCAGAGAGCCGACAAAATAAAAACTGTTTATGGGCAGAGATGTTGTGAAAACAGTTCTGTTGTAAGGATCTACCTACAGATTGGGTTCCATAGCCTGTGTTCTGTGTTCTGTGATTTCTCAAAAATTTAAGTTATTTTGCCTGAGGGATAACTAACTTAGGTAAGAACCTAAGAACTACCTCAAGTTAAACCTCAACACTGAAAGGTTTTTTTTTTTTTTTTTTTTAGTAAGTAGAGACAGCAAACAACACTAAGATAAAACAAACTTGGGGCCCATACATTGTGTGTCAGAAGGAAAGATGGCCTGGCACACTTGGGCACTGAGTGTACAAAGTGACATTTACAATTAGTAAAATGTGTGAAATGGCAAAAATCCTTCCTTTATCACTTCCAAGTGCTTCAAGCCACAGGAAAATGTAATGGAATTCAGCTACTATCAAAAAAGCTACTACTTGAAAAAGTCAAGGACTTGCCTGAAGGTCAATCCATGACTTGGTGATATTTGGCTTGTGTGTGTGTGTGTGTGTGTGTGTGTGTATGTATTAGCTGGTTCCTACAATGATTTTCTTGTATGCTACGTACTTTCAAGAACTCCTAATAGTGTATTTTTCTAAAATACCTATCAAACATCCAAGGCCAAACGATTTCCTGAACTAAGGTAATACCCTTATGGAAACAACGCCTGTCTCCTAGGTCAGGTGGATAGCTTTATTTCTTGTGCAATTCAAGCTGAGACCCTCCTTTCTTATACAGTTTTACTAACATTATAGACTTCTAACTTCTTACCCAACCTCTTCTAGGAATGTAGATTGAGCATCTAAATTCCCTTTTTTTTTTTTTTTTTGTTTGTTTGTTTTTTTTGTTTTTCGAGACAGGGTTTCTCTGTGTAGCTTTGCGCCTTTCCTGGAACTCACTTGGTAGCCCAGGCTGGCCTCGAACTCACAGAGATCCGCCTGCCTCTGCCTCCCGAGTGCTGGGATTAAAGGCGTGCGCCACCACCGCCCGGCTTCTAAATTCCCTTTTTGATATACTAACAGATCATTAGTTCTCAGTTGACCTCCTCCTTTACCACTCCCCTTTTGGGTTGTAAAAGAAAGCCTGGTGGTCACTGCCTGAGGAAAACTCTTATCTGCCTTTATGACCTTCTAAGAATTCAAGCCTGGTGACCTTGCTCTGCCAGAGGATTGTTATTGCTTGGGTTTATAACTGGATTCCTGAGAGACTTAGGGAGAACTGAGAGAATAAGGAGACTGGTGGTGGGGGGGAGAAAACGAAAGAACTAGATGAGTAAGAACTGGAGAGGAAAGGACAAGATGGGAAGAACTGGATTGAAGGGCTAAAAGAGAGTACTAGAGGAACAGGATGAAAGATAAAGGAGAGCCAGGTGGGGAAGAACAAGATGAGAAAGAAGGAGATGGGAGAGAAGCTAAGGTGGGAAGGAACTAGATGGTTGAGAACCTAGATGGGGAAGAACTAAGATGAGAGAATTAAGATAGAACTTAGAGGGGACAGCAGATAAAGGTAGAGACAAATCAGGCAAGAAAGGAGCTAGGCATGAAGCTTGAAATAGAAGCTTGTAGAGAGAGAACTGACTCAGAATAATAAAGCATATGAATTAAGGAGTTTCGTGTACATAGATTCATTTCCTATCATTAAAGATTAAATTATCAGCTGGTTGTAGATTCTTCCCAGACCCTGGGAGGGCACTATCGAGGGGCTGGACCCCCCCCATAGTCCACGATATCTGAGGAGGATGAAAGGCTATCCACCATACAGTAACACAGCACAGAGGAGAACTACAATGTATCAATGATAAGAATTAGAAGTTAACACGAGTAATATCCATTTCTTTAGAGATTTTGAATCTAAACGTTTACACTGCTCATCTGTAGGTGTCAATTAACTGCTTTCTATTTATTTCAACAAATTTGTCAGTCAGAGTTGATCTAGACACTATATAAATTCTGATTGGACTGGAGATGTGGCTTAGGGCATACAATGTTCTTTCAGAGAATCAGAATTCAGTTCCTACAACCCATGTCTACATCACAAACACTTTTACCTCCAGCTTCAGAGAATCTAAAGCCCACTTGTGGCCTCTGTAGGCATCTGCATACACAAGTGCAGAAATAAACACACATACACATACACACAAATGCGCACACACATACAAATAGGTGATTATATCCTCTGAAAACAATATTTTATGAAAAATGTCTTGAAATTCTTGGCTATTTTCTTCACAATTAATGAGAGTCAGCCTAAAGAAATATTAAGACTTGATTAATAGTATTATTTCATACTATCATAATTAGTGGTTAATAATTCATTTGCTTAATATTTCATACTAAAGAATTATGCTCTGAGTTGATGCTATTTTTAATTATTTAAAACAAGCTCAAAGAAGAGATGATTATATTTATTCTTGGGTGGGAGAACTAAATCTGAACAACGTTTGTGTCAAAGAGTTCTTCAAAGCACATGTTTCTCTTTTCTTCAAGATATGTGTATTGTTTGTATTAATTTCATATTACAATGAAAAAGAGTGGATACAGCCAAGCCTGCTCACACAGTGATATGCAATCAGCAAAGACACTTCACTTCCTGTCTTCAATATTGTTGTAATGACTCAAAATATATTTTTGAAACATTTCCAATGTATACTCTCATTTGACTTTGAAAATTTAAGGGCAACCAATAGTTAAATCTGCACAGATAACTACAATACAGTGATTAAGATATATAGAGAGATTTGTGTACAAATATTTTCTCCCAGTTTATAAGTTTCCATGTCCATGGCAATGCTCAGCTTATCTAGTTTTCTTTTATTACATAAGCTTTCAGCATTATTGAACCATATCACTGTTTCTATTTTCTTATTATATCCATATGTTTTTAGGTCCATTTTGATGTATATCCTATTTTGAGGTTTTTTTTTTCCTATTGTGTAAAGTCTGACTTTATTCTTCAGCATGTGCATATTCAATGTCCCAGCATTATTTATTAGGAAGAGATTTTTTGCCATTGAAGTGTCTTGACTATTTTGATAAAATATCAGTGTTCTATAAATACAAGGGATAATTTAAAAGCTGTCTTGATATGTAACATGAACGTTGTCTTAATAACTGTGGTTGTTTAATTAATTATATAATTTAAAGTATGGGTCCTGCAACTGTCTTTTTGAAAACTCTAATGGCCATTCTGGATCCCTTACAGAAAAGGGTAATTTATTTTTATAAAGGGTAAGTAGCCACAACATGTTTGAAATAAATTGGATTTTAAACTCTAGATCCATGCTGGGAATCCTGTCATTTTTAGTGATATTGGTTCCTTTGACCCATGAACACAGTTTTTGTTGTTGTTGTTGTTGTTTGTTTTTGCTGTTGATCTCATTTAGATTTTGGGTATAAGCTTTTAGCTTGTTAATTACACTTACCTCTACTTCATTTTAATGCTATAAAAGAACTAATTGTTATTTTGAATTTGGGAATATTCATTTCTAGTGTAAAGAGACACAAGAACCTTTATATATCATTCCACCTTAGAATATTAACAAGTTTATGTGTGAGTACTACTGTATTCTTTAACATCGTTTTGATTTCTTAAGTAGCAGCTAAAGTCTGTAAACAAAAATAACTTTACTTCTTTATTTCTAGTCTGTATAATTCCCACGTGTCTTGTTAGGGATGTAACCTGAAGCTTCACATATGTGAATCAAGGACTCTACCACCGAGTTGTTCCCCAACCATGGATGCTTTTAGGTGTGCTATTTTATTTTTGAATTTTTAGCTATTACTCTGGCTACTGCTCTACTGCAATATTGAGTAGAAGTAGGAGAGAAAATATCTTGGTTTTATTTCTGATCTTAGGAAAATCATTTTTTTCTCATTAAATATTATGTTAGTTGAATGTTATCCAAGATGTTCTTTATCTAGTTTTGCTTAATGTTTTTAATAAAAGGGTGCTGGATTTTGTCAAATACATTTATCATATGTCTACTGGAATATCCAAGTGGTTCCCATTCTTCACTCTTACTTTTCTGGGTTGTACAGCATTTCATATTTGGTTATACTATATAATCCTTGTTGTATGTTCCTGGACTTGGTTTACAAAATTTATTGAAGATATCAATAAAGATTATTTATCTATAATTTTTATTTATTTTGATTTGTAAGTCTAGTTATCAAAGTAATACTGCTAATAACTGCTGCTTTCAAAATTAGTTTAGGTTGGTGTACATATTGGATGTAATGTGCTATCTAGGTATAGGTTTTATTTGTGAGAAGTTTACAAATTACTAATTCATAAATTGAACTTAATTACTATTTATCTCTCTTTACTTATTATAGGTCCTTTCAGATTTTCTCTGTTTAAAGTTAGTTGCCTGTTTTTTCTTCTTCCTTTCTATTATTATTATTATTGACAGGATCTTTCCATATAGATCAGACTGTTGTTGAATTGGTGATTTCCTGTCTCAGTCACCTAAGTGCTGGGACTTTAGGTGTGGACCAGCTGCTGGTATGAGTCTAAGAGTCCATCAATTTCTCAACCGTTGTTACTTGTTTGATAATTCCTCACATGCTGGCATGCATGCAGAGAATCACTATTCCTTTGTCGCCTGTTCATTTGCTTTATGCTGTTTTCAGTTTTGATACTCAGATTTGAAAATCTTAGTTGACTTATTTACAATTACTCCTTCTATAAAATCAAGCATGCCTATCGAATGAATTACTCATTTTAGCTATTGTATTTTTGACTCTAGATTTTCTATTTATTTAGTTTGTAAATTATTGGCAATTTTGTAGTTGTGTGTGCCATATTACCCCATTTCCCCCAAGTGTCCCTCATACTTTCCTGCCTTTTCACCCCAATAGTTTCTATCTGCTTACTGCTATTCTCTTTGGCAAGCATGACCCCACTTTTCCCTTTGGTTCTTTAGACGCTATTTCCTTTAGTCTCTGAACAAATTCGTAACTATGGTATTAAAGCTCTTGTTGATAAGATCAACATCTAGGCATCTTTGAGGATAATTTCTTTTAACTGCTTTTCCTCATTGATCTATGAACAATACTGATCTGTTTCTCTGAGTCTCCAATTTGTTTTTGTTTTTGTTGAAAACTAGACACTTCAAATGATGTTATATGGTAATTTTCAAATGCAAATCTATCTCTCCATCTGGTTTGACTGATATAGTCTGCTCACATTTTTTTTTTGCCGTTGTAACAGCTGATTTTGACTATTGACATCCCTGAGATAATCTGTGTGTGCATGGGGGTGTGATCTGCACAAGTGTAAATGTAAATGTTATAGCATTATCAAGTATCTTCATCCACGGCTCTATGCCTAGTGCCTTATGGAGAGTATCTGAACCGGAAGCTGACAATTTTGATTAGGCTGGCTGGACAATGACCTTTCAGGTTCTGTTTGTCTCTACCCATCAATGCTGGGATAATGGGTATATGTGCAGCCATGCCAAAACTCTTTTTTTTACATTGTTCTCTCTCTTTTTTAATTCTTCAATTTTATTTTACAATTCAATTTAATTTTATATATCAGCCATGGATTCCCCCGTTCTCCCCTTGTGCTTTATCCAACCTTGGTCTCAACAATTCTTGCTCATACAAACCCCCCTCTTTCTCACCAATTGGACTCCTGGAGCTCCACCTGGGGCCTGGCCATGGATCTCTGCATCCGGTTACCTCAGTCATTGGATGAGGTTTCTAGCATGACTATTAGGGTGTTTGGCCATCCTGTCACCAGAGTAAGTCAGTTTGGGCTGTCTCTCGACCATTGCCAATAATCTATTGTGGGGGTATCTTTTTGGATTTTTGTGGACCTCTCTAACACTTTGCTTCTTCCTCTTCTCATGTGGTCTTCATTTATCATGGTCTCTTATTCCTTGTTCTCCCTCTCTGTTCTTGATCCAGCTGGGATCTCCCGCTTGGGATTCAAAGGCAGGTCTTTCTGCTTATCTAGTAATCATGCTTACCATTAGCATTCCCCTAGTCAGATCCTGAGGCCCTGAGTAATTCTTTCAATAACTGATTCTCTATTATAAATGTTTATTGAAAACTGCTCAGTTAGTTGAAAGGCATACTGTTGGATGAGAATATAGAAATTTCCTCATTTGTTCTATACCATATGTTTTCTACTCTTGGTTACAGGGTTCTTTCTGTAAATCTGGGCATTATGTCAATGACCTATCAGTTTGTAACATTATAATACATTCATCTATTGTCTTTGCAGGCCCTCAAATCCAGCCAGAGAAGAGATAAGAACTTTAGGGAAGTTCTGAGCACATGTACGGCCTCATACATGTGTATGATCATCTAGACTCCTGGGATCAAGTCAGAGATTTTCAAATTTTCCTTTGGACATTTCATCACCAAGATTTTTCTTTTAAGTTTTTCAGACACTTTTCTGCATGGTTATTTTTCACCCGAGGAACCACTAACTGCTTGCAACAAGCAACCGAGTAATGAGGTCATTGAGTCAGTTTTGAGATAGACCAGTTAACAGTCCCATATATGAGGGTTTTGGTGGAGGCCCAAACATGGCAAACAGTAAAATTTCTATAGAGATACAGCTTTGTGAAGCCACCTACCTTACCTAACCTGTCTTTAGTGGTGATGTGCCTCCTGGTGTCCACAGCTACCTTAGATCTCAAGGGAAGAAAGTGGGAACAGGGCAAGTCAACTACAAGACTCATGATCTTAATGAGGAGAAGCAAGTTTTTTAGAATAATTTATATATATATATATATATATATATATATATATATAAAATTTTATTTAATTTTACATATCAGCCACGGATTCCCCTGTCCTCCCTCCTCATACTTTCAGGGATCATTTCTATAGTTTGTTACTAGAATAATTCTTAAACCCCTGAGTTCCAACCCAGGGCCTCATGTGTGCCAAGCAAGTCATCTGCCCCCAGGGTGTGTCCTAGCCCCCCAAAGAATTAAGTGTAGGAAATTTGCTCCAGGTGAGTCCCAAGACAACAGACAGGAGTAACTGCAACTGTGTGTGAGGGCTTTTCAAGCTGTTTTCAGTTGTCATCTGGTAAACTACAAAAAAATCCCCGAGCAAAGATATTCTGAGCCTATTCCTCTTCAGGAGAGTTAGTAAGGATAGCCAGAGGTCCTGATTCACTGTAATGTATTATGAGCACAGATTTGGATACTAGAGGTAGAGTCCATGCTTCCCAACTCGAAATATGTGACAATGGCTTTAAAATCCATTAGTGCAAATAGGTTTAAAAGACTGTGAGAGCTGATGGAATTCTGAAGGGTTCTGGCAAAGCTTTTTGTGGGTACTGAAAACCTGAAAAAAGATTATGAGAATTTAGAAGAAAGAAAGACATTGGCGTGTCCTGGCAGAAGGTTTAACATTGTTGCAGTAGCATAGAAAAGATGTTTAATGAAGTAGACATCTAGCAAAAGAGATTTCAGGCAAAGTGCTGGAAATGCCACCTGGATTCTTCTAGTTGGTTGTAATAAAATGAGGAGAGAGATTAGTTAATGAACAGATGGTTAAATATAAAAGAACCCAAATTAGCATATTTCAAAAATAAAACTGCTCTTCCTTCCCAGATTTTCCAAATAGAAAACAATTTTCTAAATCAGAAATAACTTCCAGGCAAAGATCAAATTCCAAGCACTCTCAGTAAAAAATGGGGCCAAGAAAGTGTGACTGCTAAACCCTTTGTTACGACTTCACAAAATATTAACATTGTTCAGGCTCTTTCAAAAGTCAAAATGCGCTCTAAGGAGTTAGGGATGTGCCTTACTGATCTCAATTAAGTACTATGGTTTCTATAATTTTAACCTTGGTTCTTCCCATATACTTTCAGAGAATCTAAGGTAGAGAGAACAGCTTACCTCACAGATTTGAGATTAGATCTTTGGCTCGTAATATGACCACAAATACAACTCACAAAGCCCTTTAAAAATGCTCAATGCAATTGAATCACTGAAAAGAACACCATGCAGGACTACAGGATACAGAGAAGGTACAAAAACGAAACAGGTCCTTGTGCACTTGGACTTGAGTGAGTACAAAGCAGACTTAAATATGGCCAGGTATAAGCACAAGCCACTTGTGGGAGAAAATGAAGGACTATTCAAGGATATATCTAAGAGACCAGAAGCCATGGTCAAAATATACAGAAGATTATGCCCATGAAGCATGGCTGAGCCACACAAAAGAAAATGATGACATGCACATGAATACTTGTGCATTCTTGAAGATAGAGTGTGTGGACAGCTTTAAGATTTTCTTCAAAGCCTGTGTTGTCTGCTGTCCTGCTATACTTGATCTGCTATTATATTTCAGAAGTTTGGGGCCAGATAATTTAATTCTTCATGCATGAATCTTCATATTGGCTGAAAGAAAACTTTACACTTGGACTTGATTTAGACTATAAACATCTGTACTTCAAACCTGAACCTAAATGCATTATGGACGGATAAATGTATATGTGGAGAGTCTTAGTCAGTGTATTTTACACCTTTAAGAAATGTAAATTGTTTGTATCCAGATAAAGGTTATGGTGGTATTAAACTTTGCTTAGCAATCTTCAACTTTGACTGTGTTTTAATTGTGGAATAAAGTCTAGTTCTTCTTCCTTGAACATGCATTGACACTAACAACTTACATATAGTGAGCAGCACTCAATATAAATCTGCATTATCTCTGTAATTAGCTGGCTGCCCTTCTTGTGGTGTTACTCTGAGAAAGCCAGTCACCACACTGTGGGGCACAATGAGGAGGCATGTGTTATTCTAACTGGTAATATCAGTTGAAATCTACCTACCAGAATTAAATAGTAAACACATAGGAGCTAGAGTTCAAGATGACATCAAGCTCAAAAATCGCCTTGTTGTGACATCATCAGAAGCCTTTCCTTCATACTTTCAATGAGGGCAGACAGCCCTCAACCTGGATGGAGTGTTTGTAATCCATAGGTCAGTCTAAAGGGAAATTACTGCATCACATATTTAATTTGATTCTGATAAAGTATGTTCATGAAGTATATAGTGGTGTCAGTGGATGGATGAGTTCCTGCTAGTTGGTCTGATGCAATTTCTCCCAAAACTGTTCTGACTACTCCTGCTGCTGACTCATCCAGTTTTCCTCTGTACTAGGAAACAAGATAAATGGAAAAGATGAAAAGGACCACATTCACTTTAAAAAAAAAAAATAGATCTCATTGACTCAGGATTTTGAACTTGTTCATTAAATAACAGAGAGCAAATAATGGACTGTAAAATAAATGCAGTGAAGTCGACAGGAAGTATTTTGCAATAAAGAACCAAAAAGTCAAAACAAATTTCAAATTCTATCAATAGCTTAAATTAATTAAATAAACATTTTAATTGACGTTAATAGGCTCTTGGATGATTTTTAAGAACACTGCAAAATTCAATTAATAGAGAATTGATGAATTTTTGAGCTCATTAAAGAAAAGCATTAATTTTTCTAGCTAATGTGACATGAGTACTGATCCAATGTAGGAAGCACATAACATGAGAGAGAAGAGTAACAGCAGCATTCCATTTCTCGACAAAGAGAGGTTTATTGTAATATAAAAATATCAGTCAAAAAAAAAGCTGGAGTAGACTGCTGGGACTAAAGTTAAAATTGCTTGGCTACATATTTATTCAGAAAATGTGCATTTGTCAATTATATAAAGAAGTATGTGAACAAAGAACATGCAACAGGCCTTGACAACAGGCAAAAGTGGCTAACTCTGAAGGCATGTCAATCATAATCACTACACTTTTACAATGACTGCCCAGCTCAAGTATATAGTCAAATTGCTCACTGTGCCCCTCAAAAATGAAATTACAGCCCCTACTATGAAGTTACTAAAAATACTAAGAAACGCAAGTGAAAATGGCGAGTCATCAATAAAGCCATCACATCTCATTGAGAAACCAAGTAGGAACATGATCTCTAAATCACAGTCTATTGTCAAACATCAAATGATGGAATACTATACAATGATCAAGTGATCAACAATGCAGAGCCTCTCTGTGGCAAAAGAGGGCATTCAAATCATGGGCCATTCATGACAGACTGTAGAACACCATGCTTTTTTTTTTTTTTTTTTTTTTTTTTAGAATACAGTCAGATTTAGCCCTTTGTGAAAATTTCAATCATGTTATCCAAAACACTAATACAGAAAGCAGTATATGAAACCAATACTTCCCACCCAATTTTGATTATGTTTCTTTTTATTTATTCTCTCATAAAATACGTCCTAACCTTAGCCTTCCCTATCTCTATTCCTTCCATTACTCCCTACCCTTAGAACTCTTGTTCCTCCATTTCTCTTCAGAAAAGAGTTGTCCTCCCTTCATGTCAATGAAACGTGGCACAACAAGATGCAATAAGAATAAGTACAAACCCTCATATCAAGGCTGCATAGCAACCCAGTAGGAGGAAAAGGGGCCCAAGAGCAGACAAAAGAGTCAGAGTCACCCCCACTTCCACTGGTGGGAGAAGTCCCACAAGAATCCCAAGCTAAACAACCACAGTATGTATGCAGAGGACATAGTGCAGATGCACGCAGGCAGTTATAGTTGCCATTTCTGTCTCTGTGAGCCCCTATGAGCTTGGCTTAGTTGATTCTGTGGACTGTGTCCTCCTAGTTTTCTATCTCCTTTGACTCCTACAATCTTTCCTACATCACTTCAGAAGAGTTCCCTAAGTTCTGCTTAATGTTTGGCTATGAGTCTCTGCATTAGCTCCCATCAGCTGCCAGAGGAAGCCTCTCTGGTGATGATTGGACTAGGCACTGATCTGTGAGTATAGCAGAATGACATTAGGAGACATTTCGTTGACTTTTTTTGTCAGTCACATTTGGTTCTACCTTAGGTCTCTAAGTCATTCAGCTTCTGGTTCCTGGCCATCCAGGCAGTGTTGACCATGGGTTCCCTCTCTTGGCTTGGGCTTCAAGTTAGATGAGTCATTTGTTCCTCATTCCCACAGACTCTGAGCCATCATTGCCCAAGCACTTCTTGCAGGAAGGACAAGTGGAAGGTTTTGTTGTTGGGTTGATGCTCCAGTCCCACCACTGGAAGCCTTGCTTGGGTACAAAAGATGGCAAATTCAGACTCCCTATCCTCCATTGGGGGAGTCCTCACTAGGGACTCCCTCAAAGGCTCCAGGAAGTTTCCACTGCACTACTTTTCCACATTGGCCCCTGAATGCCCCCTCTTCCTCCATCTTTCTCTCCCTTAACTGATCCCTCCTGTTCCCATCCCCAGCTGCTCCCCATCCACCCAGAAAATCTATTCTATTTCCCCCTCCATACATGTCTCCTAAAGCCCTCCTTGTTACTTATCCTCTCTGGATCTATAGGTTACAGCATGATTATCCTTTACTTAACAGCTAATGTCCACTTGGAAGTGTATACATACCATGTTTGTATTTCTGAGTCTAGGTTACCTCACTCAGGATGACTTTTTCTAGTTCTATTCACTTGCCTGCAAATTTCATGAAATAATTTTTCCAATAGATGAGTAATAATCCATTGTGTAAATGCACTACATTTTCTTCACCCATTCTTCAGTTAAGGGACATCTAGGTTGTTTCTAGTTTCTGGATATTATGAATAAATCACCATTATGAATAAGGTCACTGTGAACATAGTTGAATGAACATAATAGAATGGATCATCTTTTGAGTATATGCCCAAGAGTGGTATAGCTGTGTCTTGAGGTAGATCAATACCTAATTTTCTGAGGAGCCACCATATTGATTTCCATAGTGTCTGTACAAGTTTGGACTCCACCAGCAATGGAGGAGTGCCCCCCTTGCTCTATAAACTTTGCAGCAGGAGCTGTCATTCGTGTTAGTGATCTTAGCTATTCAATTGGTGTTAGAGGAAGTCTCAAAGTACTTTTACTTTATATTCTCTGATGGATAAAGATGTTGAACATTTCTTCAAGTGTTCCTCAGCCATTTGATATTATTCTAATGAGAATTCTGTTTAGATATGTACCCCATTTTTAAATTGGATCGTTTGCTTTCTTGATGTCTAGTTTCTTGAGTTCATTATATATTTTTGGATATGAGCACTCTGTTGGATGTGGAGTTGGTGAAAATATCATATCCCATTTGATATGCTGCTGTTTTGCCCTATTGATTGTGTCCTTTGCCTTACAGAAGCTTTTCATTTTCATGAGGTTCCATGATTGATTGTTGAACTGAGTGTCTGCACTATCCTATCAATGTTCTGTTTAGGAAGTTGTCTGTTGTGCCAATGTGTTCAAAACTATTCCCTATTTTCTCTTATATCAGATTCAGTGTGTTTGGTTTTACATTGAGGTCTTTGATCCACTTGGAGTTGAGTTTTATGCAGGGTGCAAAGAATTGTGTCAGAATTTTGATGGGAATTGCATTGAATCTGTAGACTACTTTTGATAGGATGGCCATTTTTACTATGTTGTTTTTACCAATCCAAGAGCATGGGAGATCTTTCCATCTTCTATCTTCTTCAATTTCTTTCTTCAAAGACTTGACGTTTTGTAATACAAGTCTTTCACTTTCAAGGTATTTTATATTACTTGTGGCTATTGTGAAGTATGTTGTTTCCCTGATTTCTTTCTTAGTCCATTGTCATTTTTATTTAGGAGGGCTACTGATTATTTCTTGCCATCTACTCCTCTTGGGTGTTTTTGCTTCTTTTTGTTTTAGAGCTTTTAGGTGTGCTCTTAAGTGATAGTATGAGACCTCTCCAATTTTTTTCATGTAGGTACTTAGTGCTATGAACTTTCCTCTTAGCACCACTTTCATTGTGTCCTGTAAGTTTGGGTATGTTTTGCAATCATTTTCACTGAATTCTAGGAAGTCTTTATCTTTTTATTTATGTTTTGGCTCAATGATTGTTCAGTATAGAGTTGTTCACTTTCCATGGGACTGTAGATTTTCTGTTGTTGTTGGATATCAGCTTTAATCTGTGGTGGTCTGATAGGATGCAGGGGATTATTTCAATTTCCTTATATCTGTTGAGATCTAGTGTGTGGTCAATTATGGAGAAAGTTCCATGAGATACTGAGAAGAAAGTATATGCTTTTGTGTTTAGGTGAAATGTTCTGTAAATATCTGTTGGGTCAATTTGATATATAATATCTGCTAGTTCCAGTATTTTTCTGTTTAGTTTTTGTCTGAGTTGACCTGCCAGTTGGTGAGAGTGGGGTATTAAAGCTATCAATATGTGAGGGTCAATGTGTGGTTGAAGCTTCAGTATTGTTTCTTTTACAAATGTAGATGTCCTTGTGTTCAGGATGTAGATATTAAGAATCGAAAGATCATCTTGGTGGATTTTGCCTTTGATGAGTATGAAGTTTCCTTCCTTGTCTCTCTCTCTCTCTCTCTTTTTTTTTTTTTTGGTTTTTCGAGACAGGGTTTCTCTGTGTAGCTTTGCGCCTTTCCTGGAACTCACTTGGTAGCCCAGGCTGGCCTTGAACTCACAGAGATCTGCCTGGCTCTGCCTCCCGAGTGCTGGGATTAAAGGCATGCACCACCACCGCCCGGCTCCTTCCATGTCTCTTTTGATTAATTTTGGTTTGAAGTCTTTGTTAGATGTTAGAATAGCTACACCAGCTTGCTTCATAGGTCCATTTGCTTGGAAAATCTTTTTCCAATTCTTTATTATGAGGTAATGTTTATCTTTGATATTGAGGTGGGTTTTTTTGTATGAGGAAGGATGAATCCTGTTTTCAAATCCATTCTGTTAGTCTGTGTCTTTTTATTGGGGAATTGAGCCCATTGATATTGAGAGATATTAATGACCAATGATTGTTCATTTCTGTTATTTTGTTGTAGTTGGTGGTATGTGTGTCTGTTTCCTTTCTTTTGGTTTTGCTGGTGTGAGATTATTTATTTTGTATTTTCACAGTGTAGTTAACTTTCTTCATTGGAGTTTTCTTTCTATTATCTTCTATAGGGCTGGATTTGTAGACAGATGTTGTTTGAATTTGACTTTATCATGGAATATTTTGCTTTCTCAATTGATGGTGATTGAAAGCTTTTCTGGGTATAGTAGTCTGAGCTGGCATCTGTGGTCTTTTAGAATCTGCATGACATCTGTCCAGCCCCTTTTGGCTTTTAGAGTCTCTGTTGAGGTGCTGGTGTAATTAATTCTAATAAGTCTACCTTTATATGTTACTTAATCATTTTCCCTTGTAGCATTTCTTTTAATATTCTTTCTTCATTCTGTGTGTTTAGCATTTTGATTATTATGTGATGGGGTGACTTTCTTTTCTGGTCCAATCTATTCAATTTTCTGTATGCTCTTTATATGTTCACAGGCACCTCCTTTAGGTTAGGATTTTTTTCTATGATTTTGTTGAAAATATTTTCTGAACCTTTGAGCTGGAATTCTTCTCCTTATATTCCTATTATTCTTAGTTTTGGTTTTTTAATAGGGTCCCATATTGCTGGGATGTTTTGTTTCAGAAATTTTTTAGAGTTAATGTTTCCTTTGACTGATATATCTATTTCTTCTATTGTATCTTTAATGCCTGAGATTCTCTATTCTATCTCTTATATTCTATTGATCATACTTGTGTCTGTAGTTCCTGTTCACTTACCTAGATTTTCCATTTCCAGAATTCCATCAGTTTGTGTTTTCTTTATTGCTTTTATTTGCATTTTCAGGTCTTGGATATTTTTATTCAT